>NC_046661.1:16888412-16903884 GCF_010883055.1 Belonocnema kinseyi | reverse complement strand
CCCTGTTTCAAAGTCTAGAATATAATTCTTTCTGGGAATTCCTTTTCTCAATTGTGACAATTATATATCTTTACTGAAATTCGCTATCCCTCTGCCAGTAAAAAAATCATTTATAATTACACGGAGAGACTTTCTATATCAATATTTGATTCATTATATATGTATAATTAAAATAAAATTTAACAATTTAGGGATAATCGGAGTAGTGCTATAAAGATTCCTACTATAATAAGAGATAATGGCATTTCTTTATGTATTATTAAAAACTTAAGAGAATAAAAATTAGTATTCACGTTTAGAAAAAGTCTTATTTAATGTTTAAAAAGGGTGAGTGTGAAAAACTGATAATGGTCAATAACACATTTTGTAAAAAATATCATCAAAGGTAAGAATTTTATGTAATATAAGTTTTAAGAAATGTTCGAAATCTTAGTATTCTTAAATAAGAATGTGTATTAAAATGAGTGCCGCTAATAATATCTGTAACCGGGATTTGAAAGCTTAATTATTAAGGATTTCGTATTTTTGAATTCTTTCAATTAAAAAAAAAGTCAATAACTAAACTTAACATGGCCAAAAAGTTGAAATCGAATTTATTTTTAATGGAATTATATTTTGTGATATTTGTAATATTCCAAGTGATTTGAGAGATGGTTCTTCTAAAAACTTGTGAAATTCTTGGTGAATAAATAAATTCACAATCTTACTCACTTCTCGGCTTTTTCCGGTCTCAAAATATTCCCGGTCATTTCCCGGTTTTCGGAAATGAAGTGAAATGTTGAATAGTTTTGTCTGATATAATTGCACATTTTTCAGGTGGTTCAAACAGAATTTCCTCCTGAAAATATTTTACGGAAAACATGAATATTTCAAATATGCTCCGACTTTTAAGCAACTATTAAAATAGTGAAAAACAATTTATAACAAATAATGAGGAAGCTAATTTTTCCCGTAGGCTTAAGTAGGTTAGAGTTAAATATATTAAAGGCATTTTTCGTTAAGAGTTGGATTTTTTTAGTGGTAATCATAACTTTCCTAAAAGCTTGTACCATTAGGAAATTTCTTGTCCTTCTATAAAGTTACTTTCATAAATTAAGAAACACTATTTGATTTTATATACAAAAATTATACCGTTCCTATGCAATTATATATTTATAAGAACAAAGAAAAAGATAATTCATAATTAACTTGCGTAAGTGTTCTATACTTATTATAGTGGTCTAAAAAATATCCTTATTTTTGTCTTCTCAAATGGCTCGATGCCTAAAAATTGTTTCTTTTCGTGTAAAATGTCCACTGTATATTGGCAGAATTAAATTTTTTTTAGGTATCTCTTTAGCCCATGAGTTGCAAAACCTTGCTTATGTTATTATAGTTTCCGCTGTTAATGGTTTTTTTACTTTAGAATAGAAAATCGATAAAATGCATATGTACTGAAGGAAAATTATAAATTAATAGAGGAAATTAGAAAAGCATTTTTTTGCGAAAATAGACTTGAGAGATCCCTAAATATTTGTTTAAAAATAAATAATGAAAATATTCAGGGGACATTTTTACACCAAAAGGAACAATTTTTAGGCTAGATATTTTTGAAAATATACTTCTTTGGACCACACTTGATTTATTCCTATTTTTTTAATCACTTTTATTAAACTTAGTTAACTACCATTTAACAATTCACTAATGGATAATGGAAGATTTTTTAAAACGTATTATGTAATACTTTTTAAGGAATATAGAATCAGAATTACATTAAACAATGTGATGTTTAATACTTGAGTGGCTAATTATTCAGGAAAATTATACCTTGGGAAAATATATAGATACCTGCTAACAACCTAGAATTGTCAGGGAATTTTATCACAGAATTTGAGTAGACGCCCTGAGATAATTCCAAGGATAATATTTTTCAATACTTGTATTGATATCTTTCAACATATAAAATAACTACAGAATATACTAATTATTAGTATAAATTTTCGCGATTCTTTCTCAAATAAGCTAATAAATACTTTTACATTTTATAAAATAAAAAAACTGAAACTCCAGAACTGTCGCTTAATACAGAAAAATATATTTTTTAAATTATTCTGTCTGTTAGTCTGTAGATTTTTATTTTGTTAACACGATAACTTTCAAAAGAGTTTACAGTTTGGCTTGACCTTTGGTATATTTTTGAGTGTTCTAAACTGAAGCTCAAGTTCTTTAGCCAGCCATTTTATATATAAATTCAAAAAGTGAGCGCATTTTAAACATTTTTGAGACAACTATTTTTGAAGATTCAAAAATTCTCTGTACGGATATTTATTTATAGTAGAGTCGACGCTACTTACCTTGCCGCTATTGACCTTGTAGCTTCCCCTAACTCTTGGCCGAGCTCTTCCCCCACCACGATCGCGATGGGTCGGCATCCGAGAATTGTTCCGCTCGCTCTTTACGTTGCTTTGTTAAAGAGGATTACAAAAGAATTTCGAAATCATAATATTTATGTCTTATGAGAATTTCCTTGTCACATGAGATAATCTCAAGTATGGCAAATTTAATCAAAGGTCTATCAATAATTCGTAAATGCTAACCTATTTTTTAGCTTATTTCGCGAAAAAACGATGTGCTCACAAATTTTTGGAACCAAATGTGAGATATTCACTTCCACAATAAGTTTTCTGAAAATCGAATTTTCACTGTTTGTAAACACTAATCCGCGCGCGGCAACGTACGTAGCGAGCGAAACAATTCGCATCAAGCACCACGCATCAAGATTATACTCGAGAGTGGGGGAATATCGTTTACATGAAAATTACTCCCCTACGGTTCCATCCGCGGCAAGGTAAATAGCGTCAACTGTAGTCAAAAAGACGAACAATTTATCCTAATGATGATTTAGAACTTCAAGCCCATGCAAAATACAGAAAAAGATGAGTAGACAGAAATTGTGCATTTGAAAAAGATCTACAAATTTGTTATTAATCACTTTTTAGTAGGGTGCGTAATTTTTATTTTAATCGTGAAAAACATAATAAAGAGTGAAAGAAAAGAATCCGCCTGCTGCATGGGAAAATTCTCATCACAACTTTCGTATTTTAATTTCTTGTTTCTCTCGTGTGTGGGGTTTCAAGGAAATTAATTTTTTTATGTATAGAAAAAATAGCAAATCAGAAACTACACTTTTTCATTCAACAATTTCACAGCATTTTAAAGATTCTCAAATATCCAAATGTATTTTCAACACACACACACACACACACGCGCGCGCGCACGCACACGATAATGTTAGCATGGCATGATTATACATTAAATTTATCGGTTTACATTTACAAGATTTAATCAAATTCGATTGCTGGATTAGGAACAGACAGCTAAGATCGCAATCGCTACAATAAACTGGGACCTTATTTTTGATATTTTCTTAATGCCTAATCAATTTACATATTCGAATATATTTCCGTATATTCCAAATTCTTATTTTAAGTTAAATATTGATACTCGAAAGTAAATCGCCCCTCGACCTCATAGCCAAAAATGCTCTCAAAACATGACCAATAGGATATTTTTTCACGAAAATAAGGAAATAATGGGAAAATAAATTCTTTGAAATAACATCAATATAGGTATCCTATTAAGTTTCTTATGAAATGCTTTAAATGCTTAAACTTTCAGTAAATAAAATAAATAAAATAAAATTGTAACCAAAAATAGAATAGTTGAATTTTCCCTTAAAAGTCTAATTCGTAAGCCAAAAAATTTCATCTTCGAAATAGAACCTCTACTATAAATCTATGTGAAGCTCTTTCTTCTCAATTCGCAAGAAGGAAATTTTTAATTGTGATGAATGTTGACTTGAAACAGAGATTTTTTAAACTCTTTTCTTCTAAATCACAGTTTTAATTCTTTAAAAAAATTCCCGTTCCATGTGAAAAATTCCCTGTTCCAAGTGAAATTACATTTCTTTGACGAAACTCCCTCCTGAAAAAAATGATAATTAGTTTAACTCATATACTCTGCAACTGTAGGTAAAGTAGATATCATTTTTCGAAATTGAGCAAAATTATTAAAATAATGAATATAATGAGTCAGCTGAATCATATTCAATCAGTCAGCCGCTATACAAATATCAAAAGAGGCTCTCAATTCTTCAGATTTTAGATTTCAGAGACGAATGCTCAAATAAAATGAATCCAGTTTTTTCAGTTTTTACGTTTTTCCCGGTCAAGTTTTAACATTTTTCCGGTCAACTGAAAGTAAAATTTTCATATTTGCCGCCAAACGAAAAACATTTATTTTAATCCATGACGTTTATTCTAAACATCGTTCAACACATCAGAGCAAAAAATTGAAAAATAAATGCATTTTGAAACAAATACTTAAATTTCCCACTAAAAAAGTATCAGTTTATAATAAAGAATGGATTAGTTAAACTTTTATTTGAAAAAATTAACTTTAATTAAAATCAACAAACAAAATGGATTTTTAACAAAATAGTTAACTTTTCAACCTAATTGATGAATTTTGAACTAAAATGACGAATATTTAACTGGAATAGTTGAATTTTGAATAAAAAAGATGAGTTCTGACCTAAAACAATGAATCTTCAACTGAAACAGTTGCATTTTAAACAGCAAAAAATTAATTTTTACCAAAAAAGATAAATTGCCCATCAAAACTTAAATAATTAAATTCAAGTTTGAAACGGAGTTATAGGAACAGAGTTTCGGTTAGACTGGTTACTTAGATAGAATATTATTTAAGAGGCTTGATACCAGTGGTATCAGTTAAAGAATGAATGCTCAACCAAAGAAATGAATTTTCAATCACAACTATGAAATAAACAATTGGAATAAGTTACTTTACTTTTCACAATAAAAAAACTTTCCCAAATATATAATTTTCAAGAAAAGAAATATATACATTTTTAAAGAAAGTAATGATTTTTTAACTAAAATTTTTAATCTTTGTCTTCGAAATAGAGAAATTTTAAAACAGAAAGATGAATTGTCAAGTAAAAAGATTAATTTTTGACTAAACTAATTGAACTCTAAAAAAAAATGAATTTCTAACACAGAAGATTTATTTTTACCAAAAAAGATGAATTTTCAACTAAAGAAGATCATTTTTTAACCAAAAATTGAATAATTAAATTTTTAGTCATAAAATAAATGTTCAAGCAAAGAAATTAATTTTTCTTTCAAATGATGAATATTCGACAAAAAAAAATGTTAATCGGAGAGTTTAACTTTCAGCCAAGTTTCAAAAAGATAATTTTAAAAGAAAAAAAGTAGATTTTTTAACAAAGTATGCGGATTTTCAACGATATATTTGAATGTTTAATTAAAAAAGACAAATTATCATTGAAATTGTTGAATTTTGAACTAGTATTTATACATTTTCAACAAAAAATGGGCAATTATATCTGCAGCCAAAAAGATGAACTTTGAAATAAAATGATGAATCTTCGACTTGAACAGTTGAATTATAGGTTTATACCAAAAATATGCATTTTGAACTATAAAGAACAATTTGCTACAAAAAAAGGATTTTTCTTATACAGAGTAAATGCATTTTTAAACGAATAGTTAAATTTCTGGATAAAAAATATTTATTTCGAACCAAATAGTTGAATTTTCATTTAAGGAAAAATACAATTTCGTCCAAAAATATAAGTTAAATTTTCTGGTAAAAATGTAACTATTACCTAACAAAAAAAAACAGCTGCAGTAGCAGAATAGGGGCGTCACCTATGTTTTAGCCGGAAAACTAGTTTTTTTTTGTTGACAAAAAAATCATTTTCAACAAAAAAACAACAAATTTTCAATAAAATATTTAAATTTTCGGTAAAAATGACTTTTTTAAAAATAAAAAACAAGTTTTCAATTAAATAACTTATTTTTCAACCAAGCAAATAAATTTTAATACAAAAGATAAAACTTCTATGACAAAAATGAATTTTTATATGTTTCATATTTTAATTTAAAGAATGAGATTAACTAACAAAAATTATTTTCTACAAAAAACGTCGATTTTTTAACAAAAAAGTAGTTTTTTTTTAAATACGTGAATTTTCAATTTACACAAAGAAGCAAATTTACATCCATATTGTTAAATTTTAAATTGGGAAAGGTACATTACGACCCAAATTGAGACGATTAATACAAATTTTCAACCAAATAGATGAATTTTCATCCAAAAATAGAATAGTTGAATTTTCCGTTAAAAATCTAGTTAAAAAAAACTGATTTTCAGAAAAATAGTTAAATTTGTAACTAGAATAGTTAAATTGTTAGCTTAAAAATGAATTTTCAACAATGTAGTTATATTTTTAAAAAGAGATCAACAAATATATTAAAATTCGAAAATATTTCTTTTTCGAAATACTACTTCTACTCTAAAAACTACTTGAAGCACTTTCTTTTTCGAAAATATGAGTTTATAAGTAAAACAGTGAATTTTAACTGAAACAGTTGGATTTTCAACCACAAAAAATTAATTATCATTAAAAAAGATAATTTGCTCACCAAAACTTAAATAATTTGATTTTAAGTTAACAATCTCTTAGTGTTCAACCGAACAAAGGAATTTTCGACCAGAACTATGGAACTATTAATTAAAATAAGTTAACTTACTCCCCCCCCCCAAAAAATTTTCAAACCAAATTACTTTCAAGAAAAGAGATACATTTTTAAACAAAGTGATTAATTTTTAACTAAAATTAAAAACCTTTATCTTTGGAAGAGTTGAATTTTAAAGCAGGAAGATGGATTTCCAATTAAAACAATTAATTTTTACTAGAATGATTGAACTTTTGACAAAAAATATGAATTTCCAACCCAAAAGATTCATTTCTACTAAAAAAGATGAATTTTCAACTAAAAAAGAACATTTTAAAACCAAAAATTGAAATAAATTAATTTTAAATCAAAGAATAAATGTTCAACCAAAGAAATGAATTTTTATCTAAAATGATGAATCTTCGGCTAGAAAAATTAATTTTCAACTAAAGAGTTTAACTTTCAACCAAGTATGAAAAAGATAATTTTACAAGAAAAAAAACGATTTTTTAACAAATTGTTTAATTTTGAGTTAGAAAATATAAATTTTTTGTAATTGACAATTATATTTTCAGATGAAGAAATTAATTGCCAACAAAACTGATGAATTTTCAACTAAAATAATGAATCTTAGACTGGAATAGTTAAATTATAAATACCTTAAATAAGGATTTTCAACCGTAAAGAAAAATTAGCTACAAAAAAGGAATTTTTTTTTAAAAGTACACAAGTCTCATACAAATAGTTTAATTTATGGATAAAAAATATAAATTTCCGATCAAATGGATGAATTTTTATTTAAAAGAAATATACACTTTCGACAAAAAATATAGTAGTTAAATATTCTGGTAAAAAGCGAATTCTTAATGAAACAAAACAAAAACGAATTTTCAGCAAAAATGTTAAATGTTCAAATCAATTAACTGAATTTTTAGTTCAATTTGATGAGGCGAAAATTTAAAATTATTGTTACATTTATTAATACGATGTCTCAGATATGGGTCTGTCACGATATATCGTAATGATCATATTTGGCGAGAAGTTGAAAATGGATAGTGATTTGACCAACATTATTCTATTTACTAGTCATAGGGGTGGCTTTTCGCCCCCACGAAATGTTGGAAAAGGGTAGAAGTTTTGACAAAATTATTTTAGTGACCTGTCAAATGGGTCTTTCTGGCCGTTTGAATGTTTAAAAGCACCTAAACGGTAAGTTTGATATGATCATTCCGATATCGTGACATACCCATATTTAAGATATCGTAGTAACAAAAGTAACAATACAATTTAAAATTTATATTTCTTCTTTGAAATACAAATTATACTCTAAAACTTACTTGAAGTTCTTATACTTATCTCAAATTTGGAAAGGGCACCTTCAAATTGTGACGAATGCCCATGCCAAACATTCGCTGATCCAAGTGAAATTATATTTCTTCACGAAAAATCCTTGTCCTAAAATAAAAACGATAACTCTCTTCTAAAATTATCTGTCACAAGTCAGGATAGATGAGCAGTAAGCGAATAAAATAAGACACCACTTATCACGAAAACACTTCTAACCTCCGAATTTCGATGGCGTATTGTAATCGCGTGTTTACAACCGATCGACAGCAATCGGCAGCGTTCGGTTTCACTCCTGTCACTTCGATGATCTTCGCCAATTTTCTTGTATTAATGTGGCCAAAAGGAACTCGTCCAGTTGAAAAGAGATAAGTGATCAGAGAAAGAGAAAGAGATCAATCGTCGCTGAACTGAATACTGATGCCCCCGTTGAAAACTAATTTGGCTTTATTATTTCGTTTCTTAGCAGTGTCGGAAAGTACACTTTGAGCCCCGGGGCGCAGGGCTGAAAATAAAATTTTGGGTGCCCTCAGAAACAGATCGCAGAACGGTCCCCGTAACCTTATTGTACCCTATATTTGAAAAATGTATATAATAAGATGAAAGCTTCCTAGAGGCAGGCATTTGAAAAAAACGCAAAAACCCGGGAATTTCTGTGAAAAGAAACTGTAAAAATAATCAGGGCTGCCACGCAGTCACTGCTGGTAACTTTTTTTCCACAAATTACTTCTTTAGTCACTTTTTAAAATAAAAAGATCATCGTAGACCCTTTGAAAAACACCTAAGGCATTTTCAAGAGCTTTTAATTGAAAATATATTCAGGAAATTTTAATTTTAATACATTTTCCAACTAATTATCTAATTGGACTTCCGTTTCCGGCATGAAAGTGTAAAATAGTGGGAATTGTTGATGCTGAGTTTTTCTGATATTGTGGTGAAATTTGAGGTGAGTGGATTGTGGAAATGTGTAGAAGGGTGTGGAGGTGAGAGATCTAATTGAGGGATTGTGAGATTGGAAAGGGGAGGTTGATATTTTGGTGGTTTGAGACAGATTTGTGTGGAAGTTTGTTTGGAGATTTGTGACAGTGTGGGAAGACTATGTTGACGGATTGGTAGTAGCAGCGTTGGGTAGCGACAAAGAAAAGCGAGGCAGGTAACAGACAGCGACGGTAGAGGCAGGGAAGTATAGAAGGCGGGAAAATTTGCATTTGATTAATGGCTAGTGGAGCGAGTATCTCCTCGGAAGAAACAGAGTTAGAGCAGGAAGTGTTTAGTACGCCGAAAGAGATAAAGGAAAGGAAGGCAAGGGGGAAGTATAAAAAAATTATAGAAAAGGAAACATTAAGAGCAAAAAGCGTAGGGTCAATAGAAGCATTTATCAAAAGGAAGAGATGGGAGAGGGAAAGCAGTGAAGAGAAGGAAGATATCGGGGCGAGAGTAAAATACCAGAAAATGTTTAGATCACCGCCGGAAAAGCAGAGTTTGGTAGGGAAAAGCGATAACAGGGAGGGTGCTGACGGTAGCGGAGATGAAAAGGAAATGTCGATGAAAGAAGAAAGACTAAAGGAAATTAGAGAAGTGATGATAGAGGTAATAGGGATTTATGAAGAAAAGCAGGAGTGAAGGGGAGAGGAATTAAAGAAGGAAATTAGGCGGGAAATGGCTGAAGTTAAGAAAGAAATAAAAAAATGGGAAGAAATCCGGGAAAAGTTGGAAAAGAGGATGGAGTCATTGGAGCAAAAACTAGAGAAGCAGGAAGAAGTTAATAATACAAAGGTAGAGGAGATAAGAGTTAGGATGAAGAAACTTGAAAGCTCGAACGGGAATTGCGGTGGGGGCGAAAGTGGGAATAAGGAGATGGACAGGCTGAGAAACATAGAACAAAGAATAGAGAGAAAAGAGAGGGAAGAAAGAAAATTAAACATAGTGATAAGGGGTATAAGATTAGAGGGGAAGGAGCTGAAGAAATGGGTGGACGAAGTACTAAAAAGGATTGATGCTAAGGTAGAAATAGAGGAAATACGAAATATAGGAAGGGAAGTGAGAAAAGGGGAGATAATGGTACTGGTGAAACTAAAGAAATGGGAACATAAGAGGGAGGTGATGACAAAGAAGAGGTTTTTATATAGTAGTCTGGAGAGAATAGAGGATGATTTGACATGGGTAGAAAGGAAGATGCAGTATAAATTAAGGAAAATAGCGGAAGAGGAAAGAAAAAAGGGAAAGAGAACATGGGTTAAGTATGGGAGAATTCAGATAGATGGAGTATGGTGGGATTGGGATGAAGAAAGGGAAGAGATTGTAAGAAATGAGGTGCAGGGAAACTAGAAGAGGAAGGAACGGGAGATAGGAAAGTAAGAAATAGTAAGAAGGAGAAAAAGATGAGAAACCAAAGTAGAGAAGAATGGAAGATTTGTTACTGGAATATAGCAGGATTAGAGAGAAAGGATAAGGAGTTTATGAGAAATTTGACACAATGGGATGTAGTCATAATGATGGAGACGTGGTTAGATGAAAAGGGATGGGAAAGAGTAAGGAGAAGGTTACCAAGTGGTTACAAATGGCAAGTGCAAAATGCAAATCAGAAGAATAAAAAGGGCAGAGCAATGGGAGGGATGGTGATGGGAGTAAGGAATGAATGTATAACAGGAAAAGATAAGAAAGACAGGAATGAACAAAAAGACAGAGTAATAGTAGAAGAGGCTATGGTGGGAGGAGAGAAGTGGAAGGTAGTGGGGATTTATGTGAACGGTGATATGCAGGAAAAAGCAGAGGAGATTAAAGAAATGATTGAAGAAAATAAAGAAGAGATTAGGATGATAATAGGTGGTGATTTCAATGCGAGAACAGGAAACAGAGGAGGAAGGAAATGGAAAGAAGAGAGAGGAAGAAAACCCAAAGATAAGGTACTAAATGGGGAGGGAAAAAAGTTGTTGAAGAGCTTGGAGGAGTTGGGATGGTATATCTTAAACGGGAATATAGAAGGGGATGAAAAAGGAGAATATACACGCTCAGGAAGTGAAAGAGGAACGGTAATTGATTATGTGATAGTGGATGATGAGGTAAGAGAGAAGGTTAAGAGACTAGAAGTAGGAGAATGTATTGATTCGGATCACTTGGCCCTAATAGTGACATTAGAGGGACAAAAAATGAATAGCAATATGAGTAAAATGGGAGCAAATGTAAAAAGTGTAGGAAAAGGGGATTGGTCAAGGGAAGGAAAAGAAAAGTTTAGAGAAAAAATAAGAAATATCAAAATGGGAGAGGGAAATGTGGACGAGGAGATGGAAAAAATGATAGGAGAAATAAAAATAGGATTAGAGTGCACAAGCAATAATGAAGTTAGTAAAGGGGGGAATAGAAGTGAGTGGGATGAGGACTGCAAAGAGAAAAAAGGAGGTCAGAAAGGAATTAAGAAAGTGGAGAAAAGAAAAAAGTAATGGGGAAGAATATAGGAAAAAAAGAAAGAATATACTGAGTTGTGTTCTCAAAAGAAAGAGGAAGAGAATAAAAGGTTTGAGGAAGAGGCGGAGAAGGCTAGGACGGAGGAAGAGGTATAGAAGGTAGTAAATAGAGAAAGAAAAAAAAAAGAAAAAGAGTAAACCAAGATATTGAAATGATAGAATGGAAGAAATATTTTTTCGATTTGCTAGGAGGAGTAGAGAGAAAAGTGGTAAAAGGAGGAAAATATAGTAGAGAAAGAGACGAGGAAATTTCAAGGGAAAAAATAGTTAAAGTTTTAGGAATAATGAAGGATGGAAAGGCACCTGGTATAGATGAGATTCCAAATGAAGTATGGAAATATGGAGGGGAGGAACTAGAGGAATGGGCATGGATAATGTATGATAGAGTATGGCGAGGAGGGGGGTGGCCAGAGTTATGGAAAGAAGGAGTAGTTATACTAATAGTAAAGAAAGGCAAGGGAGAGGAGATTAAAGATTATAGGGGGGTGACGTTGATGCCAACACTGTATAAAGTATATGTGACTATTTTGTCGGAGAGATTGAAGATAGAAGTTGAAGAAAAAAAGATCGAGTCACCGAATCAGACAGGGTTTAGAAAAGGAATGGGGGTAATGGACAACATATATGTTCTGAACTATCTAGTAAATAAGAGAATTAAAAGGGAAAAAGGGGCAATGATAGCAATGTTCGTGGACTTGAAGGCGGCGTTTGACTCATTAAATCGAGGAGAAATAGAAAAAGTTATGATAAAAAAGGGGATAAGAGAGGGATTAATAAAGAGAGTAGCAGAAATTTTTAGAGAGACGAGAAGCAGGGTAAAGGTAGGAGAGCAAGTAGGAGATAGTTTCTGGTTGGTGAGAGGTGTGAGACAAGGGTGTCCTCTGAGACCACTTTTATTTAATTTATTAATATCAGACTTGGAAGAAGAAATGAGGAGAAAGAGTTAGGGAGGAGTCAGGATAGGGAAGGAAAAGATATATACACTGGCATACGCAGACGACATAGTGTTGATGGCAAAGGATGAAGAAGGGATGGCGGGATTAATTACAGGATTAGAGAAATACTTAGATGGGAAAAAGCTGAATGTAAATGTAGAAAATACAAAGATAATGAGGTTAAAAAAGGAGGGGGGAGGAAGAATGAATCGACAGGGAGATGGAAAGGAATAAAGTTAGAAGAAGTCAAAGAGTATAAATATTTGGGATATATCTTGCAGACGAATGGAGATCATACAGCTCATGTAAGAGAAAGGATAAAAAGACAGCAGGGCTAATGAAACAGATGTGGGGAATAGGAAAACGAAGGTTAAAAAAAAATTGGAGAAGAAGATTGTGGTTATTTGATACGCTGGTATGGCCGGTTTTAGGTTATGGAGCAGAGATTTGGGGATGGAAAGAAAGGAAAGATATAGAGAGTTTACAAGAAAGGTATATAAGGTGGACACTAGGGGCAGACTGGAGGACGCCAGGATATATGGCGAGAGGGAGGGGAGTTGGCGAGAAAGTGTTTGATGGAGGTAGAAGAGAGGAGAGGGAGGGCGATCGAAACTATGAAGAATTGGAAAAAAGGGAGAGGGAAAGACAATTAATAGAAAGATGGGGGGCGATTGAGGAATCAATATACAATAAATGGTATAAGATGATTAAAAAGGAAGGGGTGCCAAAGTATTTAAAAAAGGGATGGGGAGAGAGAAGGTTGACCAGAATTAGACTGGGAAACGAGGTAAGGGAGGGGATGTACTGGGAAAAAGAAGAAAACAGAATGTGTAGAATATGTGAATGGGAGGAGAAAACATGGGAGCATGTATGGGAAGGATGTAGGAGAGGAATGGAACATAAAGGAAGCTGGCAAGAAAATGTGGTTAAGATTCTAGGGGAAGATGGATTAGGAGAAGGATGGATGAAGGAGTTGGAGGGTGCTAGAGGAGCGAATGAGGGAGAATAAAAGAATGCACGTGAAAAAGGTAAATGGTGGTAAAAAAAAGTGAAAGAAAAAGGAAACGGAAGTCGCTTAAATTAGAAGCGTAAAAATTGTAAGTAATGGTAAAGTAAAAGTAAGTAGACTAAGTGCGTTTGCGTTCTCATGCTCTCTCTCTCTCGCTTGCACTCTCGCTTTCGTTCGATCGCTCACTCGCTAATAAGTCCTAAATTGCGCTATCGCAGGAAATAGAAATAAGGAACTAGATATAAGACTTTATGTAAATAGTTGTAAATAATTGTATATATAGAAAGGATAAGATTGTAAAAAATATAGATTTAAACGGAAAGATTGTAAGGAATGGAAGTCATGTAAACCCTTAAGGGACACATTATGAATAAAAAAGAACTAATTATCTAATTGATCCTGAGGTTCAATTGATAGAGTGTTTCAATAATTATTTCAAATCCCACGGTATTTTAAAAATATTTGAAAAGTTTCAAACGATTCTGAAGGATTTTAAATATTTTATATTATTTTTAAATTTTACATGAAAATTTTGTATTGATTTCTGTAATTTAATGAAATTTCAAACTATATTTCAAATATTTAAGAAATTTCAAAAGATATCGAAGGATTTAAGTACTTAAAGAAATTTCAAACAATTCCCATACATTTTTTATTTAATTCAAAAGGTTGAAGGGATTTAAAGCTTTGGAAGTATTTGAGAGTATTTAAAAAAATATATCAGGCATTTTTAAGAGACTTAAACATTTACAAAGTATTTACAAAGCATTTCCAAAGTTTTTAATAATTTTAAGGGATTTAAGCAAATTTGAATACAGTTATAAAGAATTTTGTAGAATTTCGTTATTTCATTATTAAATGAAGAATTAAAGCACACAGTTTTATAACCAACATTCTTATAGAAACTTGGTTTGTTTCTTAAAAAATTATTATTTACAAATCAAACACATATATTATGCTAAGAAGGTTTTTTTCGAAATCTCATTTTCGTATGCAATAACTTTTGTTACTGTTTAATAAAGTTTCAAATAAAATATAGTAGAAATTTTAAAGTATATAAATAGGTTTTTTAACCTTATAACATTGGCGTTTCTTGATATTATCATTTAATGAAAATAAAATATATTTTTTTAGAATATTTAACAATGATAAAATCTGTCAGACTGTGATATTGGAATCTTAAATTGTGATTTCTTCACGAGAGGATAAATTTTGGGATGAAACATTTTTTATTGATTTTCATAGGACTTAAACATTTAGATTATTAACACGAAAATCCCATGGAAACATTTTTTATTGAAATTTGGATCCAAATGAATCAAAATACACGAAAAAATCGCAAAAATTAATTATAAATTTTAAAAGTCCTAAATAAATTTGTTTGAATAATTTGTTTATTGGACTTGACAATTAAATATAATTTTATAAAAATACCTTGAAAAAATAGAATATTCAAATTTTGATTCAAACGACTTAAAAGACAGGAAAAAATATCGAAAAGGAATTATAACTTTTGAAAGTCCTAAATAATTTCATTTTTACAATTATTGTTTTTCAGCTATTTTTTTATAGATCTTGAACATTTAGTTAGATTTTATCCCTTTTTTTGTTGGGCTGGTGATTTTAGTTTAATTTTACGAAAATACTGTGGAAAATTTGAAAATTTAAATTCTGATTCAAACGATTCAACAGAGGAAAAATGTTCAAAAAAGGGTTTATAATTTTTGAAAAGTAATAAAAAAAGTTATTTTTTCAATTTTTTGGTAGGGTTTGACAATGTAGTTTAATTTTACGAAAATACAGTGGGCAAATAGAACTTTAAATTTGGATCCAAACGATTCAAAATTCGTGAAAAAATCTCAAAAAGGAATTATAACCTTTCAAAAGTCCTCAAAATTTTTATTTTAACGATTTTATGTAGGACTCGACATATTGGTAGTTTAACTTGACAAAAATACAGTAGAAACATAAAATATGAAAATTTCGATCCAAAATTAATTATAACTTTTGAAAAGTGTTAAAAAATTTCATTTTAACCATTTTTTATAAGACTATATATGTTCTCTCTCTCTCTCTCGCTTGCACTCTCGCTTTCGTTCGCGCGCTCACTCGTTTGCTAATAAGTCCTAAATTGCGTTATCGCAGGAAATAGAAATAAGAAACTAGATTTAAGACTTA
>NC_046661.1:16882651-16888312 GCF_010883055.1 Belonocnema kinseyi | reverse complement strand
GAAAAAATAATGAATTATGAAAAGTCCTACAAGATTTAATTTTATCCATTTTTTGGAACGGTTTGTCACTATAGTTTTATTCATCGAAAATGCTCTAGAAAAATAGAAAGTCAAAATTCGAGCAAAATGAATCCAAATGCAGGAACAAATCTCAAAAAGGAATGATAACTTTTTATAAGTCCATAACGTGTTATTTTATCCATTTTTGGTAGGGCTTGTAATTTTAGTTTAATTTGACAAAAGTACAGTGGAAAATTTGAACATTTTAATTTGAGCGATTCAAAATGCAGGAAAAAATCTCAAGAAAGGGATTATAATTTTATAAAAGTCTTTAAGAAAATGTATATTTTTCATTTTTTGGTAGGGCTTGACAATGTAGTTTAATTTTACGAAAATACAGTGAAAAATAGAACATTTAAATTTTGGATCCAAACGATTCAAAATACGTTGAAAAATGTCAAAAATGAATTATAACTTTTGAAAAGTACTAAATCATTTTATTTCAACAATTTGTATAGGACTTAATAATTTAGTTTAATTTTATGAAAACACGCTGGAAAAATAAAAATTTCACATTGCAATCGAAACGTTCTAACTACGTGGACAAATTTCTAAAATAATTATAACTTTTGAAAAGTCCTGAATAATAATTTTATCCTAAAAGTTTTTTTTTGGACTTGACAATTTAGTTTAATTTCATGAAAATAAGTGGAAAATTAAACATTTTAAATTTTGATCCAAACCATTCAACACACAGGAAAAAATTTCAAAAAGGAATTACAACTTTTAAAAGTCCTAAACAATTTTATTTTATAATTGTTTGATTGGACTTGAAAATTTAGTTTAATTTTACGAAAATACCGTTGTAAACAGAATATTCAAATTTAGATCATTCGTCGAAAAATGTCAAAAAGGAATTATAACTTTTGAAAAGTCATAAATATAAATTTTATTTTAACAATTTTGTTCGGAGATTTGACAATTTAGTTTAATTTCACGAAAATACCGTGGAAAAATAGAAAATTCAAATTTTGATCCAAATGATTCAAAATACAGATAGACATCTCAAAAAGGAATTATAACTTTTTAAAAGTACTGAATAATTTTATTTTAACCATTTTTTAATGGACTTGCCAATTTAGTTAAATTTTACAAAAATACAATGGAAAAATAGAAAATTCAAATTTTAATCTAAACGATTCAACATCCAGGAAAAATTCATAAACTATGAAAAGTCCTACAAAATTTAATTTTATCCATTTTTTTGCAGGTTTTGACCATGTAGTTTAATTATACGAAAATACAGTTTTTAAAATGTCATACAAACATTTATTTTTTCCATTTTTTAGTGGAACTTGTCATTTTAATTTAATTTTACAAAGTACCATGGAAAAATAGAAAATTAAAATTTCGATCCAAACGATTCACAATACTTCGAACAATCTCAAAAAAGGATTTATAATTTTTGGAAAGTCATGAAAAAATTTGTTTTTACCATTTTTAGCAGGGTTTGTCATTTTAATTTAATTTTATAGAAATACCGTGGAAAAATCGAAAATTCAAATTTCGATCCAAACGATTTATAATACTTGGGAAAATCTCTAAAAGGAATGATAACTTTTGAAAAGTCTTAAAAAATTGTATTTGAACCTTCAGAAATAAATTAAAATACAAGGAAAAGTCTCAAAAAGTGCATTAATTTAAGAAATCAAAGTTTCAGACATCCTACGAATGAACGGGATTATATTATAGCCACAGTAAGCAATTTTTTATTAAAATCATATTGATTCTTACGTTCAATCACACCAAGTTTTGTAATGCCTGACATTGCATTTTAAAATTTATTTCTAACACTTCTAATATTTCAAACCAGCGGGGTAACATCTTCGTATTGAATTTATCTGGTTCAATTTTAAAATACCACATGCAACTTTACTATTTGAATTTAATAACTGTGAACCATTTATCAATATAAATATTTTAATTAGTCTCCAATAGGTATCTCAGATGTTACTGTGATCTTTCAACGATTTCCCTGCTAGCGACGCAGTTTCTAAAGGCTGGCCACTAACCTTCTGTAACCTGGCGCTGTCATCCATTTCCACAAATGCTTTTTCCGCTTGGAGACAAACACTTCTGCTATCTGGTCACCTCGCTTATTTACTACATTTTTATTATTTTATTTGAATCGGAAATAATATTTTGTTAATTTTTATACAATATATACGTATTGCATTCCTATTTTCTTTTCTTTTTGGTCAAGTTAAAATGCAGCAGATACTTGCAATTAGTGAATGAAAATGGTACGTGGTCAGCTGTCATAATCAAATAATTTAAATTACAAGGCTTTGAGATGACCATTAAAAAAATTAAAAATATATATTTAAAAATAATATAGCAACTTTAACTGACCAGACATACCTTCTCCATAATATCACCTATCATTTAAAAAAAATTAGCACCATATTTCAATTTTCCCGTTTTTAAATTGGCGGAAAAAATAATATAGGACGGTCGGTAATTCATAATTTTAAAATGTATCACATGCCCTTGATGTATTCTATCAGTTTGTAAGAATACGCTTCTAAAACTAATCTCCAGCTTAGTAACCTTGAGGAGGGATTTTTAACACTATAGAGCCATTTTAGTGCCCAGTGATCGATCTGAATCGTAAAGTTCCTGCCAAGGAGGTATTGTCGTAGACGTAGGGTTGCAAAAAACGACTGCAAGGATTTATTTTTCTGAGGCTGAGTAGTTTTGCTCGGCTCCATTAAGTGCTTTGGATATAAAACAGCAAGGGTGACTGTCCTGACTTAGTACTTCTCCTAGTCCTACGTTGTAAGCATCGGTGGTCAACAAAAATTACTTCTAATAATCTGGATATCTGAGCACGGGAGCCATGCATAGGGTTTCTTTTAACAAGTCGAAAGCTTGTTGATGCATATTGGTCCATTTAAAAGGATTATTTTTTTAGTGAGTTCTGTCAGTGGTTTGGCAATATATGAAAAATTGTTTATAAATTTCTTGTAAAAACGTGCAAGTCCTGAGAAGGATTGAACGTCCCTCAGACACTTGGGTTCCTTGAAATCTTTTACGGTTGATATTTTCGCTGGATTGGGTTTAACACCATCTGCTGTGATAAGGTCTCCAAGATATTCTAACTCAGGTCTTAAATACTCACATTTATCAGGCTGAAGTTTCAAGCCTATTTCACGCAAGCGATCCAGTAGTACCTTTAAATTTTCGTTATGCTCTTGTATAGTTGATCCGAAAACTACTATATCGTCCAAATAAACAAAACAACGTCCCCACTAGTCTTCTCAGAGCATGGTCCATCATTCGCTGGAATGTGGCTGGTGCATTCTTTTGGCCGAAAGGCATTCCGGTGTATTCAAAGTTGCCCTTGTTGGTAGAGAATGCCGTATACTTGATGGAGGTAGGATTAATTGGTATTTGATGGAATTCTGAGCTCAGATCGAATGCTGAAAAGAACTTTGATTTGCTTGAGTGGTACAAAATATCATCTATCACCGGAAGCAGGTAGGTATCTTGATCAGAGTCCTCGTTTATTTTTGGTTAATCTACGTATAAATCGTCGTAGGAGTTGATTTTTGGGTATCTAAGAGCGCGTTCTGTATTTACCGTTATTTTTCCGCTGATATAAAATCTAATAACAGATCGGGTTCCCGCAACTGCGGTTCGCGCGCTTGACGGTCCTAATAAAATCTTCTATACCCATATCATCGTATCCGCTGCTGGTCGCATCTCCACTCGCAGCTCTATATCTAGACGAGAGTCTACGCGGATCCGGTGGGAAAGCTGCCCGTACTGGAGATAACGCTTCTGCCCGTACTGGTGATAACGCTGCTTCCGTGACTACCGAGGGTTCGCCTGCCTGGCCGGATGTGTTCACACCCATAAATTTCGGGGACTCTTTTTCTTTGAGCTGAAGTTTGTCTGCCTCTAGTGACTCTGTGGTATCTTCACGCTGCTTGTCAATGTCTGACGCATACTCGGACTGCTCTATGTCAGTTTCGACTTTCGTTCTAAGCACTATCTTCTCGCCTATCACTGAGATTTCCTGTAGTCGGTTCTTGTTTTCTTTAATTAGTGTTGACATTCCTACCTTGATGTTGGAGAGTTCGGATAAAATACTGGATAGGACTTCTTCAAGGGACTGTGAGATAGAGCCTATTTGCGTCACTTTGGGGGTTACCAGAGAAGTTTCTGTAAGTATGTCAGGAAGTCTGAGGCAGTCTCAGTTGTATAATTTTCAATTATATTTTCCCGAAAAACGTGGAATGACAGTTTCCCTAATATTTCGTAACAGATTCTTTGCGTTTAAACCTTTCACTTGCGCAATCGTGCTGCAACGTGTACACGCAAAGTTAATTCAAGGTAAGTTTTTTGTTTATTGAGGAACACACAGGC
This sequence comes from Belonocnema kinseyi, assembly GCF_010883055.1. Classification (NCBI taxonomy): domain Eukaryota; kingdom Metazoa; phylum Arthropoda; class Insecta; order Hymenoptera; family Cynipidae; genus Belonocnema; species Belonocnema kinseyi. The sequence goes on along the minus strand of NC_046661.1, from coordinate 16,883,881 downwards.
CAGGAAGCACCATAGGCGTGTGTACCGTCGCGAGCCTAAGGATTACTATAGTTTGCATATAACATTTAAAACATCCAAGACTGTTAAAAATTTATTCGACAAAACAATTATTAAACTCATAATTTCCTTACACTAGAGACCGTAGAATCCTTGCTTCTTGGATTTGCTTGCTGTGCTGGATGCTGCGTTGTCAGCTTCAAAAGATATTCAGCTGCCTCTTACCCCTGTTCGCGGGCCTCGTTCAGTTTTACGAATTTCGGAAATCAACAATTTTACATTGTATAGTGGCTACTAAATTCACCAACTATTTTTAATTCAAGTTTCTTACTTTTCGTTTTTTAACGAGCTTTCCGTAGAAAAGCCCGTAGTTCTTCTTCAAGATTCCGCAGAATTCTTCCTTTTTGACATTCCGGATTTCCATGGAAAAAACGAAATAAATTTTCTCTATGAAATCCTTAGAATTCCGACTTCCAAGTTTCGTCACAAGGATAGGCTTCTTTTAATATATCGTGGAAGCACTATCCTGGCAGAATCGCCAAACGTGAAGGGATACAAATGCACTTAAACTTTACTTTTGTTAAAGACGCTCTGACGTTTTGTCAATGCGACTGTTCTTTATTTGAACGTGTACAGTGGGTCGCAAAGGATGGGATAGAACTGGCTATATAGGCCTGGGCGCGGTCACATGTGGCCCTTACTACAATATCTTAGAGTGGAGAGTTATGGTGCCATAACACATAGCAAAATTGCATGAAATTTTATTCTCTTGACACCCTGTGAAATTCAGTTCACTTTAAAAACTCCTCCTAATAGCCAGTTAGCCACCGAAAACGAATCGTGGAGTCGGAGGGGGGAGGGGGTCGGGTTCGTGCTCGTGCATTTTCGGCTTTATAGGAGGCTGGCCTACGCAATGTGTAGCAGAGCTGACTAACCGACACGCTACGTTTCAATGTGTTTCTCCCAGATGGGTGCGTGGTCGGGACCGAAAAACCCCACGTTCTAGAGACACCTGAAATGCCAGATCGCGGATGAAATTTACCCCCACTACTGTAAGTTTGTGTGTAAGCCGAAAATACACGACTCGAACTTTGGTTTTCTCAAGTTTTCTGCTGCACAATGATTACCGATCTGAAAGAGTCTGAAAACTACGGTGGTCTTCTATTTATATATCGATCCCCATTTGAAATAAATTAAAGAAATTCGCTATTTTGATGGTTCGCGTAATTATTA
>NC_046661.1:16881208-16882551 GCF_010883055.1 Belonocnema kinseyi | reverse complement strand
CCTCTCAGAGTACGCAGCCTTATCCTTGCATGCGGGGCTCTACAAGGATGGACGAACCCCTTTCCCTAGCTTCTCGTGGGAACAACAATGACAACACAAAACTAGAGTTGCGGGAGCCAATGAAAATGGATTCAATGCGATGGATCGGCGGGATCTCGTGACCTTTGGGTGGACGGAGCGACTGAATCACGACTTGCTAGAATGCTACGATGCGAGTGTGGCCCGTGAACGGGGTTACATGGCACGGCTGCATGCTCTGTGGTGCGAGAAACACCCTGAGCTATCGCACTTTTCGCAGCAACGTCTGCGAAACCATGCTGAACTACTCCGTAAAAGGGGCTATGTAAGCGGAACGCCTACTCTACCACAGCTATAACAAGCCGGCAACAAAGAAAGAGAGGTGACACTAAGACCAACCGCGGGCAGGCATCCAATAGATGAAGAGCGATGCTTTACAACCCGGAGAAACATCAAGACCAAGGTTTCTCTAAAGCCTAAAGATCTGGCTGAAATGGATGACGAGCTTCATGGACATTTTTCCGGTGAACCAGACCTCTGGACTATCAATTATTGTGTGTATAATGCAGCGAGAGCTTTGGCCGATGCAAACCGTAAAACAAAACCAACGGCTGATCATAAGACCAAAAGAGGAATGCATCAACTTGCCGTAAAGATAGGCTGGGCAAGACAGTACGCGTCCCGCATTCAATGTGTGATTGACTACATCACATCTGGCAGGAATTTTACCGCCAAGGTTCGAAAGTTCGCGCGCGAACTCCGGACCCGTTATCACACACTTAGCAAGTCAAAGCTGCTGACCATCAGGCAGCATATTGTTGAGAGAATATGGATACTATCTGACGCTAAGAGAAGTCTAGAGCGGAGAGAGAGGTGGGTCAGAGAAAATCAACAATTTCTCTCTGACCCATATCGACTCTTCCAAGACCCTCCAGTTACTGTCGAACACCCACCCAAACCAGAGGAGGTCGAAGTATTTTGGAGAGAAGTCTACGAAGTTCAGCATACACTGGACGAAGACTCAGAAAATATAAATAGCTTTAAGGAGTTATGTGTTGCCCTCATAACACCTGATAAAGAATGCCCACCCATCACTACCGAGGAGGTGAAAAAAGTATTAAGAGGGATGAAGAACTATTCCGCACCGGGACAAGATTGTATCAAAACCTTCTGGTGAAAGAAGTTTTCTTCAACCCATCAGCATTTGGCCCGTATTTTCACCACATATTTGAAGTCGGAAGAGCCGATTCCAGAGTGGGTGGTGGAAGGGCGCACAATACTCCTGCCGAAAATAGGCAACTTAGCTGACCCGAAGAACTACAGGC
>NC_046661.1:16879603-16881108 GCF_010883055.1 Belonocnema kinseyi | reverse complement strand
GGGAGCTCTTCTTAATATTTTGACACCAAAATCATGTCGATACACCTTACCGACTGCGAGTAAAGCCACCCACGCTTTAACTTGACAGACTGTACATCCCATAGACTTATCAGCTGGCAAAAATCGTGTGAGAACTAACAAGGTCACGTTTCAGAGAGGTGTATTTCAGGGCGACACCATGAGCCCACTCCTCTTTTGCCTTACATTATTGCCACTATCTCTAGCACTACGCCATTCCGACGGGTACTTGTGCGGCAAACCTGCAGATCGAAAGTACAAGGTCACTTATGTATTTCACATGGACGATCTTAAGATCTATGCTAAAAACAGAGAGAAACTGCATCTAGCTCTGGGGATTGTCGAACGATATACTAAGGAAATTGGAGTGGAATTTGGGTTAGACAAATGCGCCAAGGTTTATTTGAAGCGAGGAAAACTTAATGGAATCCCTGAAGATCCTGAGCTCGTTGATAGAAGCGCCATACAACATCTTTACGCTGGAGAGACTTATACATACCTGGGCGTGCCACAGAGCCGCATTCAGGATGTGACGTCTATAAAGGATACTCTCCGAAGCAGATACAAACATCTCGTACGACAGATTTGGTCTTCCGAACTGTCGGCGAGGAACAAAGTATCTGCAACGAACATGCTTGCCGTCCCGGTACTACTCTATTCATTTGGAGTAGTTCTATGGACGAAGAACGAGCTCACATCTCTTGATATCGGGACAAGAAAGGTTATGCACATGAACAAAAGCATGCATCTTAAGTCTTCCGTTCCGCGACTGTACAACTCACGCCGTCAAGGGGGCCGCGGAATATTGAGTCTTGAATGTCTTCACAACAGGATTATTCTGGGTACAGCACATAGAGTTGCAAATTGAAGAGACCCTCTTCTTAAAATGGTCAGGAATCACGAAGAAGTGGGCAAAGGAGCATTTCTATACAAAGCAGCGGAGGAGGCTGCTGAAACAGTCGGACTTGACTTCAGTATTAGGGGTGAGCAAAATGCATCAAATCTAATCTATCTCGAGTACTCACTCCTGAAAGCCCGGATTAAGAAAGCACAAGAGAAAAACTTTCGTAAACAGCTCCTCGATAAGAGAATGCACGGTATCTTCCATAGAAATGTGAAGGATCAGTCAATGTCTGGTAAGCTAACGTTTGCTTTCCTTAAATCGACCGGATTGAAGTCTGATACAGAGGGTTTCATTTTTGCAGGCCAAGAAGGTGTCATTTCCACCTTAACATACCGTCGCCACATTTTGAGCTAAGACATTCCCGATGATAGCTGCAGGGCGTGCCATGCACACTCCGAGCATTTAGTTCACATACTATCTAGTTGTCCAACACACGCGGGAACAACCTACATTCAAAGGCACAATGCGGCACTAAGAGTAGTTTATTACCATCTCTGTCACTCCTACGGCATTCACCTTAATATTGCTCCTCTAAATGCTCCTAGGGAAATTGAGTCAATTGTCGAGAATGGGAAGTGCCGCA
>NC_046661.1:16875242-16879503 GCF_010883055.1 Belonocnema kinseyi | reverse complement strand
AGTATTATAATTATAAAATATTATATTAATATTAATGAATAGTTGACTAACTTTTAATAAAAATAGTTAAACTTTCAACTAAAACAATACATAGAATAGTTAAATTGGACTTCCGTTTCCGGAGTCAGATTTGTGTAGAAGTTTGTTTGGAGATTTGTGACAAGGTGGGAAGACAAGAGTAGCGACATAGAAAGGCGAGACAGGTACCACACAGCGACGGTAGATAGAGGCAGGGAAGTAAAGAGGGCGGGAAAGTTTGAATTTGATTCATGGCTAGCGGAGCGACTATCTCCGCGGAAGAAACAGAGTTAGAGCAGGAAGTATTCAGTACGCCTAAAGAAGAGATAAACGAAAGGAAAGCAAGGGGGAAGTATAAAAAAAAACGATAGAAAAGGAAAGATGAAGAACAAAAAGCGTAAGGTCAATAGAAGCATTTATCAACAGGAAGACAGGGGAGAGGGGAAGCAGTGAAGAGAAAGAAGATATCGGGGCGAGTATAAAATATCAGAAAATGTTTAGATCGCCACCGGAAAAGTAGAGTTTGGTAGGGAAGAGCGATAACAGTAAGGGTGCTGATGGTAGCGGAGATGGAAGTGAAGTGTCGATGAAGGAGGAGAGTTTAAAGGAAATTCGAGAAGTGATGATAGAGGTAATGGGGATTTATGAAGAAAAGCAGGAGAAAAGGGGAAAGGAATTAAAGAAGGACATTAGGCGGGAAATGGCTGCAGTTAAGAAAGAAATAAAAAAAATGGGTTTGAAATCAGGGAAAAGTTAGAAAAAAGGATGCAGTCATTTGAGCGAAAACTAGAGAAGCAGGAAGAAATTAATAATACAAAGGTAGAGGAGATGAGAGGTAGAAAGGAAAGAGAAGGAAGAAAGAAAATTAAACATGGTGATAAAGGGTATAAGATTAGAGGGAAAGTAGCTGAAGCAAGGGGTGGACGAAGTACTAAAAATGATTGATGCTAAGGTAGAGATAGAGGAAATGCGAAATGTAGAAAAGAAGGTGAGAAGAGGGGTGATAATGGTACTGGTGAACATAAGAGGAAGGTGATGACAAACATGAGGTTATTATATGGTAGTCCACAGAGAATAGAGGATGATTTGACATAGGTAGAAAGGAAGATGCAGTATAAATTAAGGAAAATAGCAGAAGAGGAAAGAAAAAAGGGAAAGAGAACATGGGCTGAGTATGGGAGAATTCAGATAGATGGAGTATGGTGGGATTGGGATGAAGAAAGAGAACAGATAGTAAGAAATGAGGTGCAGGGAAACTAGAAGAGGAAGGAACGGGAAATAGGAAAATAAAAAATAGTAAGAAGGAAAAAAAGATGAGAAACGAAAGTAGGGAAGAACAGAAGATTTGTTACTGGAATATAGCAGGATTGGAGAGAAAGGATATGGAGTTTATGAGCAATTTCACAGAATGGGATGTAGTCATAATGATGGAGACGTGACTAGATAAAAAGGGATGGGAAAGAGTAAAGGGAACGTTACCAAGAGCTTACAAATGGCAAGTGCAAAATGTAAAGAGGAAGAATAAAAAGGGTAGAGCGATGGGAGGAATGGTGATGGTAGTAAGGAATAAATGTATAACAGGGAAAGATAAGAAAGACAGGAATAGACAAAAAGAAGAAGTAATAGTAGAAGAGGCAATGATGGGAGGAGAGAAGTGGAAGGTAGTGGGGATTTATGTGAATTGTGATATGCAGGGAAAAGCAGAGGAGATTAAAGAAATTATTGAAGAAAATAAAGAAGAGGTTAGGATGATAATAGGTGGGGATTTCAATGCGAGAACAGTAGACAGAGGAGGAAGGGAGTGGGGAGAAGAGAGAGGAAGAAAATCCAAAGATAAGGTACTAAATGGGGAGGAAAAAAAGTTGTTGAAGAGCTTGGACGAGTTGGGATGGTATGGTATATCTTAAACGGAAATATAGAAGGGGATGAAAAAGAAGAATATACACGCTCAGGAAGTGAAAGGGGAACGGTAATTGATTATGTAATAGTGATGATGAGGTAAGAGAGAATGTTAGGAAATTAGAGATAGGAGAATATATTGATTCGGATCACTTTCCCTTAATAGTGACATTAGAGGGACAAAAAAGCAATAGCAATATGAGTAAAAGGGGAGCAAATGTAAAAAGTGTAGGAAAAGGGGAGTGGTCAAGGGAAGGAAAGGAACAGTTCAGAGAAAAAATAAGAAATATCAAAATGAGAGAGGGAAATGTGGACGAGGAGATGGGAAAAATGATAGGAGAAATAAAAATAGGATCAGAGTGCACAAATAAAAATGAAGTTAGTAAAGGGGGTTGTATTATCAAAAGAAAGAGGAAGAGAATAAAAGTTTTGCGGAAGAGGTGGAGAAAGCTAGTACGGAGGAAGAGGTATGGAAGGTAGTAAATAGAGAAAGAAAAAGAAGAAAAAGAGTAAACAAAGATATTGAAATGATAGAATGGAAGAAATATTTTTTGGATGTGCTAGGAGCAGTAGAGAGAAAAGTTGTAAAGTGAGGAAAATATGGTAGAGAAAGAGATGAGGAGGAGGAAATTTCAAGGGAAGAAATAGTTAAAGTTTTAGGAATAATGAAGAATGGAAAGGCAACTGGTATAGATGAGATTCCAAATTAAGTATGGAAATATGGAGGGGAGGAATTAGAGGAATGGGCATGGACAATGCGTAATAGAGTATGGATAAAGTAAAAGAGTTTAAATATTTGGGATATATCTTGCAAAAGAATGGAGATCATACAGCTTATATAAGTAAAAGGATAAAAAAGCAGCAGGGGTATGAAACAGGTGTGGGGAATAGAAAAAAGAAAGTTAAAAAAAATTGGAGAAGGAGAATGTGGTTATTTGATACGCTGGTATGGCCTGTATTAGGTTATGGAGCAGAGATATGGGGGTGGAAAGAAAGGAAAGATATTGAGAGTTTACAAGAAAGGTATGTAAGGTGGACACTAGGGGCAGATCGGAGGACACCAGGATATATGGTGAGACAAGAAGCGCAAAGGGATAAGTTAAGTATTAGAGCGGGAAAGAGGGCATGGAAAGGACCCCGCACTAAATATATGGGAAAATGGCTTTCGGTGGATTTAACTAAAACTTTGCAATTTTCAAGGTTATAAGTGCCGGATGAAATATCCGTAAAAAAATCCAAAACATGGACAGTTTTAGCGCTATGCGGCGCTAAGCGCTCAAGATCAGTCAATAAAACGAATTACAACAGATTTTGTTACAAAGCGATGTCAACATAGAAATCACGGTTCAGATCGTGGTCTGTCATATTTTCGCCTACACCATTGACTCATATAGCGCGCTTTTTAAAACGATCAAACGCTAAGCGTCCAAGATTTTAACTTGACTAATTAATCACTTCTTTAAAGGCAGAAATGGTACCCAAAGTAAGATTAGTAACTAGTGCGCACATACCGATAATAAAATTCTACCCTTCGCAAGAGGGTTGAACGCTAAGCCCTGAAGATCAGCGAATAAAACCAATCCTAGTAACTTTAGCGACAAAAGCGATGTCACTATAAGAATCACGCACCGGAAAGTAGTCAGTAATATGTTTAGCCAAACCAATGAGTTATATTGCACGCTTCTCGAGACGATCAAACGATAAGCGCCCAAGATTTAAACTTGACCAAGTAATTACTTTTTTAAAGACAGAAATGGTATCCAAAGTAACATTAGTAACTAGTGCGCACATCGATAATAACAGTGTATCCTGCGCCGGAGGGCGGAACGCTAAGCGCCCATGATCAGCGAATAGAACCAATCCTAGTAGCTTTAGTGACACAAGCGATGTCTGTATACGAAACACGCATCAAGAAGTGGTCTGTAACATGTTTAGCCAAACCAATGACAATATTTTTCAACACCGTTGACTCATATAGCGCACTTCTCAGAACGGGCAAACGCTAAGCGCAGAAGATTTGAACTTGACTAAGAAATCACTTTTTCAAAGGCCTTTCACAAAAGAAATGACAGACAAACATACCGTCGTCGATGGGAATAATGACTGAATGCTGCATGATGAACGACTGTCACTTTTTAAAGCAAAAAGCGAACGACTTCAGAATGAGCGACGAACTGAAAGTAGGCCTAATAACTAAAAAAAAGTTGAAACCTCGGCATTCACTTATTATTATATTTAACAGACACACACACACACATATATATATATATATATAATTAAAAATTTGTCATAAGGACAACCGCAGGATTTCGCCGGGAGCGGGTGCTAATCTGAAAAATTGCAC
>NC_046661.1:16873850-16875142 GCF_010883055.1 Belonocnema kinseyi | reverse complement strand
CAATCGTTGCAACTCCCTTATAAGGTTTCGATACCTCTCTTTCTTTTTATTCTCCTTGGCTATGATGTTTTTGTCAGCTGGTGCCGAAAATTCGATAACGAATTGTGTTGTATTTCTTATTCCTTTTTTGTGTTTAGTTTCTTGTGTTTATTTGTTTCATTTTGTTTTTTCTGAATTTTTCTATGGTTTTATTAATACATTCCTCTGCCTTTCAAGACCATAAGAGCTTGTTTCTCTTATAGTTTAAAAAATGGCATTCAGGGTTCGAGTTATTTGCTATGTGTGCGATAGAGTCTATCAACCAGGACAAATGGTACTAATTGATGGAAATAATAATCCTGATAGGCAAAACATTGCAATTTTTAGACGCCTTCAACTTCGAAGACCACCACTTGAAGTCGCCGATGAGAGTAGGTTATGTCTCAATTGCAATCAATCAATTCGCAAAGAGATAGAGAAGCTCCAACGTGACCCGGGCTGTTTAAGACTGAATGTTCTTACACAAACAGGCAGGCAAACGTGCATGTTCTGTAATGCTGATATTAATACTCCAAGGCTTTCAATTGAATGTAGAGTTAACGCTTTTATTGTCATGGACATTTTCATTCCAGAAGAAACAAGAGCATTCTTAAATCATTTGTATGAACATGGTTTCACCTTAGGCCTCTTGCTTTCTGGACGACAAGCGATTAATAGACCGTATAGGATTCCGGGACAGAAGTTACTTCTGTTTTTGCAGCAACGTCGTAACGAAGCAAATGTTCATGCTGCCGCGGCATTTAATAATGAGGATAGTTTTACTGATGACGAGTTTGAAGCTATTGACCTTGTAAAAAAGGAACAATTTAGAGAATTGTATGCATTTTGTGATCCTATTCCGCAGTTACATGGACATGGTGCCAGATACGCGAGGAAAAAACATCTGCTGACTGTCCTTTGCAAAATGCGTCAAGGTCTTTTTCATTATTCGAGCCGGCAAGCTACAAGCATGGCCATTTCTAATTGGATTTTATGCGTTAAGCAGAGAGGAATTCATTGAAAGACACGTGACATCATTCGCCAACGAACTTTATAATCCACAACCAGAAATTCCCAGAGCTATTGCTATCGTCGATGGAACTTATGCTTACATGCAGAAGAGCAGTAACTTGCGCGTACATCGACAGTCATTCTGCAAACATAAAGGACGCCACTTGGTAAAACCTGCTCTCATTGTTGCTCCAGACGGATACATACTTGAAATACAAGGACCATATTTTTCTGACTCGCGAAACAATGACGCACAAATGCTC
>NC_046661.1:16866927-16873750 GCF_010883055.1 Belonocnema kinseyi | reverse complement strand
ACAATATGCGCTACGGAAATGCAAATTGGAATTGCCTGCATGAACTTCAAGTACCACAATTTCCTCGCCTTACATTGGAAGAAATACGCGACATAACAATTGTAGTGTATCAAGTAGAACTTGCCCTATCTTAAGTTCAAGACAAGCTGCAACGAGAAGAAGATGATGAGTTTCAGCTAGATACGCGACTTAATGAACCTGGTTTGATCAGAGTACGAGTATTTTCTCGTTTCCGAAATGCGACGAAGTACCAGCTGTGGATAGTGTTCAATGAGATCGATGACATAGTACCAGACAATAACGAAACGCTTCTCGGTTATTACTGCACATGTAAGTCAGGGGCCAGAACTCTTGGCATTTGCGCACACTTTGCAAGCGTTTTATGGTTTCTGGGTTATGCACGTCACCAGTAACACGTGAAGTATCCTCAAACTTCCTTGCTACAAAGGATTCTAGTCGATGTTAATAGAGGTGAGCAAGCGAACCCGAATCAAGAGCCAGAAATAGATTAATATTTCTCAAAAGCTACTGGGATTGGTTCTATTCGCTGATCATGGGTGCTTAGCGTTCGGCCCTCTTGCGAAGGGTACACTGTTATTATTGAAATGTGCGCACTAGTTACTAATGTTACTTTGGGTACCATTTTTTCCTTTAAAGAAGTGATTAATTAGTCAAGTCAAAATCTTGGGCGCTTAGCATTTGATCGTTTTGAGAAGCGCGCTATATGAGTCAACGGTGTAGGAGAAAATATGACAGACCACGATCTGAACCGTGATTTCTATGTTGACATCGCTTTTGTAACAAAATCTGTTGTAATTCGTTTTATTCACTGATCTTGAGCGCTTAGCGCCGCATAGCGCTAAAACTGTCCATTTTTTAATTTTTTTACGGATATTTCATCCGGCACTTATAAACCTTAAAAATTACAAAGTTTCAGCTAAATCTACCGAAAGCCATTTTCCCATACAATTAGTGCGGGGTCCTTTGGAATGAAGCTGAGTGAGGGAAAAGGAGGGGAGTTGGCAACAAAGTGTTTGATGGAGGTAGAAGAGAGGAGAGGGAGGGCGATCGAATTAACGAGATGGGAAGAAGAAAGGAGGGAGTTCTCTAAAGATAGAGAAATAGAAAAAGGGATTGGAGTAAACTATGAAGAATTGGAAGAAAGGGAGAGGGAAAGACAATTAATAGAAAGATGGGAGACGATTGAGGAATCAAAATACAATAAATGGTATAAGATGATAAAAAAGGAAGGTGTGCCAAAGTATTTAGAAAAGGGGCGGGGAGAGAGAAGATGGGCCAGAATAGCAATAGAGAAACAAAAAGAATTTTCAACAAAAAAGTTAAATTTTCAGAAAATAAATGTTTTCAACTAAATTGATGAATCATCAACCAGAAAAAAACTAAAATTTTAACAAAGTAGTTCCATATTAAATTACGGTTGAAAATTCTTTGGTATCTTTAAAAACATTCTCAAATATTCAAAATCCTACAAAATCTGTTGAAATCTCTTAAAATTTTGTAAAGCTCTTGAATATATCTTGAAATTTTAAAAATACCCTGAAATATTTCAAATCGTTTAAAATCTCATACTAAATTATTAAAATCATTTGAAAATTACTTGAAATCTATTAAAATATCCTAAAATATATCAAAACCCGTTAAAATAACATATTAAATTACTGTAATCAATTGAAAATTCCTTGGAATCTTTTAAAATTCTCTGAAATTTTTCAAATCCTTCAAAATCTTTTGAAATACCTAGAACTTTTTCCAAGATTTCTAAAATCAATTGGAATTTTTTTTTAAAAAATAACCAAATTAAAAAAAAAGTTGTATCCTCAAAGAGAAAAAAGATTAACTTTCAATCAAACAGTAACATTTTTAACCAAGAAAGTTGTCATTTCTATTAAAATAAATGAATGCTTAAATCAAAAAGACAAATCAAATAAATAGTTTCAATTTTTATCCAAAAAAGATTTTAGTTTCACTTTTCGGCATAAAAATATAAATTTTAAATGAGAAAGAAAATTTTTTATGAGAATATCTATGATAATAATATTCTATGAGATATAATATTCTATGAGAATAATCAATTTCGATCGTGCAACATGAGGTTAAAGGTCCAAATTTTAACTACAGAAATTAGGGATATTTGTTCTTTAATTGATAGCAATCAGTTTTATACGTTAAACTTAGAAATGAGAATTCTGGAATCTATGGATTTACAACTATTTAACGATTTAAAAAAACACATATGGACTATTTTAATAGATATGGTAAAGAACTTATTGAGAAATCTAAGCAAAAATATGAATGGACTTTACAAAAATATTACCATTATCAAAATAAACCTGTCAATCCAAAATGGATCATTAATTTATCAAATCAAGTGATCCCTGACGATGTAGCGTACTATTTAAGTCTCGGACATAAATGTAGTACAATACCCATCAATAAAAGCAGCATTATAGAGAGGTCCCTCGCAAATATCAAAAATAAAATGTACATGGTAGATGCAGAATATGAGAATGATACAAGATCCAAGGTGAACAATATTTTCAAGAGGTACATGTTCAGTAATTTTTCAAATGGAAAAGATTTCGAGCATGTTGATTTGGCTTTAAAATCGAAAAAGTTTATACAGGATAACAATAACATCTTCGTAACCCACGCGGATAAGGGGAACATTACTGTAATCGTCGATAATGATGATTATATCAGGAAATGTGAAAGTTTATTTCAGGATAAAACCACTTATGAAGAATTAAATAAAGATCCAACTAGTGGAATTAAGAGGGAGCTAAATTCCACTACCGGGGATATGATTAAAACCAATATATTGGATCCAGAATTGAGTAAACTTTTAAGAAGTTATAATGGTCTTTCCCATTAATTCTATGGGCTACCGAAGGTACATAAACAAAATACACCTATGAGACCTGCCACATGCTTTATAGGATGACCTTTATATAATTTATCCAAATTTTTAAGTTTAGCTATTCAAAAAACTTTAGGAAACACCAATACATTTATAAAAGATAGTTATCATTTTATACACAAAATTGATAAAATTAAAGATATTTCGGATGATTTTGAGATCCTTTCTTTTGATTTCACGTAATTATTTACAAACATCTCTCACAAACTTATTATTGCGAGTATAAAAAAGAGATGGTCACAAATATCCACACATACGATTCTTCCGCAAGGTTATTCTATTAAACTTCTGAAATTTTGTTTAGAAAATGCATATTTTGTTTTCAATAACAGGTTTTACAAACGAATTTTTGGGGTACCGATGGGCTCTCCTCTTTCTGCACATGTTGTTAATTTAGTCATGGAAGATCTTGGAAGCTGTGTGCTTAAACCCATTCCATACGAGGTAAAATTTTTCTTTAGATACGTAGATGATATTTTGACTTGTGTGCACAAAAATAACATCAATGATTTGTTAAGAAAATTTAACAAATTTAACACAAGGCTTAATTTCACTACAGAGGGGAGAAAGATAGCAGTACAAGCTTTTTAGGCTCTCTAGTAAAAGGAGAAAATGGCAAGTTGTTTACGGATTGGTATAAGAAGCTATATTGGTCGGGGAGATATTTCAATTTCAACACTTTCACTCCCATTGAATATAAAATAAGTGTAATTAACTCTTTGATCGATAGAGCAGTTAGGCTTTCTAAACATGAATTTAGGGATAAAAACTTAAATCTGGTTAAAAGAACTTTAATGGAGAATGACTACCCTCAAAATTTTGTTCCAAAATTTATGAAGAAAAGGTTGGATAATATTGATAATCGAAACAATAGTACCATCGATAACAATGTGAACATTAAATTAAACGGCAATGAAACTACACAATTTTTTATTTTACCTCATATTGCATCATACAGTAACATATTAAAAAACATCTTTAGAACTGACATAGAAGGTCTTAGCAATATATATTTGAATTTGATTAGTAATATCAATTATTGTTGGATTTACGACATAATTTGATGCCATTATAGTTTATTTTAATTAATTACTTTGAAAAGTAGATATTTAATTTTTCACATAACAGTTACAGTTCTTAACTAAAACATTTCTTTTTACAAAATCTTAAAATATTATATACAATATTTCTAATATGTACCCACGATAAGATGATAAGAGAGAGTCCGATTTTCTATCACTCTGTGACGTCAAACGCGCAATATACACACAGCGGACTATTTGAATGCTACTCAACTTGTTTATATAACCGTTTTGTTTGAAACGAAATTATTACTCCATTTTCATGAAATGTCACTTCGTTATGGCGGCCTACGAAAGAATAATGTGATGGCCCACCAATGTTTATTGTTAACATGACATTCTTATAAGGCCATCATGGAAGCCAACATATCTTTTTAAATTCTTATTTTTTAGCTATTTTAACTTTTACTAATTTGACGATTATATCATAAGCAAACAGTTTTTATTTCATTGACATGGTTCACTCGATGAAGTTAACAAGGACTATCTCCATTGAATTATTACATGTTAAAGAATATATTAAAAAGGGGAAAAAGTTGTTTTAGTACAATGTGATTTACGATGACTTTATTTATTGTGTTTAGGCTATGTACATAGTTGTATTTCACTGAAGAAGCCCTCCGTCGAAGGGCGAAGCGTCTATTAATAAAGAGATTTTTTGGACCAGTACACAGTGGGCCAGGTGACCCGGTTTTGTGGCCAAAAGTCGGAAAACATATAGAAATATACAACAATGAATTGCAAGGACACTAATATATAGTTTTCGAAGGTGCTGATTCCGAATCTGATGTCAGAATTCCAAAAAACAAAATGGCGGATCCAATATGGCGGAGCCTAATTTCAAAAAATCATTGGATCCACTCAAATAGTGGTATCCAGGGGTTTTAGAGGGCGCTGAATGCAAATCCGAAGTCAGAATTTAAAAAAATGGCGGATTCAATATGGCGGACATTCAACACGAAAAATTATTGGATATACTTGGAAAGTGGTATCTAGGGGCCTTTGAGGGCGCTGATTGCGAATCTGATGTCAGAATTTCGGAAAACAAAAGGGCTGCTCCAATATGGCGGACGATAATTTCAAAAAATTATTGGATTCACTTAAAAAGTGGTATCTAAGGGTTTTTGGAGGCTCTGACTCCGAATCTGGAGTCGAAATTTCGAAAAACTAAACGTACTTGATTCTATTGAGTCCCCTTGCCCCTCACTATTCGCGGTGCTTGAGTTAAGGGAGTCCCTTTGCCTCTCACTATTCGGGGTGCTTGATTTGAGTGAGTCCCCTTGCCTCTCACACATTGAAATGGTTTTCGCTTACAAATTGTCGCGAGTTCCATCTCCCTCTTCATCGGTCAATTCAATTTCGTCTAGCAAAATTTCAGTTTCTGAAAGATCAGCCTCTTCATCTTCTCGATCTGCTATATCGGGACTAGATGTTGCGCCTTCTGGTATTACATTTACTTGAGGCGCAGCGAGTAAAACTCTGACATTTTCGGAAATGGGCAAAAATTTCTTCTTCTGAAGTTGCGAATGAACACTGATTGCAGAAATGAGTGGATCGGAAGAATCCATTACTCTATAAAACACATCATACATATAAGCTTGGCGTTCGTGTTTTCTGCTGTGAAATTGTCTGTAATTCTTATAGTCTTTGTTGCGAGCTTCAGAAGCTTCTTCGCCAAGCATTCCTACCGGTAACACGCTTGTGCTTATGATTGCGGCTCCGTGAATGAGTATCTTATGTAACGTTGAAGGCATAGGGTACCAGTTGTAGTGAGTTACGTATATTCGGGCAGTAGAATCACAAAGTTTTTCGAACTCAAGTGGATTTATCAGGAGCTGTTGTGACATAGCGGTTAAAATTGTTTTGAAATTACGAAGTAACTCACAGTCAAGTCGAAGATGTTCTGCAAGTTTATCTAAATTTCCAAAAGCTCGTTGAGCTGTGTTCCCATCGTTCATAGTACCAGAGCCTTCTGGTTTTGGTTTATCCACTATCAATCCCAACTTTTCCCACAAAATCTCTTAAACCTTTTTTTTTCCGCTGAGCAAATATTTCTTTTTGAGCAAGAGATCTCACCTGCCAGACCTTGAGAGGAAGCCTGTACGAAATGTGCAAGCAACATTCTAGTATCATGATCCACGCATGTAATGGACTGAGTCCATACATCAACGAATTTACGTCTGGTAGAAATAGGTCCTTCAGCTTATTGGACAGGTCATTAAAGAACTTAGGAGTTGAATGACAGATGGGGCAAGTTTGCATGGATTTTGTCCCTGTTATTATGTTCAGTACTTTGCCGTCTATCAATGTTAAGAACAAAGAAATACGGATTCGAAAACTCCGTCTATCAACTAATGCAACTCTATGAGTTTCTAGCTTGTCAATTTGATTCTCAATGTTCTTTTTTTGATTCAAAACAATTGCCTCGGTTTCTTTAGTTTGCAGTATCTGAATAGGGCAACAAGATCTTGGCGATTGAGACGCTCTGTTATTCCAAAGAATAACATTGTCCGCATTGGACAATCTTAAAGGGATGAGAGAAGTTACAAGCAAGCTTTCATCACTGAGATTCTCATTGTCTTCTGCTGATTTAAAAGATTGCTTGTAAGGTGAATGACCAGTACTACCATCCATACCCCACGAACACATCAACGAAAGATACATTTCCGTACTACCCAAATTATGCATATGCTGGATTATTACTTCCCTTTGCGATTCCACAATCCTACTGGAAGTGTGATTCAACAAGGCCTGCAGAGTTACCTCTGCTTTTTTCTCCGAAATCGAAATGTTTTCTTCGGGT
>NC_046661.1:16848235-16866827 GCF_010883055.1 Belonocnema kinseyi | reverse complement strand
CATGGTCAATAAAACTGGAAATTCGGAATTCAACCATTCAGCATTTTTCGTCTCAAACTTATCCATGATCCTCCTCGCAGCTTTGTATTTTTCAGAGCGTCTGCTTTTGAGAGCTCTCAAAGAAGCTTTTAATTTCTCAACATCTGCACTTTCAATGTTATTGACATTCAATTCCATTTTTGATAAAATGTAGAAAACAGTTGTTTCTACATTATCAGTTTTGAGGAGTTCTCCAAGAACATCCCTTTTAGGGATTGTCCATATATTACGTAATACGTTTTTCTGTTGTTTGAATAAAGACGAAAATAATATTTTTATCAAGTTGAAAAGGACAGAGCGATATAAACAAAAGAAAAAATTCTTACGTAATATATGGACGATCCCTTAGTGAATTTCGTCATTTTATATGACAAAATGTTGAAATATGGAACACAATATGGGAACGACAGTGACAAACAGGGAGAAGAGAAAAGAATCATTTGTTAACTTATTCAGAAAGTTTATATATTGAACAGGTATATATTTTATACATCAATTATGTTCATTAATATTGTATTAATATCTACGCACGGAATGTGGACGAAAAACGGATTGCCGAAACAAGTGAGTTTGCGCGTCCTCGTTGATGCGGCTAGGAAAACAAATGAAGGTAAGCCAGCAGCAGCGCAGCGCTCTACACGCCATGGTATGGTCGTGCGCGGCCATGTATATATACTATAAGCAGCGAAACAAATGAAAAGTAGCAAAAAGTAACACACCTATGCTCAAGTGCACATCCTAAGGAAGACATTCATATATTTTAGAACTCAATATGTTGTGTTATGTCATGTTGTGAGCAATCGGAAGCAGGTGTTCTGCTGTATAATCTTGTTCTACATTCACTAATGATATGATTGTATTAAATTGCAATTGACAATTCCAGATTCAATTGACTTCAGAGAAAGTTTACACTTTGATTAATAAAATAAATGTAGATAGGAGGTTTGGAATCGATTTCTTGGAATAAATAAACGTATTCCACGAACGTCAGTAGCATTACTAATTTTAGCAAGATTTTCTACTTTGTGCCTATATCATCGGAACAAAAATTCATCAATCAACGTATAATTGTCGTCAAAAATACTTCAATTCTTCCTCAGTTTAGTAGTCCATTTCATTTTCCCGAATTCAAGAATCGACTTTTGGCCACAAAATCGGGTCTCCTGGCCCACTGTGCAGTATAACGACAATTTAAGATCAATTATTTCAAAAATATGAATGGTTTACAAAATATTTTTATTTTTAACAAAGAAGAAAAAAACTTTAAAACAAAATTCTTGAATTTTAATCCAAACCCTTGCAATTTTATCGGAGAAAGATGTAATTTTCAGTCAAATAGATGAATTTTTAAAATAAAAAGACAAATTTGCGAAAAAAGTGGAATTTCCAACCAAAAAAGGTTTTAGTTTGACTTTTTATTTGTAAATATGAGATTTAAAAACAAGTCCATTTTCTATTGAATTAGATGAATTTTTAACACAAAAATTCAATTTTCAACCAAAAAGAATGTCTTCAACAAAATGAATGAATTTTCAAACAAATAATAAAATTTATAACTAAAAAGGTAATATTGTGGAGAAAAAACTGCCACTGACCAATTTTTCATTTTACATTGTTAGCCAGGTTCGTTTTTACTGCAAAAAAGCGCTGCGATTAGAAATTCGAAAATTCAATTCGGAGTGAATGTCAAAATAGTCGAGGTTATCAAATTCAAAAGTGTACTTTTAAAAAATGCAATTAATAAAGTAGAATTGAGTGAATTTAGATGAATTCAGAGTGAATTTTAAAAAATAATTTCAAATCTCTTCAAATCTTTGAAACCCTACTAATTTCTAACCAAAAAGTGAATGATAACTACAAACCAATTCAAATGAATTAGAAATAATTTGAAAAATCGAAAAAATTCCATTTATTTCAGTAAAATCTGACGGAATTTAGAGGAATTTAAGGGAAATTACAAGGTATGAAAAAATGCCCTGAATTAAGTTCGAAATGAGTTTAGAAAGCTTAAAGATAATTCAAAAGAATTAAATATAATGCCTCAGAATTTGAGATGATTTTGAAATACTTCAAGCTGAATTAAACAAAAACTTTTTAAAAATGCATTGAATTGCGTAGAATTGAGTAAATTAAAAATAATTCAGGATTAAGAATTCAGGGCGAATTCCAACTGATTTGTACAAAATATTTGAAAATCTCTTTAAACCTTTAAAACGCTACGAAATCCCCCACTTTTTGGGAATAATTTTTCTCAAATCCATTAAAATCCTTGAAAATTTGCAAGGCCCTTGGAAATCCTATTGAAATGAATAAAAAAATCTGAAAACCCTTTAAAATTTTCTAAAATATTTCCAATTCTTTTGATACTTTTTAAATCCCTCGAAAGTTTTTAAAGCCCTTGAAAACGTTTAGGATTTTGTTACGATACTTTCAAATATTTTATACCCTTTAAAATTCTAATAAATTATTGAAATCAATTAAGAATTTGATTGTAATATTTAAAATGAGACTCTACAAAAAAACCTCACGTCGCTTGAATAAATTCTTACAGATCAACTAAAATATTATTCAATCCCATGAAGTTCTATGAAACCTGGTGATATTTCCTGAAATTCTGGAAAATGTATTAAAATACGTTAAGATCTTTAAAATATCCTAACTTTTAAAAGCTTTTGAAAATTATATTACAAATAATTCAAGAAAATTCAGAAATAAAACAGAGTAGTTTAGGGACATTCACTGAATACAGGGTACAATAGGGGTAGGCCTGAATGAGCGATAACTAATTACCAGAAATTGTTCTTACAATAAAATTAAAATAAAACTTTGAATTACAATTGCATGAATAGTTAGGTGCCCCCCTTGTTAAATGTACAGACGAGAAATTGTATTTGTATTTATTTGTTACAATGTGTAGGACCAAGTTTGTAAACGATATTACCTACAATTTACTGGACCTGATTTTGAGATTTTGAATAAAGGATTACACAGCCACACAAAAAAAGTGTGGATATGGTAACAAGACACACGTATTCCTATGGATTTTGGGGCGCTGAATTCAAATTCGGTATAAAAAATCACCCATCACGTCATGGTTGAGCCATAACCTCAAAAAATGACGAAAAATCATGCACTGAGGCAAATAAATTTCAAAATAATGCCAGTGATGCAAATTGTCACTTCAAAAACATGTCGACAACTGTGAAGGATCAACCCTTGCCTGATATGAACTTATTTAACATAACTTTACCTAAAAGAACCTGACCTCACCTAACCTGAATTAACAGAAATGTATTGAGCTACACGTAAAGCTCTGGAAGCATATTTTCCCAGTAGTAAATGTGTGCTACATCGAATAGGTCAACTCGAGCCCAACCTAATAAAAAATCTAACCTAGCCTAACCTAACCTAACCTAACCTCACGAAACACAATTAAACTGATTGTGTTGTCCCGTTGTGTTTGCGGTAACGTTTAAATCAGCTTGGGCTTAACCTGCAAAGAGGTCAAACCTATCCTAACACAAAAAAACCTGACCTAACCTAACATAACTTACCTTCACGTAACACAATTAAACTCATTGTGTTGTCCCGTTGTGTTTGCGGTACCGTTTCATTCAGCTTCGGCTTAACCTACATAGAGGTTTAACCTATCCTAACGTAACATAACCTGACCTAACCTAACCTAGCCGAATGAAATTCAACCGCACGTGTAGCTATGTAAGCGTACGGTTCTCAGTCTCAAATGTGTGCTATATTTAATAGGTTAACTCGATCTTAACCCACAAATGAATCTAACTTAACAGAACTTAACGAAATTTTGCTTAACGCAACACAACTTAACTTAAGTTTTCCCGTTGTAACACAATAAAATTCATTTCATTGTACTACAGGTGGTTAAAAATTTAGACGCACATTACTCATTTGAAGAAACTTAGAACTACAAGTAGAATTGACCCCATTTCAATTAACCTGACAATGTTTGTATCAATTAAAATAAGCGAAGCTTAAACATGCAAATGAATAAGAGTTTTATTCAAAAATTTTTTCTCTCTGCTTTTCTTTAACTTAAGGGATATATTTATACTATCTTTCGTGTTTACATTTTATCTTGCTTCCCTAACGTCCATTTCAATTTTCGTAATGTGGCTCACGAAATTAGTATCTCTTGTCAATATTCGAATCTGTGGTCCATCAAAGACTTCTTCTTTCAATTTAGCGTCTGAAACATTAGGGAATTTAAGGTATATATACTTATAGCATTGTCCATCTTTGTCTAACGCCTTGACAAATAGCTTCATGAGCCCAAGATTTATGTCGAGGGGTAGTAGTAAAATTTTTCTGGATCAACGAGGCTTTGATTGATGATATTATGAGAACCAGGTGCGAATGAATCATTCCAAGTCCAATATTTTTTGCTGTAATGATTGGCTCGATCTCTGCTATTCCACATGCATATAAAGCATGGCTCTCTCGTGAAACCTGATTGTTGCCCTAATATCATTGTTATGATTTTGAGATCACCACATATTTGCCATTTGTGATTCGTGTGATTACCTTTTTCAAGAAGCATTTTAACATTGTAATATTCTTCTTTGATGACCGTTGAGTGAGCTATAGGGATAGGAGCGTAAGTATTCGTGTTATGCAGTAAAACAGCCTTAATGCTGCGTTTTGACGAATCAATGAAAAGTCGCCATTCTTAGTCTCTGTACACATTTTTCTTCAAGTGGTTCATTAGTCCGTTAAGATCAGTGCAGTACACTAAAGACGTCTCTTCGTCTTTAACGAAAAACTTTCTGAATTCTTTGTCCCTGTCGCGATAGAATGAGACTTTTGTCTTTGGCTCTAGAAGATTTCTTCTTTTTAGAAATGAAGCGGCAAATTCAGCGCCGTCTTTCGGTAATCCAAGATCTCTAATAAAATCATTCAGTTGTAATTGCGACACTAATATTGGAACCTTCAATTTCATTTTATGCACGCCATATTCGTAATCTTTTTCGTCATTTTCAACGAAATCATCAGAACTATTTTCTGTTCGATCACTGGTTTCACTACCGTCTCCATGACGTTGACTTCCAACTTCCATTCTATCATCTTCTAAAGCGCTTAAATCAGTCTGGCGTGCATTTTTATTTATTTCAATTGCTCTTGTGACTTTGCACACATTAATGTACGAAATGTTATTTTTATTTTTGGCGTTGAACCTTTGACGGAATTCATGCAAAAGTAGCAGTCCTTTGCAATAACGGGGTTTTCCATGTGGTTGGTGCAGAGTACTTGCGGTACTTTTCGTTGTTTGAATTTTTTAGACGACACAACATAAGTCTGCAGGAATTGCAAATGACGTGCGGAACCCATTTTGTTTCTTGGTGCAGCAATTTACGGTCAAAACACTTTTCGTAAAGACTTTTCACTTCCTCGTCAATTGATTTTCAGAAACTGCTCACTTCATATTTACTGCAAATGTAACAGAATGGATCTGAGCTATTCTTGCAGGCATGCGATTGAGAAATGCTCGCGGTTTTTTCCCTTGTAGCATGAGACTCTATACCAACCAAGTGATCCATTGTTGAAGAGCTACGGTTGCATGATGACGACGTCGGAGAGGCCGCTTTCCCACCTTGATCAGACGCCGATACTGGGGTTTTCCCTGCATCGTAATACACTTGTTACCAGTGTCTGCCATGACAACAGGGTTTCCAGCGTAATCGGTTAGGTTAGGTCAGGTTTTGTTAGGTTAGGATAGGATAGGTTAAACCTCTATGAAGGTTGAGCCGAAGCTGAATGAAACGGTTCCGCAAGCACAACGGGACAACACAATCAGTTTAATTGTGTTTCGTGAGGTTAGGTTAGGTTAGGTTGGGCTAGGTTAGATTTATTTCTAGGTTAGGTTCGAGTTGACCCATTCGATGTAGCACACATTTGCTACTGTGAAAATATGCTTCCACAGCTTTACGTGTAGTTCAATAAATTTATGTTAATTCAGGTTAGGTGAGGTCAGGTTCTGTTGGGTAAAGTTATGTTAAATAAGTTGATATCAGGCAAGGGTTGATCCTCTACAGTTGTCGACATGTTTTTGAAGTGTAAATTTGCATCACTGGCATTATTTTGAAATTTATTTGCTTCAGTGCATGATTTTTCGTCATTTTTTGAGGTTATGGCTCAACCATGACGTGATGGGTGATTTTTAATAACGAATTTGAATTCAGCGCCCCAAAATCCATAGGAATACGTGTGTTGTTACCAGATCCGCTCACTTTTTTTGTGTGGCTCTGTAATTAATACAGACGTAATTGCAAAAACACTCCCCGCAATAACTTCAAACTAACCTACTCGTTATCCGCTTGTGTTCACGAGCTTCGAGATGGAGCCCGACTGAAAACAGATCAACAGCCAAGTTTATGGCGCTGCAATCAAGAGCTGTGAAACAGAGTCCTAAACCAATTCTCCAAGTTGGGGCCAAACTTATAATTAGGCAAACATTTGGAAATTTCCACATGGGAGGGGGGGGGGGCAAGATTAGACTCTTAACCAAAAGTATCGGAGATGAGGTAGGTGAAGAGTACTTATTCCTGTATAGTTGTTCTAGAATACTGTATTTTTCCTCAAGATGCTCTGTACCTGTTCCTTCTAGGACAAGTTACGGTTATGTAAATATCCAAGATCTTTAACTACATAAGAAAAAGGGATAGTGAGATCTCGATACTAAGGGGTGGAAATGATGTCAGAGTCTCAAGCGATGGAGATGAAGTAGGTCCTACAACAATTGCCTTAGTTTTGCCCGGATTAAGAGTAAGCCCATTCTTCCAGGCCCAGAGGATAACTCGATCGATATCCTCCTCGACTAGAACAAGTAATCTACTTAGCAAAGAAATTGGTCCCGACAAGTAATTTTTGAAATCGTCAGCATATTTGTGGTAGATGCAATGTTGAAGTTCACTTGCAAGGTCAGAGGTGAACAAATCGAAGAGGTGGGTTGCCAGAATGGAGCCCTGAGGAACATAAACCACTTAATGAAAGATTTTGAGATATTAAAGCATTTCAACTTTTGTAGGAGTAATTTATGCTATTTTTCGCCCGAAACCAAAGAAAAAAAGATTCGGCGGAGCATCAGGACGCAAGGTGCCGTTCTAAACAAATTGAATTTAGCAAAATGTTCATAAAAAATCACCGATTATGTAAGTGCACCGGTTTCAAATCAAGTAGTGAATCATTCCCACTGTACATGATCCATTACAGAGGTCTATAAGAAAAATTCAGGAGAATCTTACTGAACTGACTTTCAGAAACACCAAAAAAACGACGATTTTAGATTTTCGTATTTTTTGTGTGATTATCTATAAGAAGCACGCAGGTACCCGACTCATTAAAAAAAATTTAAACAGTGTCAATAGTAGCTTGTAAATAGTTCGAATTCAATTCTAAAAAAATGCATGAGACTCATTTTATTTTCGTTTCTCTGGTGGACATTATCAGCAATATGATCTCTTTATTTTATAACAAATAACTGAAACTGACAATGGGTCGTAAGAAATGTGGCAGCTGTTTAAAATTTGACAAATTTGTCTCTGTATGTCAAATTGTTTACATTTTTCGTTTCGAAAAATTTTATTCCATTCAGAAAGTGACCAAGATTTTATTAGGAAATCATTTCTTTCACCACGATTCTATTGTAGTCACCAGGCATCTGGTTTTGATCGATGTCTTTCGACTGCTCTTTCAGGTACGGTGGTGAATTTCGCTGGTGAATTTTACAGTAAAGGTTCATAAATTTTTTACTAGGTACGGGAAAGTGAAGGGGTTTTGTCATTACTTAGAAAGCATGTGCGAAAAGCATGTTCTTCGCAATGAAGCGGCTACCTCAGCAGGTCGTCAATAAACGCAGGTAAAAATGTCAAAAAAGTTTCTTATAATCTAGCGATTAGGAAGTGAAGTTCTATTATTTTAATTTTTTCCCCAGAAATTGTAGATTAATCTTGCGCTTCACGCTCGATTATGTATTTAACTCGCGTTACGCGCTCGGTCTTTATATTTTCGCACATTCTTGTGCAAACATTTTAAAATTAAGACTCAAAACATCCAACACTGTAATTTTGTGATTGTGAATTCTCTTTCGTTAAAAAAGCTTATCTCGAGAGTTTGAGCGCACTTACGGCACGCGACTGATGGCATTCGCACTCCGCGCTTAGTCTTTGCATTACTTCCGCATTCGGGCACAGACCTTTTAAAATCAAAGGTGAACGGACCGACAACTGTAGTTTTGTGATTTAGACTCTCTTTTGTTAAAGCTCTTTTGGCTTTAACGAACACATTCTCATCACGTATCTCGTGCTTCGCACTCGATTTTGTACAACATGACAGTAGATAGGTAGGGCGCGTTCTGGCTCACTTTCTTTCGTACGAATTGCTAACTTGTGACTAGAGTGCAGAAGGCTGTAAGATTGTTTTTGCTCCATGTGCTGACTAACGAATCACAGTTTTGAACGATCCACACTATCGAAATTGGAAATCAATACTTAAAAATCATGGGAATGGATATTTTCAGCCCGAAAAATATGGAATAGGTGATGATATGATATACGATATCGCAATATTAGACTATTTAATACCCGTTTTTCCCGGAATTGAAGTTTTTCACCCCAAAATAAAATAATTTTTTATGTATTAAATGTTTATCGCAATAAAGCATCATTGAAAAATTCCAAGATCTGCAACCCCCTCGTGCTATTATAACAATTCTCGGTGAACAAAATTCCATTCTCATTACGTCATCGTCGATTCCTGGAATCCTTATCTATGTGAACTAAATTGAGTAAACGTTTAAATACGTATTATTTTTTCACTCTCATGTTAATTATTACATCATCGGGTGAAATACTACGAAAAGGCTACAGAAATTTGATGGAGGGGGTAAGCGTCTATAAGAGGATGTCAGTTCTTCTCTTTCTGCAGTTTGTTGTCAGATGCCAGATTGTAAAGAAGAAAAGCAACAAGAGCTAAAAAGTCGTTTAAACGTATTCCTAAAGAACATTCACGATCTAAAGCAAGCCATTCAAATGCGAACCGATTTACAAACTCTAAGAAGGAAATTTAAAAGTGTGAATCTTGAAGATAACAAGCATTGAAGGAGAAGAAAAAAGAATGAATTTCCAAAAATTAAATAAAACCGCTCGCAGTGAAGATTTTCTTCCAATAAAGAAGCTGGAAGACGTAGAAGTTAACAAGGGATATGTAATAACGGACATTAAGGAGGATAATACAAAATGTGGAACGAGAATGCTTGTAATCATAGAAAAAAAAATTCACCGTTTTCCTACCTCAAAGAATGGCGAAACTGTTTAAAGAGGATAAAAATATGTTTATGAAATGAAGAAAGCCTGTGAAGATCAGCATCTTGAAATGGTATATTTGGGTGGACGCTTCAACTCCATTGAATTTGTGGAGACAAATGTATAAGTGTGTGTGCAGTTTTTCAATTATCGCTCAGTCTGTGATAAGCTTCGGTGTGATATTCATCGTGCTTTATACACCACAAAATCATATTCTACATGCGAACACATAAAAACTGAATTCATCATTCACAAAACAAATTATTGTTGGTGCTGAATTTAAAAAAGACTAAAAGCTCGCCTCAGCAGTGAAACTTCAGACCCGTCATCCTCATGCAAGTATAACCCTAAATCTTGAAGTGTGGTAATTATTTAAAAGTTACTTTAACATCATGACACTCTTCTTTGATGGCCAAGAGAAGCAACAATGCATCGAATGTGGAGATTTCCATATACACATGACTATATCTTTTAGAAAGTATAGGGTGGTTTTGGAGAAAATTCAAGAAACTCCAAAATATTATCCATTTGTACTGCAAGAAACAACGTTTGCTGTTCTTCAGGAAGTCAGCCCTTGTATCGAGCGGTATCTTCTGGATCTGAGGTATATGCCTGTCTGGCGTAACGTGAAATCACGATCTGTGTAAAGTGTAAAATCTTATATACCAAAAGTATATTTGAAATTCTATTTCTTGAAATTATGACTTTTTATAGTCAGAATGTGTGTGAAGAAGTGATTGAGAAATTACAACAACTCAGATGCGTGAATAGTAGCTTTATAAATTAAAAATGCCATGTATTTTGTTTGTAAGAAATATCTAAATAAAAATATAATTTAAACTAAATTCGCCTTTTTCATTTAATAGATTAAGGGTAAGTAGATGTGTAAGTAAAAAATACATATATACCTGAAAATAATCAATTTTATTAAGAAACAAAACTTAAAATTAATACAAAAGATACTTACAAGCTAGACTTATCTACCCAAATATTGTGTGAGTCATCGAAAACTAACCATTTTACAAATAGCTTATTTTCTCGCCTTTTCAGTTCTTTTTCAATCAGATAAATGTCTGGATGTCTAACTTTACCTAGTTCTTGTTCATAAAAACTACCTGCAATAGCTTTACACTGATAATCTTTAAGCTTATACGTCACTGCTTTAGTATTCTTAACATGACTTACGGTAAATATTTCAGTTATCCAATTCGGTGTGTAGCCTTTTTCAAAAACATGCTTAAATTTACTTACACGCACTTTATCTCCAACTTTAAATTTCGCTTTCTCAACTGCATGTTTTACACTGTAATTTTTGTATACATCAAAGAAAATTTTTTTTCATTTTCTTCAGTAACATCTTTTGGTTTTATTCGAATAGTATGATGCCTAGAATCGTTGTAAGATGAAACTAAATCTTTCAAAATATCTATCCATTTGTAATTCCCCTGTAAGCTAAATTGCATCCGCATTTTATTCTTTAAAGTACGATTAAATCGCTCGCAAATGGATGCTTTTAATTTGCTGAACGTCGAGTACAAATTTATCTTGTATCACTTCATAAGATTTTCAAAATGTAAGTTGTAAAATTCTTTGCCTCTATCAACATGTACATTTTTCGGTATGCGTCCTTTGTCAAGTATAGATTCCATAGCTGTAGCTACATATTCACCCTTCTTGGATTTAGCTGGAATAGCCCAAGCAAATTTGGAAAATATATCAATTACTGTTAAAATGTACTTGTATACTTTGTTTTCTTTTATATGAGGTTGCATTTCAACAAAATCCACTTGCCAAGTCTCATCGATGCTACGGATATCAAAGTGTCGACGTTAATAGTTTCTTCTAGCAGGCTTATGTAGCTCCTTCACTAATTGCAGCTTTTCGTTATTCATTTTTTAATGTGTTCAGCTTGGCATACAACTGAGAAATGAGCTCTGAATTGCGATGCGCTAGTTCTTGAATGGAATCCATATCAACTTTCAAAATATTTAAACTTTTATATGAGGAAGTTTCTAGAGTTTCAATCATCATGTTATTGTTAACAACTTCAGTTCGCAAGGAAGCTAGGACATCATGCAGAGTCTGAATTTATTGCTTTAACACATGTTGCATCATATTTAAGTTTACTACATCATCTAAATCTTTTGCATCAGCTACATTGCACAGTTTTTTCTTTCCGATACCATAATGCTCATCGGTGGTGAATTTGAATCCAACTCCTGGTGGACCTCGATTTACCATCTTAGCTCGCTTAATATGAAGTCCGAGAACATAGATAATCATTTTGCAAATGACCAAAATATCGTTAAATTGTTTAATAAATAATTATTATCCATAATAAATGGATAAATTAATTTAAAAAGTTGATTAATAAATAATTCCAGCCTTCGTAATTCTTCAATAACACAGTCACACAAAAAAAATTAGTGTGCGGATCTGGTAACAAGACACACGTATTCCTATAAATTTTGGGGCTGTGAACTCAAATTCGGTATCAAAAATCACCGATCACGTCATGGTTGAGCCATAACCTCAAAAAATGACGAAAAATCATGCACTGATTCAAATAAATTTCAAAATAATGCCAGTGATGCAAATTTTCACTTCAAAAACATGTCGACAACTGTGAGGGATCAACCCTTGCCTGGTAGCAACTTACTTAACATAACTTTACCCAACAGAACCTGACCTCACCTAACCTGAATTAACAGAAATTTATTGAACTACACGTGAAGCTTGGGCTTAACCTGCAAAGAGGTCAAACCTATCCTAACCTAAAAAAACCTGACCTAACCTAACCTAACCTAACTAAACTTCACGTAACACAATTAAACTCATTGTGTTCTCCCGTTGTGTTTGCACTACCGTTTCATTCAGCTTCGGCTTAACCTACATAGAGGTTTAACCTATCCTAACCTAACAAAACCTGACCTAACCTAACCTAGCCGAATGAAATTCAAGCACACGTGTAGCTATGCAGGCGTACGGTTCTCAGTCTTAAATGTGTTCTATATTTAACAGGTTGACTCGATCTTAACCTACAAATGAAGAAAAAATGACACGTTATAGCAGGCAGAAAATAGACTGAAGTAAGTCTATAAGTCAATTTAATTACGATAAAAAGCAAGATAAAATGTGAACACAAAAGATAGTATAAATATATCACTTAAGTTTAAGAAAAGCCGAGAGAAAAAATTTTGAATAAAACTCTTATTCATTTGCATGTTTAAGTTATAGTTATATATTTTAATTAATACAAACATTGTCATGTTAATTGAGATGGGGTCAATTCTACTGGTAGTTCTAAGTTTCTTCCAATGAGTAATGTGCGTTTAAATTTTTAACCACCTGTAGTACAATGAAATGAATTGTATTGTGTTACAACGGGAACACTTAAGTTAAGTTGTATTGCGTTAAGCAAAATTTCGTTAGGTTCTGTTAAGTTAGATTCATTTCTAGGTTAAGATCGAGTTAACCTATTAAATATAGCACACATTTAAGACTGAGAATCGTACACTTACATAGCTACACGTGTGGTTGAATTTCATTCGGCTAGGTTAGGTTAGGTCAGGTTTTGTTAGGTTAGGATAGGTTGAACCTCTATTTCGGTTAAGCCGAAGCTGAATGAAACGGTACCGCAAACACAACGGGACAACACAATGAGTTTAATTGTGTTACGTGAAGTTAGCTTAGGTTAGGTCAGGTTTTTTTAGGTTAGGATAGGTTTTACCTCTTTGCAGGTTAAGCCCAAGCTGATTCAAACGGTAACGCAAACACAACGGGACAACACAGTCAGTTTAATTGTGTTTCGTGAGGTTAGGTTAGGTTAGGCTAGGTTAGATTTATTTCTAGGTTAGGCTCGAGTTGACCCATTCGATGTAGCACACATTTGCTACTCGGAAAATATGCTTCCAGAGCTTTAGGTGTAGTTCAATAAATTTCTGTTAATTCAGGTTAGGTGAGGTCAGGTTCTGTTGGGTAAAGTTATGTTAAATAAGTTGATATCAGGCAAGGGTTGATCCTTCACAATTGTCGATATGTTTTTGAAGTGAAAATTTGCATCACTGGCATTATTTTGAAATTTATATGCCTCAGTGCATGATTTTTCGTCATTTTTGGAGGTTATGGCTCAACGATGACTTGATGGGTGATTTCTGATACCGAATTTGAATTCAGCGTCCCAAAATCCATAGGAATACGTGTGTCTTGTTACCAGATCCGCACACTTATTTTTTTTGTGTGACTCTGTAATTGACATAATTTCATTTGTGTGACTTGGGTTTCCCGCTGTTTGAGATGCTAACAGTAAACGCAATCTATCAACTAATTCGTTTGGATTATTCCAATAAATGTAATCTAATTTATTAGCCGCTGTACCAACAATATATTTTGGAATTAAACCATTAACCTTTGAAGAGCGCTTTTCAATTTGTTTATTGTTAATTTTCAAAGGTGAGAGGGGAATTAGTTTTTTTTAATAAAATTTGTATATTTATTAAACAAAAGTTCAAGCAAACCCACAGTCTTTGAATAGCTCACAGTGCCTATATTAATAACATTTTTATTGAAATTCATCAAAGAATCTCCAATCATTAGTCTGTCTTTCGATAATTTTCGTACACCATAAACATTATCTATATCTCTCCTTCTCTCCCCCAACTTTTGAAGATAATCAATTGCTATATCATTTGATGGGAAGGAAACGGGTTTTTCTAAATCCTCTGAAGCCTCAGAATCGTATGCTGACAAGAATGAAGTTTCACCATCAGCTTGATCATTTTGCTCTTTACCATCATTTTGAAACTCTTGCTGAAATTCTTCTTCAGATTCACTCTTGAGTTCAATTTTCATTTTATTCTTCGCTTCATTTCCGATTGGATCAATTCTTTTAACAGTTTTAAAACCATTAACTATGTTCTCAAGTGGTGTAATGATGGACTTAAAGGTATTATTTAATTCCTGATCAACTGTTTCTTTACCCAACTATAGTAATCTATGCTGTCGTCGAATCGCTTCACTAGCTTGAGCAATTTCATGCAAAACATGTTTTTGCTTACGGAAGCCCTCCTCACGTGTAGACATGTTAATACCGTAGTGTTCAAAGTGTAACTGTCTCTATGTAGTCATTTCATACATATTTATTGCTTTTCCAGATTAACAAAACAGTCAAAACCTTTTCTATATCTACCTTGATTCAGATTTCTATCCTTATCAATGACAAGAAATCCATTCTTATCATCATACCAGCAAGCTAAACACACCTTTTTAAATTGTGAATAAGGCATGTCAATATTCACATGATCATGATATATGCTTCAAATTCATCTCATCTTGTTTAAACAATAGAAGCAAATTAACATTATTACGTATAAAATGTTTCGGATTATGTACATATGTCTGACTCAAATAGAAGCAGTTAACATCCTTGTGCCTACCCATTGAAAAAAATGCTTTTATATTATCTTGCTTTTCACAGGCTACATCATCAAATACAAACACTGAATTTGACTTAGCTTCACTTGGTATTACAACATCATCATGCTCATTGAAAGGATAGTACTTAACACCAGCTACTGAGTTCAGAACTTTTTCTAAAAATTTGTATTTTGGTTGATTTGAAGATTTAGAGTAAACATAAACATTTTCAATTCTTAATCCATTTGGGTGTGTTAACAGAGCCAAAAAAGCATTTGTCTTTCCACAGTTGGAAGGTCCACAAAATATTGCACATACACTGCTTGGTAACCGATGTCCATGCCGTTTTTCTTTTTTCTCATGTTGTACAAGCGATTCGAAATTATCGATAGGTAGCTTTATAGGTTGTGCTTCAAACTGCATCTTGATAATGACTGAGTGAAAAACTATAAATGTCAGGTTTATGTAGGTTCAGTCTTTAGTCTGAAAGTATCTCTCAAACAGATATGATTGTTCACGGTGACAAACCTACAGACAGTCGTAAGCGATTCTTGAAAGAGGCAAGACGTAGATAAGGTCTGTTGAATAAAATTATTAATAATCTTCCTGTAGAGTTACATATTCCTGGATACCAGCACTGTGGACCAGGCACAAAATTGGCAAAACGAATTGCGCGAGGTGATCCTGGAATCAATCCTCTTAACGCTGCTTGTAAGGAGCACGATATAGCCTACTCACAAAATAGAGAAAATATAGAGGCTAGAAACTCAGCTGGCACTGTACTAGCTAAAAAAATCTTGGAAACGTGTCCTTGCTCAGGACGCAGGCTTGGGTGAAAAGGCCGCTGCTTGGGGAATAACTAATGCAATGAAAATTAAATCAAAATTTGGCATGGGTCTCAAAAATAAAGGGTCTACCACCACATTAAAAAAAATAGTTACAGCAGCTGAAAAAGCAATGATACCAGGTAATGATGCACAAACTGTTATCAAATCTGCTCGCAGAGGTGCACGTGCAGCTGTAAAAAAAGACTGGCGGAAAAAGAAATGTAAAGAAACCTCGAATTGCACCAGTTCAAAAGAAATTGGGTGGCTTTCTACCCTTTCTTATACCCATCTTTGCCGGTCTAAGTGCTACTGGTGCGCTAGCTGGTGGAGCTGCGGGAATAGCTAAAGCTGTTAATGAATCAAATGATGCAAAACGAAAGCTTAAAGAAAGAAAACGTCATAATGAAGCAATGGAACCCATTGCTGTGGGGAAAGGTCTTTATTTGAAACCATATAAAGGAGGATTAGGACTTCACCTAAAACCATATAATCAAGGAGGGGGACTTAAGTGCAGATCAAAAAACTTAAAGTGACACTACCTGACCGAGCATTAACCGATGTAGATTTACTTAAATTCGCAAAATCTTTAAAAATTAAACATTTAAGAGGTGTTTTGATGCGTAATGGATTACCAAACTGTGGTCCACGTAAATGTGAAAGTGCTATTGTTAACCTTGATGATAAAACAATCTAGGTACTCATTGGGTTGCGTATAAAAACTTTAGCAGTAAAATAATTTATTTTGATAGCTTTGGTAACCTCAGGCCACCTTTGAATCTCTCGGTGTTGGTAGCGTAAAATATAATCATGAAAGGTATCAAAATTATGATTCATTTGTATGTGGACATTTATGCCTTAAATTTTTATGCAATCAATTAAAATCTCAAAGCATGTATAATCCATATAAATGTAGAGGCTAATGATTTCAAGCCAGTCAAAGACTAGCCATCATCATGGATGATTCATTGACGTTAACATTATAAATTCTACGTGGGTGAAGAAATAATGGAAATATCTACAGGAAGTTATGAAATAGGTGATATACAGCGCTATCTACAGAATGTTTTAGTGAAAAAGGGTATTGAAATTCATATTAAACCTAATAATAATACATTACGAAGTGAAATCTATTGCAATCGAGATATAAATTTTGAAAAATCAGACTCAATTGCAAGTTTATTGGGATTTACGCCAAGAATATTGGAACCTAATAAACATCATGAATCTGACCAACCAGTATCTATCATTAAAATAAATTCTCTCAGAGTTGAATGTAACATAACTATAGGAGC
The DNA here is from genome assembly GCF_010883055.1 of Belonocnema kinseyi. NCBI lineage: Eukaryota > Metazoa > Arthropoda > Insecta > Hymenoptera > Cynipidae > Belonocnema > Belonocnema kinseyi. Next base: position 16,849,925 of record NC_046661.1, on the reverse strand, counting down.
GTACGTCAATGGTCAAAAAGTGCACACTATTCATGAATTTTTCCCCGTTGTACCGCCAGGATATAATATAGTGGAAGTCCCATGGCACATCATTTACATGCCGATCGCCATCAAAATAATAGATCATATACATCTCCGTATAGTTGATCAAGACGGACATTTGGTTAATTTTCGTGGAGAAATTATAACACTCAGACTGCACATCAAGTCTTTACGATAATGGGTATTGTTTTCCATAAAAAGGTTGGATTCAGCTATAATACTTTAGTAACATGGAGCAAGAGCATCAGACGACAACAGACTGTCAAAGGGATTACACCTCAAAACGTGCTGCTGCTGAAAAGGCTGGGTTTCGAGGTCACATCACTTGCAAAAAGAAGAGAATAAAAAAATTCAAGATTTTTTGTGCTTGCATCTGTATTTTTGTATATCAACGTTTAATTATTTGTCATGGAGGGGGAAATTTTAAATATTGAAACTCCTAGTATTTTCGACGAATTTATCACTCATTGTAAAGTGCATGCACACCAATCATATGCTTCATCAAGCTTCAATAATAGTGATGAGATTAGAATTGCAGTTCAGAATCAAGATCATTGTCTCCTACCGAGCAAAAGTTCACTACACGTACATGGAAGAATCGTAAGAACTGATGGAGCACCAGTAACAAACACAATTTTAGTTTCTAATGCCATCTGTCATTTGTTTGAAGAAGCAAGTTATGAAATCAATGCAATAGAAATTGATAGAAATAAAAATGTTGGTCTGACTAGTCTAATGAAAAATTATGTATCTCTAAATCCTGGACCATCACGTTACATACAGAATACTGGCTGGCTTGAAATAAATGATAATAATCACTAACCATCACCACTGGTTACTTTGATGTAGCCATGCCTCTTAGCATACTATTTGGTTTTGCTGAGGATTATCACAAAATCATTGTCAATGCTAAACATGAACTTATTTTGACAAGATCAAAAAGTGACGCAAATGCCATCTTGCAAGCAGCCCCCATTGAGCAGTATAAAATTGAAATTAATAAAATAGAGTGGTTATTGCCTAGTATTAGATTGTCAGATTCACGCAAATTTCAGTTACTAAAATATATTGAAAAAGATCCACCTATTCCAATAAGTTTTCGAACTTGGGACTTGTATGAATATCCTCTACTTCCAACTACTTCAAAACTACTTCCAACTACTCAAAATTGGAAAAACCAAGATTTGTTGTACTTGGATTTCAAACAAACAGAAAAAATAATACTATTAGAAGCTCTAGCAACTTTGATCATTGCAATTTGATTAATGTAAAACTACTTTTAAATGATCAGTGCTATCCTTATAGTAATTTAAATCTTGATATTAATCGAAATCGGTATGCTCTTCTTTATGAAATGTATACGAACTTTTGAGCTAATTACTATGGTAAAGAACCGCAACCATTGCTGTCGAGAGGAGAATTTATAGAGTATGCACCTCTAGTAGTAATTGACTGTTCTAAGCAAAATGAGTCCTTGAAATACGGACCAGTTGATGTTCGATTAGAATTTCAAACTAGTGAAAATTTTCCCGCCCGAACAACGGCATATTGCTTAATTTGACATCATCGTATACTTGAGTATAAACCAATAATTGGTGTGTTGAAAAAGTTGATATAAAAACTACTGTAACCGAGTAGAAGTAGTTTA
>NC_046661.1:16843075-16848135 GCF_010883055.1 Belonocnema kinseyi | reverse complement strand
TAATCTATTTATTTTTAAGTGTAATGTACTCGTTTTTTCACTTGGAAATAAAAAGAAATTTTAAATGGAAAAGAAATTTTTTTTGTTTTTTAGAGTTTCCAGTCTCTATAATAATAATAATAATAATAATAAGTGCGAATAGTAGATAAGCGAATGATTGGTTGGTGAACATCGTTGACATTGGTATATTCGATCTGCTGGATCAGGTTGCATGCAATAGCTACATCAATTTAGGAAAATGATTAGCATCTAATTTTTAAATTAGAAGTAAATTTACTTTAGAAAAATGTTATTTTCAGGTTACATTAAATAAAAAAGAACAATTTAAATTCAATTGATTTTTTTTTAATTCACAATAACTTGTATTTTACAAACAATTTTACAGGTTTTCCATTTCTTCTTCTTCCAATTTACATATATACTTCTTTTGTTGCTATTTCCAATCATATATATATATATATTTTACTTATAGCAATATGTAGATTATAGACAATATCTTCCACATCAAAGGTTATACACTAGTGCTAGGTCTCTATCTCTCTCACTGACCGACTCATTTATCCACATCACTCACCACATTAATCACCTCGCTTGTTTCTACACATATATACAAGTTTTTGTTTAGAATCACTGTACATAATCTCAACTCTCCTTTGAGAATTGAATGCTTTTTTTTGGAAAATGAATATTAATTTTTATCAGCATCCATTGCCTCCTGTGATTGGATTTTGTAGCCCCATGGAAGTGTGTCGATTGTATGAGGAAGCAGCATCCTCTTATCATCTCGCCAGCTGAGGGCGATCTTGTTTTGCTCAATTGAGTGAACTTCATGTTTACGGCTTCGGATTAAACGTTAAGGTCGAGTAAGAGTTTGATAATATAGCAAAGTTTGTCTATAGTCCTCAAAAGTGATTTTCCTCAGAGTGGACCGTTTAATCCCTTTGGCTTTCTTTTTCTCCCCTTCTTCACCCAAAACTTTATAAGAATACAATTTCGACCTTAGCCCCACAAATTCAGTTACAATTTTCCCGTTACATTCGTCCTTCATGGGTCCCAAGACTTTTTCGGTTAGTAATTCAATTTCGTATACATTATTTGGTAGATAGTCTGAGGTGTCAAATTTATCGGAATCTTTTTTAATATACTCATAAATGTTTGGTTCTGTAGTGTGGTAAATCAAGCTGTATGTGTCGGTGTAGATTAATTTTGTCTTTACACCGAATGTGTACTTCATGTAATTATAATGAGAGTCGTAAATCATTATCTTTGATATGTCTAGAACTGTGAAGTCTATATAGATGGGCTTATTGAATTTTATTTTGGTTTTACTCATTTCAATGATCACCATGTCCTCATCAAATATAGTGCAGCTATGAAAGTTTTGTTTAGCGATCAGAGCTTTTGCACCCTATCTTCTCTCCCACTTTGTCACTAATCTGACATCTTTGTGCTTTCTTACGTTTCCCATGGTCTTTCCGAAGACAGAGTTGTTCATGAGTTTGAAGAAATTTTTTTCAAATTCATTTTTTGCCTTCTTTCTCAAATCAGTATTCAAATCAATATAGGCTTTTAGCCATGGCTTTTGCTTGAATTCAAAAACTCGATGAATTTTAACAAGCTCTATTCCCAATTTTAAATACTGTTTTAAGTTTTGATAAAGGAGAACGTAATTCGTCTTTGATTTCAAATTGGTAATTAGTTTTGGGATTTTAGGTGTTGGAAGAGGAAGTACAAAATGCTTTGGACATAATGGTGGGTCTTTATGCAAATCATGGATTTCTTCAGGATATTCCAAATCTACTTCAATAATATAACCTATTTCTGTATCATTGAGAATGTTGAAAAAATTTGGTTCGTCTTTAAAATCAGTGAACCATTTAAAATGGCTATAGGGTAAAGATTGGCTGATAGCTTTACCTTATTGATTGTTTATGTCGAAATAAGTGATATAGGACTCGGGTACATTTTCATCAAAATTCGACCCCATGAATCTATTATCTGCTTTCGCATACCTACTATATTGGAGCACTGAGATACACCATCTCTTATTGCTCCTTCAACAAGTAATTACATTTCCACATCTGTTAATAGATCAAGTTCAATTCTAGTATACTTTAACATAGCACCGAAAGAAAGCCCTGTTGCTGTATAGTAGTGTAATGGATCCAAATTATAAGTTTCAATGCAACGACACCTAAAACTTTCAATAATATCCGCTAAGAGAAAAACATCATTTTTGAAGTATAAATCCGAATATTTACCTAACGTTTTTAAGTTAAACTTTTCCCACACCTTGCACGCATGATTATAATCTTCATCTGAAATACCCTCATCATTTAATTTAGAATAAAATTCCTCTTTTGCTGGCAGACAATCTTCATCTAATTTCTGCCAATTATCAACATAATCGTATGGAAATACACCTTTTCTTGTTAATAATTCAAATTCATCATCATTTTTTGAATATTTTCTTGTAATCAATTTTTCATCATTGCTAAGATTTGAAGCTAATTTTTAGAGGCTACATGGCATAAATCGAAAGGAGTCTATGAATCTGAGTTTAACTTTTGTATTTTGCACCCTTTTCATAAAGGATATATATTTTTCCTTGTTGATAGGTAATAATGAGATATCACCCTCAAAGCTTGTAGCCAATTCTTTGATGAGAAAATGAGATTTGTAGCCAGATAAATTATGAAATACTATAGGAATTACATGTGAGTCTTGGTAATTTACGTTACACCTCTCATGAGAAGGGCGACGGCATTTACCTGTAAAATGGTTATGATCCCGATGTTTAACATAATCTTGGTTAAAATCTTGTTCGCAAATATGACAAACTTTTGCGTTTTGAAAATCACACTCTTGCTTTAATGTTAAGAGTTCCATTGGAACTGGATTTTTTAAAAAAGAATATACTTTCTCAGCTATCTTTTTCAACTCAAGGACAAACCACGTGATGCAGTCCTTTCCACGATAAACTTGAGGTTCAGATTGTGAATCGTGAAAACTGCATTTTGTGTAATAAGCAACACTTGTAGGTATATGTTTCAGATAAGCATTTCCATGCATATTGACAACTGGCTCTAACAAACACTCTATGGCAGCATATACTGCAAATTGAAACCTCTCTTTGTATTTATAATTTTTAAATTTGAAAATGTCATCCTCTTCTGTGGGGAGTATTGTTGTGCAATTATTATTCAGATTATCACAATCAATTCTATGTTTTTCAAGAGATTTCTCAAATTTAAAGTGAGACAAGCACCTGTCACAAAAGAAAGTGCACCAATGGTCTTTTGTTATTTGTGATTTCACTAGTCTGGATAGATTTTTTATTAAAGCAAAATGAGAAACTATTACATCTGAATCAAAGTTAGTATTTGAATCATAAGAAGGTGAACAGTAGGTTTTTTAGATTTTCCCTGGCTTAAAAAAACTGGAACAATTTCCTCTTTCTTACTGTATTGATCAGAATCTAATCCGTATAAATTTATACTTAAACCATTCATTTTTTCGAATTTCGGAATATCCTCAAGAGTAATTGAAAACTTGATGTCATTATATTTTAGTTCTGAACCATCAAGCTTAGGATAAGAACTGGTTCTTCCTGCATCTTTTTTAATTGGGCCAAGAGCTGCCATTACTGACCAGAGAAAACAATACGAGTCTTTATTTTTAATATTAAGTACAGCTTTTTTTCTCTGTATAAAATCAGGTAATTCAATGAAAGTTGAAGTTTCAAATTGAAAAGGGGCGTATCTATTTATGTTAACTGTTAAGCTAACAATTTCTAGTAATCTCCACGCTGAATCTGATGTTTTTAAATCTTCAATTTTAACTTCAACTTGTTGACGAATTTTATTCTCAAACCATTCACCAATATTCGTAGACGTTAGAATAGGATTATTTTCAGTGCAAACACGTTTAGTATCAATTTTTTCCTCCCCTTCCACTAATGCCTTGAAAATACCTGTGAATTCAACGCAAGCATGTTTTTGGCTCACGGATAGCGGAATGTTCTTCCTCAATATTTTGTTTAATATCCTGATCTTTTTAGTTCCCGCCTTGTGCACAATCTAATTTCATCAGCTGTTGGGGTTTGCTTCTCGAGTATAAGTTGATATCCCATCTTCATGATTTATACAACTTTTTTTACGTTTTTCCAAATCCATTTTGTAACTTTAAATGGAATCAAAGAACACTTCTAGAACCACTGTGTAGATTTCCAGTTATTCGAGGTTATGTAAGTCCTGTTGTTAACTGATGACACTTGTAGAAACACTGCGTAGATTTCAAATTATTTAAAGGTTATGCAAATCTTGTTACTAACTAATGACACTTAAAGAAACACTACACAGATTTAAAATTGTTTGAGATTATGTGAGTCTTGTTATTAACTGATGGAATCACCGAAAAAAATTGTACTTTGATATGGATTTTGGAGCGTTTTATGCTTCAAACCTACTCGCTGGTTGTTCACCAGTACAATGATAAAAAACAGAGAGTGCACCGTTTAAATGGTGCCAATATTGGTGAAATATGGCAACACTGTCCATAAGAATTCCAGGAATCATGATGACGTCATCAGAATGGAATTTTGTTTATCGAGAATTGCTTAACATTATATGAAATATGACGTCCCTGTTGGCAAATATTAATGGAGAACGTTTAATTAATTTAGTTCACATAGATAAGGATTCCAGGAATCGACGATGACGTAATGAGAATGGAATTTTGTTCACCGAGAATTGTTATAATAGCACGAGGCTGATCTTGGAAATTTGCAATGAAGCATGATTGCGATAAACATTTAATACAAAAAAAATTATATTATTTTGGGGTGAAAAACTTCAATTCCGGGAATAACAGGTATTAAATAGTCTAATATTGCGATATCGTATATCATATCATCACCTATTCCATATTTTTGGGGTTGAAAATATCCATTCCCATGATTTTTAAGTACAGTCTGTCAAGTTAAAGCGTGGGTGGCTTTACTCGCAGTCGGTAAGGTGTATCGACATGATTTTGGTGTCAAAATATTAAGAAGAGCTCCC
>NC_046661.1:16839293-16842975 GCF_010883055.1 Belonocnema kinseyi | reverse complement strand
ACACATTCAACCTCAAGATTAGTGCAGCGGACTGTAAAACATCCGGTAAAAGTGCATCTCTGGGGTTGTTTCTCGAAACATGGGTTTGGGAGATTGCACCAAAACTGTGATTCATTAGTCAGCACAAGGAGCGAAAACAATCTTACAGCCTTCTGCACTCTAGCCACAAGTTTGCTATTCGTTTGCTATTCGTGCGCCAGAACGCGTCCTACCTATCTACTCATTACAACTTTTATACATTATACACAACACTTTTATATCAATTATAATACATTTTTTATGTAACTCTGCCAGAGATTACTTATTAAAAAATTGCAAAATACAAAGCAAAATGTATTCATCACGATTATTTTTGTTTTTGTTTCTTATTTTGCTTTAAATTCTATTCTAAGCTGCTCTGAAACATGTATCATTTCAATAAATGTGTATAATTACAATTCATAATATGCATACAAGTTGAATCATATTATTTCTTATTTCCTTGTTTTTATAATCTTTTAAAAATTTTTAATATTTTTATTACGATTAAATAAAAACTAATGCACATCTGCATAGGGTCTAATACAGGAACCTATATAGGGTCTTATATAGGAGCCTATTTGCTCTTTCGTCTTTTCTGTGCTTTTTCCAAAAAGTTAATTTTTTAATTTTTAATCTTATGTTTTACGATTAAAAGAAAATCTACTCGTCCTATCGAAAAATGATTAATAATAAATTTATAAATCTTTTTAGGCGAACAGCTGTTGTCTGGTAATTTAAGTTCATACCTTGTATCGTTTTTTCAAACAAATTTAATATTTTTATTTAGAATGTTCTTTTTTACGACTAAAGCAAAAACTACGTGCCCTATCAAAAATTATAGCTCTTTTTTGGATGAACAAGTTTTGTCTCATTTTATTTCGTAGGTTATATCGAAAAGTGATTCATTATAAATTTTTAGTTCTTTCCAGGGCGCGCAATTTGAGCTTTTTCATTTTTTTCGTATCTTGCATAATTTGACCAAAAAATGGAGTTTTTGGATTTTTCATTATTTTTGGTACGATCAAATTTGGAATGTTCAACTTTTCAAACAAATTAAAAAAGTTGTTATCATAGTCTTGCAGGGTTTTCAAAAAGCAAAGTTTTTCTTCTCCTGGCTTCTTTCATATCATGCGTTGTTTGGCTTAAATTGTTCATTTTATTTTATTTTTTTTATTTTAAAAATGCTACAACTCCAGTAATTTTTGATTTTTTGGAAAAAGTCATTTGGATAAATTGTTAAATTTTTTGAGTACTATGATTAACCGTACAGGGAATTTTTGAATTTTGAAAAAAGTGGTCTCAAAAATATTCAAAATGTGCCCACTTTTTGAATTTGCATCCAAAATGGTTGGCTAACGAAGTTGACCTTTAGTTTATAACACTAAACAAGTGTACCAAAGGCCAATCTAATAGATTAATTTTTTCAAAAGTTATCGTGTTCAAACAGACAGACATACATATATACAGATATACATACAGACATACAGACAGCCAGGCAGCCAGACAGACAGAGACATTTGTAAAAACCTGTTTTTTGGATTCAGGGGGTCTCAAAACGTAGACATTTGACAAAAACTAGGGGGGTCAAATTTTACATAAATCTAATACCTTCTCTGATGAGAATGTAAAAATTGTATGGGCATATTGATAAATACTATATTCGTACAAACTTCTACGAAAAAAAAGTTGTGAGTCATAATTGACTAGTTACAAGTTTTTCTGATGAAAGTGATTCCAAAGTAGTATCAAACTGATTATGAGATTAATAAAAAATTTTTAAAAATATGATTGCCATTAACTTTAATGAATAATTCGATAAAAAACATAATATCTACATTTTTCCATGAAAATAAGGTATCTGTTGAGTCTTGACCGAATGGTTGGTTGGCCCCTTTTATTTTCGACCCGAATTGAGCCAAATCTACCTGTCTCCTAATCACCTAGCTATATTTTTGAAAATCGTATTTCGGTGCATCCCAAACGAGCGCGAAATACCTAGGATCCTTCCCCTTTCAGTGGGACCCTTACTCCTCACACCTATCTCGGCACGCTTAGTCATCGGGTCTGCCGAAGCGCAGGGTCTATTGTCGCTAATGTCCTTAAATCACCTCCGATTACTGTTCTAACTTATTCATTCAAAATTTTAAAATAACTGATGGAAGCTATTTGGAAGTCATTTTTTGAGAATCTATGTGCTTTCACGAGTCCAGGGGTATGTCATTTCTCATCGAAAAATGAAAATTAAATTTCAACATTCCCTCATTCAATCGTGAAAATATGTAGATTCGGAGAATTTCTACCTTCAGTCAGAAATTTGGATTCAACTTTATGAATAACGTAGTCATAGATAAATACCTTATGCAAAAAAGTTGGTAGAAGTTAAGGAATAGCAAAATGTAACATTTGGGGGGGGGGGGTTCTTCACTAAGGTGGCAGGGACGCTTAAGTACCATTTTCAAATAGATTTTCATGAATGTTCATGTGGGGGGTATTTTCAAAGAAAGTCAGTCAAGCATTTATTAAGAAAGTATTTTGTACTAAATTGTCATTGTTGTGACAATTATCGCCTGACAAGTTAAAAGTAAAAAATACTGCAAGGAACGGTAGAAAAGGAAAAGCAGAAGAAGAATACAAAAGTAGGACTGGAAAATATAAGAAAGTGAAAAAATACAGAAGAAAATGAAAAAGTGCGGGAGAAATAAGGCACAATAGAGCAAGTAGAAGTAAAAAGGAAAATTAGAAACTTTAAGTGTAGTGATTTCATCTAAATGAGATTTATACTATCAAGAGGTTTTCACAAAGAGGTGGATAAAGCTGGAAGTACCACTTTGCCTAAATAACGTCAGACCTATGTCATAATTGAGGAATCATTTAAGGCTCACTTAACACTCAAAAGCCCCATTTTGGCATCTGCATTTTTTTCTAAATAATGCATGGGATTGCCAGCATGTTGTGGGTCATGCAAGAGCCTTCAATGAGCCTTCCATTCTGATGTAGGGTAAAGGGGGGCAGCGCCAACCTGTTAACAGTCAATGATTTTTTTAAAGTTAATGAGATGTTCAATTGATCCATTTTTTCTCATTTCGAGTTCTACATTATTTTATATCATATTTCTATAAAAACATTTAAAGATCAGAAAATGTGATGGTTTTCTTCTGTGGTATTTTATGTACTGGAAAAATTACACAGCCACACAAAAAAAGTGTGCGGATCTGGTAACAAGACACACGTATTCCTATGGATTTTGTGGCGCTGAATTCAAATTCGGTATCAAAAATCACCCATCACGTCATGGTTGAGCCATAACCTCAAAAATACGAAAAATTATGCACTGAGGCAAATAAATTTCAAAATAATGCCAGTGATGCAAATTTTCACTTCAAAAACATTTCGACAAGTGTGAAGGATCAACCCTTGCCTGATATCAAATTATTTAACATAACTTTACCCAACAGAACCTGACCTCACCTAACCTGAATTAACAGAAATTTATTGAACTACACGTAAAGCTCTGGAAGCATACGAGGGTAGTTCAATAAGTCCTTAGAATGACCAACAGATGGCACGCGAATCGCTCCAAATCATCTGTTTTCAGTCAGCACCACTCTCGACTAGATATATGGTGCAGTCACAGTCCACATCTTCTGAGTTTACGTGTTTT
>NC_046661.1:16829987-16839193 GCF_010883055.1 Belonocnema kinseyi | reverse complement strand
TAGAGCTCCAAGGAGATTATGTTGAAGAATAAAAAAAAATTTACCCAAAAAAAATTGTTTTTATACTTCATTCTAAGGACTTATTGAACTACCCTCGTATTTTTCCAGTAGCAAATGTGTGCTACATCGAACCGTACGCTTACATAGCTACACGTGTGGTTAAATTTCTTTCGGCTAGGTTAGGTTAGGTCAGGTTTTGTTAGGTTAGGATAGGTTAAACCTCTATGTAGATTAAGCCGAAGCTGAATGAAACGGTAACGCAAACACAACGGGACAGCACAATGAGTTTAATTGTGTTACGTGAAGTTGAGTTAGGTTCGGTTAGGTTATGTTAGGTCAGGTTTTTTAGGTTAGGATAGGTTTGACCTCTTTGCAGGTTAAGCCCAAGCTGATTCAAACAGTACCTCAAACACAACGGGACAACACAATCAGTTTAATTGTGTTTCGTGAGGTTAGGTTAGGTTAGGTTAGGCTAGGTTAAATTTATTTCTAGGTTAGGCTCGAGTTGACCCATTCGATGTAGCACACATTTGCTACTAGGAAAATATGCTTCCAGAGTTTTACGTGTAGTTCAATAAATTTCTGTTAATTCAGGTTAGGTGAGGTCAGGTTCTGTTGGGTAAAGTTATGTTAAATAAGTTGATATTAGGCAAGGGTTGATCCTTCACAGTTGTCGACATGTTTTTGAAGTGAAAATTTCCATCACTGGCATTATTTTAAAATTTACTTCTTTCAGTTCATGATTTTTCGTCATTTTTTGAGGTTATGGTTCATGCATGACGTGATGAATGATTTTTGATACCGAATTTGAATTCAGCGCCCCAAAATCCATAGGAATATGTGTGTCTTGTTACCAGATCCGCACATTTTTTTGTGTGGCTGTGTTACCTTTGAAGATATTTAACAAGAAGAATAAGTTATTTTGAATAAAAATAGAGATAGCTGTAATATAGCCTCTTATTCGTTGACATTCTACTAGAAACGGACTGTACGCAATGATTCTACCGTACCAACAAAAGAAACCTGCATACCGACCGGATTCATAATAATAATATTTAATAGTTTCTTCCATGTAGCCCACAAGATAAGTTGCTGTTCTACATTGCCGATCATTTATCGACGAAACTTGTCACGTCGTGTATCACCTAAGCCCTTGTTAATATTATTTTCGTCTGGCCTGTCCCCCTGGCAAGGCCTCACTTATTTATGAGATTTAATATATTTTGGACTTGAATTACGTCTGATTAATATGATTCGATTGTGTGATATTGTTTTATTTGTCAAGATATCAAGTTTTTGTACTGTAAGTATTGTCATTAAAGTTGAAAACTTTATATTTCTTTCAGCGAACCTTCCATTTTTTCGTGGTAAAAACTGTTTTCTGTATAATTTTTCTTTTGCAACGTCAATTTTTAAGATTTAAGTAAGTAACACTATCTCTCTGATAAAATAGATTTATTCGATGCAAAGTAGAACTAAAATTGTTAAATAATAGGCATGCTATAATGAAAATCACCTTTGCCCCACTGGTTGGCGCTGCCCCCCCCCCCTTACCCTACTAAGTTTTATGATTAGTGCATATTTAGTGCACTTTATTAGCACTTTTAGTAAGGGGTAGTTTTTTTATGCCAACGGATAGCTTTGGAAAATTTATTTTTGGAGCGTCGGAAAGCCTAAAATGAGCCTTTAATTCTGGTGTGCTCAATTTTAAGATTAGTGCATATTTACTTTTTAGGATGGTTTATTTATGATAGGGGTTATTTTCGAAAAATTGCGCTTGGGTCATATACGAGCCTTTATTGAGCCATCAATTCTGATGTACTCAGTTTTATGATTAGTGCATATTTAGTGCACTTTATCAGCACTTTTACTAAGGGGTAGTTATTTAATGTCAACGGATGGTTTTGGAATATTTATTTTGGGAGCGTCGGAAAGCCTAAAATGAGCCTTCGATTCTGGTGTTCCCATGTAAAAACAACAATAAATAATTGTTATCATTGGTTCATGTAATTTTAAATATCCTGAAATTTTCATGTAGCTAAAAAAGCGATTTATTGGTCCCTTGTGCCAGAGCCATTTATTGGTTACCTAAGTTTAGAAGATACATAAATCCTACAAATGATGAAGGACAAATTTCAAGACTTTTTATTTATTCACTTCGATTGTTTATGAAATGAACAAACAGAATTACAGCGACTCTATAACAAAGGATATGTACAAATCAAAACCTTGAACATATTTAGTTTTTTTTTTATCCTTTTTTTCCTATTTTGTAACACATTAAAATTTGTCTATCATATAGAAATTTGTGTTTAACCCTTCGATAGCGCACTGGGGTTGAAAAGACCCCTGACATGAAAGTTCATGAAAATCTATTTGACAATGATACTTACATGGCCCTGTCCCCTCAGCCAAGCACCACGCGATCCCTCTACCTAAAACACCTGAAAAATGTCATTTTCTGCTATTCTTCAACTTCTACCATCTTCTTTGCATAAGGTATTTATTTATGACTACTTTATTCATAATGTTGAATCCAAATTTATGACTGAAAATAGAAATTCTCCGAATCTACATATTTTCACGATTGAATGAGGGAATGTTGAAATTTAATTTTCATTTTTCCATGAGAAATTACATACCCCTGGACTCGTGAAAGCACATAGATTCCCAAAAAAACGACTTCCAAATAGCTTCCATCAGTTATTTAAAAATTTTGAATGAATAAGTTAGAACAGTAATTGGAGGTGATTTAAGGACATTAGCGACAATAGACGCTGCGCTCCGGCAGACCCGACGACTAAGCGTGCCGAGATAGGTGTGAGGGGTAAGGGTCCCACTGGAAGGGGAAGGGTCCCAGGTATCTCGCGCTCTTTTGGGATGCACCCAAATACAATTTTCAAAAATATAGCTTGCTGATTAGGAGACAGGTAGATTTGGCTCAATTTGGGTCGAAAATAAAAGGGGCCACCCAACCCCTCGGTCAAAGCCTGACCATTAGCTCAATGCGGGTGCACCGAGAATTAGGAAGGGTCTAGTCGGAGAGGTAAGGAAAATCGCAGGGCGACGAGCTGGACAAAACCCCCGATAAAATTAAGCATCCGTTTCTGGAAATCATAAACGGCGATTTGAAATAGTAAATTCTTAAAGTGGCTAACATCTGCTTGACCATTATTACACTTATGAGACAGCAAATCGCGCTTGCTGATGGAAAAGAATAATCCTCAAAAATACAACTTTCAATCAAATAATGAACTCGAGATCTATACGTTTTCCTTAAGACTCGACAGATACCTTATTTTCATGGAAAAATGTTGATATTATGTTTTTTATTGAATTATTCATTAAAGTTAGAGGCAATCATATTTTTAAATATTTTTGATTAATCTCATAATCAGTTTGATACTACTTTGGAATCACTTTCATTAGAAAAACTTGTAACTAGTCAATTATGTCTCACAACTTTTTTTTTCGTAGAAGTTTGTACGAATATAGTATTTATTAATATGCTTATACAATTTCTACATTTTCATCAGAGAAGGTATTTGATTTATATAAAATTTGACCCCCCTAGTTTTTGTCAAATGTCCACGTTTTGAGACCCCCTGAAGCCAGTGGGGTCTTTAAGGGTACTTTGCAGAGGTTCCTTTCAGTTCCTTCGGTCCGCCAGAGTAAATAATGGTTAGAATTTAATATGTAAATCCTCAGTTATGAATATTTATTAAAATAAATAATTAAAATAAAATAGTTAATAATATAGTTTTTTATTATTAATAATTCAGGTTAAACATTTTAATCGAAAAAATTCAGGGTTATTTCCCGCTTTCTGAAGGTTTCAAACAAAAGTTTTTGACTCTTGAAGCTAAAAATTTTTTCATTTGAAATCATAAATACTCATTTTAAACGTTTTCAGGAATCTGAAGAAAAAAATGTATCTTCTTGAAACCTCTCAAAAGTCTTAAATAACTTAACAAATTTATTTCACAATGTTAAAAAAGCTACATTTTTTATTAAATGTTTTGGAATGTTCTGAAATTTCAAACTATTTTTGAAATCCTTAATAAAATTCGATTTATAAATACATAAAATCATGAACATTTGTTTAAACAATTGTTCTTTACAATAATAAACTGTTTACTGTCATAAAAATGTTCTTAAAGATTTAGAATTTAGTTATTTACAGTTAATTGCATCTACAAAATCAAGTTTGCACCACAAAAAATAGGCAAATAGTGAATTGGTTAATTAAGGTAGCTTGAATAATTATTAAATTTTATTTAGTCGCTAAATATTATACTTCGGTTTTATTACCAAATAATTTGTGATCGATTCCATAAAAAAACTTGATTTATTCTATCAAAAATATGTTATATGGATATTTGTTTATAAAAACTGCTTTTAAAACAACGAATTATTTATTAACTTTTATCAAATCAAGTGAAAAACTCTTTTTGTCCAAGTAAAGCTGTGAAGAAGATTTTTTTATGTTTGAATCAATTAAAACGGATATCTATCGAAAAGTCAGAAAAGATGTCATTTAACAATCCGCGAAGTATTGTGAATTTTTATGTCATGTTTTTTGTGTAAAAAATTATTAAAATATATGACCATATATTGTATTAATATTTTTACGACAAAGAAACAATAAATCGGATTATTTAATGACACATTTGCCTCATATGTTTCTGACTTTTCCTGTTTAATTATTAGTTAATAATATAAATTT
The DNA here is from genome assembly GCF_010883055.1 of Belonocnema kinseyi. Taxonomy (NCBI): domain Eukaryota; kingdom Metazoa; phylum Arthropoda; class Insecta; order Hymenoptera; family Cynipidae; genus Belonocnema; species Belonocnema kinseyi. The sequence continues at coordinate 16,834,467 of NC_046661.1, read as the reverse complement.
CGATTAAATTTGCCCACGTTTAAGTTGTGTGAAATATGGCTACAAAATATATTTTAAATAAAAATTTAATATTTTAATCTAATTTTTTAAGTGACAAGGCTCGGCGGCTGTACTCAAGTCTGTTCACACCCTTTTGGCCCAATACAGGATGACTAAAAACTACTACCTGACCGCTTGGCTCAATTCGGATCTAGAATGGTAAGGGGGGTTGACCATTGGCTCAATTCGAGTGTGCCCGCTAATCCTCAATCCTGTTTCAACCCTGTGCCCTGTTTCATCCTCAGAACGTGAATTTTACATCAATCGATTCAACGATTTATAAAGAGAGCCTTGTTCTTCGAGGTTCCAAGGAGTGATCACTAACGTAAGATAACGTGTAAGCTTGTCCTGTGCCGTGATCCCCCTGGCGGACCTGCGTTAAAATTACCATTACAATCTCGCGGAGTAATCGCAATAATTTGTTTTACAGCGATAAAATTTAAAAAAAAATTCATTAGCTTCTGCTGAAGGTGACTTCAAGCGAATCCATAATAGCTCAGGTAGTATGTTGCGCGAATTTTGAAAATAAAATTCTCTCTCACTTTCATCGCAGCGTTGTTTTCTGAAGTATCCACTGTGTGGCGCTAGCGTCCAGTCAAAATTCTTAAAGAGACCGCCGGAACGTTTTTTAACTGCTACTAAAAGAAGATACACTTAAAGCTCCCTTCGGCTCATGCAAATGACAGGTATTTTATTTTTTAAAGTATTTAACGCTGCAAGATAAAGTATTGCTATTACTCCGTGCGTTTCTAATGCAAATTTTAATGTCGAATCCGATTTTCAACAATTAAAAATTTTATCTTGCTGTTTTTTTTTGTGTTTTTCAAGAAGGAACCGAAGGGTGACTCAGTGCGGTTTTCAAGCGTACTTTGTAGAGGTTCCTTCGGTTCGTCAGGGCCACAGGGCAACAGTATTTATTCTCCATAAATATTAAAAGATGTACGTATCTCTATCGCAATTGAGATAGGGCAAAAATTAATAATCATCAATTTTAACTTAAAATATTGATAAGGGATTTAAAAAATTCCGAATCTTAAGATGCATTCTTGATTGTTTTCGTTTTGAGTTCAAAATGAGTCACGTGAAAAGAGACAAGGATCGAATAATATTTAGAGGTCGCGTATCGTAAACTTGTCTGTTTTCCGACAAAAAATAATCTTTTTAAAAACAGCTAATCATACTGGGAAATTATGTTGAATATTAAAGATGCGGTCCTTATGAAAAAGAAAGTTTGTTAAGTATTGGATTTAATATCTTTTTCGCGACTAAGTATTGGAAATCGAATACTTTTTAGCGAAAAAAGTACTGGACCCAATAGCTACGAATGCATACCGAGTAAAGTTGCCGAAAAACCGATATTGTCTACGTAACCGTGTGGTGAATCATAAACTTCGGAAATAAATCAGAAATTTAAATAATGAAATCAGACAAATTAAAGAGTAACAAGAAAATAATAAGTCCTGACAAAAATGTTAATTTAGCTGAAATTTAAAAATGTGATACATTTCAAAAAGCACATATAAATTTCGGAAACAGTATATTTGGAAATTAGTCTTTTGTGGTAGAAAATGAATCTCATTGCTGGAAAATTAAACCTTTTGGTTAGAACTTCATCATTTTAGTTGAAAGTTCAATTCTGTGGTTGGAAATAGGCTCAGTTTGTTAAAAAATCGTCTTTTTGTGTGGTAATTGCCACTATTTTGGTAGACAATTCAATTGATTGGTTGAAAATCAAATATTCTGGTTTAAAAGTAACCTACCGAGTCGAAACATAGCCCCTAATTTGATACTCTTCACGCTAATATTTGTAGAGGCTAAGGTTGTAGAGGATATTGCCATACGATTTTTGTCCCTACTTTTGCGCTCTTATGGGCACAAATTTCCGAATTTTCCATTTGGAGCGTCAAATTAGAGGCTTAGTTTTTGTTTCCTGTACTGAATAAAATTATTTGACGAAAAATTAATAAAATGGAGCAAGAAGAAGACATAGTTACATTTGCGTAATGTTTCAAGTTATTTTTCACACGGAAAAAATATCCATTACGTTTTATAGAACTAATCCTATAGTAGAGGATACGCTGGCTAGTTTAATAAAAGTTAAAATCGTTTTTGTTTTACATTGCGTTGAACTAGTCCCGGAACTATGGAGAACAGTTTCATAAAATCATAACCGATTTTTCGCCACAAAAAAATTAATCTTGTGTATTAGGGATCGTCCATATATTACATAAGACATTTTTCTTTTGTTTATATCGCTGTGTCCTTTTCAACTTGATAAAAATATTATTTTCGTCTTTATTCAAACAACAGAAAAAAGGCTTACGTAATATATGGACAATCCCTTATTGTATTAATACTATTGCACTCTAATATTTGTTCACATGTTTAAGGACACAATTATTTATTATTATAAAACCACTACACTATTTATAATCGCACACTATGAAAGTTTTTATTGGCCGCGGGGGTACGAACCCTATAAGTTTGGCACTCCTAACGCCTAAAGCCTCTCGGCTAGCCTAGCTTGAAGTATGCAAAAAAGTCTGAACTATAATCTACAGCTATGCAAGGCCATCTGTAAATTTTTCTGAACTAATCTTTAAAAACTATTGCTACGCTTATAATAATATATGTACTAAGATTTTAGAAATATTACAAATTACACAGGCACACAAAAAAGTGGTTTTTCGACAGACTACACTAGCATATCTATATGTTTTTGTGGTCTCTGAATTCGAATCCGGTGTCTAAATAACCAAGTTGGCTGGCATTTTTCTGAAAAACGAAAAAATAGACGTAAAATCGACAAAAACAGCGATTTTTCAAGTATATTTTTTCAATAAAAAAAATATATATTTTCACCCGGTGGACTCAACCAACATATTTACATGTCTCTTGGGTCGCTAAATTCGAATCTGAGGCCCAAATAACCGATTCGGCTTATACTTTTTCGAAAATCGAAAAAATATACATAAAAGCGGCGAATACAGCGATTTTTCTTGTATACTTTTGCAACAAAAAATGTTTCATGCCCGATGGTCTAAATCAGCATATCCTTATGTTTTTGGGGTCGCTGAATCCGAATCTGAGGTTAAACTCACCCAGTTGGCTCATATTTGATCGAAAAATGCAAAAATAGTGGTAAAATATACGAAAACAGCGGTTTTTCGTGCATATTTTTGATAAAAAATATATCTTCATCCCCAGTGGACTTATCCAGCATATTCTTAATGTTTTTAGGGTCACTGATTCTGAATCCGGGGCTCAAATAACCCATTTGGCTCATATTTGATCGAAAAGCGCAAAATTAGACATAAGATCGACGAAAACCTTTAAACGTTTACCTTCCTCGACTGGGATTGTCGTCCACTATAGATTCCCTTTGCGTCTCACGTTTCGGGGTTTTTAATTCGCGTTAGTCTCCTTGAATGGCAATAGTAGGATTTTTTGTAAATAAGTTTTATTTCCTTTTAACATTACCCAGGAATAACGACGTGAACGTAGTAAATTCTATTTCCTTCGGGGTGCTTTATTACCGTGAGTCCCCTTGCCTCTCACGATTATAGATTTCTTTTATTTTTTATTTTTCTTTATACTAGGCAGTCTAATAAGTCCCTGAAAAATGAAACACGGAGACGTTCTTTGGCCAAAGTCGGTTTTATTTTTCAACATACTCTCCTTTTAGGTCGATACAGCGAGTCCAACGATTTTCTAACTTTTTGATACCGTCCAACAAGTACTCGATGGGAAGGTCTTCAAAATACGCCTCAGTTTCAGCTATGAGCTCCTCATTTGAGTAAAAACGCTTACCGCTGAGCCATCTCTTCAGGTTAGGGAACAAGTAATAGTCGCTGGCGGCCAGGTCTGGTGAATACGGTGGCTGAGGAACCAATTCGAAGCCGATTTCATGCAATTTTGTTCGTGCAGCTAAGCATGAATGAACAGGCGCATTGTCGTGATGATAAAGCGGTTTTTTCTTCTTCAAATGCAGTCGTTTTTCGGCGATTTCGATTTTCAATCGGTCCAATAATGATGAATAGTATGCTCCGGTTATGGTTTTACCTTTTTCAAGATAGTCGACGAATATTATGCCATGTGCATCCCGAAATACGGAGGCCATAACCTTTCCGACCTATTGTTGCGTTTTTGGACGCTTCGGAGCACTTTGGCCCGGTGGAACCCGCTGTTTTGCCTGTTACGTTGACTCAGGAGTATAGTAGTGGATCTAGGTTTCATCCATGGTTATGAATCGGCGCAAAAACTCGGTCGGCTTACGCGAAAATAATGCTAAATTCTGCTGGGAAGTTGTCACACGAATTCGATTTGGTTCACTGTGAGAAAACGTGGCACCCATCGCGCGCAGAGCTTCTTCATGCCCAAAACTGAATGCACGATATTGCCCACACGTTCCAATGATATGCCTACAGCATTAGCTACCTCT
>NC_046661.1:16812191-16829887 GCF_010883055.1 Belonocnema kinseyi | reverse complement strand
ACAGACGTCATTTGAAGGATCAAGCTCGACGAAAATGGTTCACATTAATGAATACTAATGCCATCTCTTAGAATTTTCAGGTACTTATCAGACTGCCTAGTAACGCTTGTATCGAACCCTTTTGTCCACAAAAGACTAACGTCGTGGGTTTCGCTTTTGATTGGTACCTTGATTGACTTGATCTCGTTTTAAACTCCAACAGTAGTCAGCCATCATGTTGATATCCCAACATCCCTGATATCGCCTCTCCATCTCTTTTATATCCTGGTGGAAACGTTCACCTTGCTCTTCACTAAAGTCTCTCAGGTTGTCTGGAAACTTATTCATATGCGACTGAAGAAAATATAGCTTCAAATCCATGAGGCATCTTAGTTTACCAAAGTTTGTTACCATTTCTGAAACCACATTTTGATAGTATGGACTTTTCTTATTGCCTAAAAAGTTTTTTACAACATTTTAAAAACTAAGCCAGGCATCTTTTTCAGTGCCAGACATTGTTGTAATGAACTCTGGACCCTGCAACATTTTTCTTATGTGCGGTCCATCGAAGATCCCCTCTTTTAATTTTGCTTCGTATAGTTGTGGAAATTGATCTTCAAAATACGCATAGCAATCGCCATCCTTGTCAAGCGTTTTGACAAACTGTTTCATAAGACCCAGCTTTATAGAAAGGAATGGAATTAAAACTTCTTTTGGGTCAACTAGAGGATCTTCAATTATATTTTTTTGTCCTTGCTCAAACGATGTTCTATTTGGCCATCTTTTTTTTTGTAATGACGAACGCGATCTTGACTGTTCCATAAGCACAAGTAACAAGTTGTTTTTGTATACCCTGATTGCTGTCCTGAAACGATTCCAAGAATTTTGAGATTCCCGCAAATTTTCCACTTATAAGTTGAATAATGGATTTTTTCCAGGACAAATTTTAAGTTACTGTAATGTTCTTACAGTTCCGTAGAATGTGCGATTGGAATTGGAGCGTAAACATTAGTATTATGCAATAACACTGCTTTTAGACAGCGCAAGAGAGTCAATGAATAGCCGCCAATTTCCCGGTCTATACAGTCAAGGTTTCATTTTTTCCATTAATCCCTCAATGTTTTTACAATAGACTAATTTTCCATGATCATTTTCTTCAGAAGTAAGTAACTGTTTAAACTCTTTTTCCCTATTTCTGTGGAAACTTAATTTTACTCCTTTAGCTAATAAGTTTTTCTTTTTCAAAACCGAAGAAAGATACTCTGAAGCATCAGACGTAAATAGCTTAGGAACTTTATTCTTTTAATTGTCTGGTATATACACTTCTGTATTAACATCGCTGCTTTAATCATCATCCTCGTCACCACCATAATCTGAAATGTGACTTTCATCACGATCAACATCGAAATCTTCATCAGTACTTTTATTTTCTTTTGCTTCAGTCGTCTGTCTGTCAAGTGACAAATGTTTTGAGTTTTTTGTAGCATCGTTATTTTCAACAGATTTAGTGACGTTCGATACATCAGGATATTCGATAGCACTTTTCTTTTTTCTATTGATTCCTGTCAGGTTTGTCATACAAAAGTAGCATTCCTCTTTCCGAAGAGGTTTCCTCCATATCGTAGGTTCTTGATTCTTCAGGGTTTTCTTATTTCCTTCTCTGTCTTTCCATCGATTGAATGCCTTATAACAAGCACTGCAAATTTTTTGAGGAACCCCATTTTCACTTTGGTTTTGAACTTCCGTACCAAAATAGCTTTTATAAATTGTTTTTATGTCATTCCTGATTACTGTTCGATTTTCTAAAACCTCAAATTTACCGCATTTGTAGAAAAATGCATCTGGATCACCCACACAATTATGCGCTATAGTGGATAAATTGAAATTGAAACAGCGCTTAGAAGACATGATCTGTTTTGATTTGGGATTTTATAGTAATAGTATAAGTATAGTATAGTATCATTTTAAACACTTAAGCATATTTTTTAATTACACAATAATACATAAACTTTTTTGGAATTTCTTGACATTCTTCAGAATTTCGGGATATTTCGGAATATTTTTAAATATCAAAACTATTTGAGATTACAAAGGGTATCCAGAATTCCAAGAGTATTGAGAGAATACGTGTATGGGAATATTTAGTGAATGTATCAGGAACATTAGAGTGATCGACCCCTCGGCATAAAGAAATAAATTCGTTTAAAAATATGAAATTAAAAAAAAAACAATTTATTATTTTCAGTAAATGTTACATCCAAATATTTGGTATATATTTATAACCATCGGTAATCTAATAAAGAGTGGTTACAACCGGGTTGAACCAGGTAGCCAGTACACTTTCACTTAATAATTCACAAGTGACCATGTGCCTTAGAGAGACTGGATAGGAACCGGGTAGAAAAGAATATCCTGATTTTAACTTCTAGTTCTTTTTGCCAGATAGGAACTGGTTGGACCGGGTAGCCGGTACCCTAACACTTAAAAATTTATAAGTAGCCAAGTGCCTTAGAAAGACCAGATAGGAATAGGGTAAAAAAGCATATCCTTATTTTAATTTCTGGTTCATTTTTACAGATAGGAACTGGGCAGAAGCAGGTAGCCGGTACACTTTGAATTAATAATTTACAAGTGGCCATGTGACTTAAAGAGATCGGATAGGAACCGGGTAAAAAAGTAAACATTATTTTAATTTCTGGTTCCATTTGCCAGTTTGAAATTTTAAATTTTGTGTCGTAGAAAAATGTTTGATAAACAAGAAATAATCAGAAATTTGTTGCTGTTTTTAGAGGCCACTCTGAAATAAAGTGTAACTTTTTTATTGCGCCAGTTTTGGGGCTGGCGGTAGTGGGAAAATAACTCAATAGATTGCCGCTTTGGCTGAAATAGTTTTTGTTTATTCACGTCTGACTGACCTTTGCGGACGCATACGAATTCCGCTTGCGGTCAACCACCCTCAAAAACTAAATCCTGAATTCCGCTCGAGACAAAGCAGGTATAGTTTTAGTCTGCACGAATTCCACTCGAGGGGTTTGAAAGCGCCCTTCCCATTTGCAGTTTCTAAAGTATAAACACTTTTTAAACAGTTTTGTACATTGCAGCGCAAACGCTGCCCTCCTGTAGATTTTAGTTCTTTGTATTGATAAAATTTGTAAGTGTTTATTACCAGAAGCACTTTCTCCTATTCACTGAAAATCGTCTTAAGTTCAATTTTGAAGCCAACTGATTCGTATGAAGTTCCAAATTAAACTGAATAAAGTTTTAATTAAGGTCATTTTTGGCGACAAAATTATGTACCTCATTATTTTAAGTATTATTAGCTGTTGTCGAGGCGACGCCTCAACGCCCAATTAAGTGAAATGCAAATTGTTGAAATGGTTCATACAAGTACAACAAAGGATTATATTTTCTCTATAATGTTTCATCGTGTTTGAAAAGATATTCCAATTATTCTCAAAATAAGTATTAATATTCATTATTATTAAATATATAGAACTTTTAAAATTGGTACACAATCGAAACATATCGAAAATATTTTTGACATGTATTAAATATCATAATTATATCTCATGGATCTCTTTAAAAAATATTTTTATTATAATTTTGAAAATTATGTGACTTTAAGAATTTTTAGCGAATTGAAAAGTTTCATTGGGATAATTTCTAAATATATTTGACATGAGCTACAAATTTTTATTAGAATTTCTTAATTTGTGACAAATTACTATTTCTATTTTTTGAAAATATTTTTAAAATTGTGTAATTTTTTTTAATGCGATAAATCATTATAAATGTAGGGTGGCTGAATGACTTTATGATTTTTGAAATCTGTGAGTGTTAAAACGTAAATATCCGTTAAAAACTAGAGATCGAAAATTTTGAAGATTCCATTACTGGAATAATTGTACGTATTTAGGTAGTCCGATTAGTATAGCAAAGTAGGAGGAGAGGCTCTTTAAATGGTAGCCCATTGTTTTCTTGCAAGTTCTAACCGTGAGCGGAATTCGGGAAGAAAATAAAGAGGGCCGGGGCGCTTGCAGGTAAAATGCTGACCGTGAGCGGAATTCGTGTGTATCGAACGTCGCACACCTCGAGCACCTCCTGTTACACCGACTTGCAGCGCGGCATCAATCATCGGAAAAGCTATAGAAGTAAAAGCTATCAAAGCGTCTCACTGTATTTATATTAGAGTATTTGACTGCTAATAAGAAACTTATAGCGGGCATAGCACGTAAAACATGATTGCTAGTATAAAATTGGTTAAAAATTCCTCAATTCAATTAGTCATATATCCCTGTATACAATTTTCCGCCGCCGCCCCCTCCAGGTCACTTCTCTGTATCCGCACCTATGTTACGCGCGTCTCACAAGTCTCGTCAGCCTTTAGAATCGGTGCACAATAAAAGTCGTAAACGTATATGCGTATTTGACGTCATACGTATGTTGTTACTAATTATCCGAGCAGTTTTGCCGTTTTCGCATTTTTGGGTTTCTCTTTACGACCGTTGGTAACAACGCGCAGTCCTCCGTTAACCAATATACCTTCGTAAACTAATTCCCAGCCCACTCTCACAAGTGATGAGGTGTCTCCCTAATAGAAATTTTCCAGAACCCTCATAAAACAATTAATTTCTGAAAAACAAAATGTAAACCATAATAATGTAAACTTTAGGCTTGAAAATATTTCTAAGTAAAATCTTTACATGATGAAACCGCAATAAAAACTAGCATTTTGAATCTATTTTCCCAAACGCTAAAACCAAAATTTATCGCAGATCATAGAAGCGCATAAATGGCAAGTAATTAATGTACTGATTCTAAAACAATATTAGTAACCATTTTCGCAAATGAGATTCTCGGCACATAGTTTAATTAAATAGATTTGAAAAAAAGCAGAAAAGTGTTCTGTTTGCTTGAAAGTGGAAACTTTTAAACTGACAGTCATGGGAATATGTGTCGAGAAGGATCAGTAGAGTGAGCACCAGCAAAAGAGAAGCACATTTAAATACTCAATATTTAAAAATGAAAATAATCTCAGTTTCTATTTGCAAGCAAGACAATTTGAGGCAAGCGAACTGTTGGCACTATATGTGACGTTCGCCGAAGAAAGGGGACTTACTCTTAAAAAATCGAAATCGAGATTTTTACACCTTTCGATAGTTTTTGAGTTGCTCTTTTTAATAAAACCATCGAAAAAAATTTCCAAGCGTTATTATTGCTAATAATTGAGTTATTGGGTACCCGAGAAACCCGAATTTCGTTCGAGAGCTCGAGATTCCGTGAAGCACCTCTCACCACTTACCACTATATCTCCGCGTCTCATCTATACTCCGTCCGTGAAACGCGGCAGTGGCGCCGTTATATGGACGAGAAGGTTGTATTAAGTGGAGAGGGAAGATTTCGTGAGTCTTCCCTCTTTCCTAAAAGTCGCGCCTATTGGGTCGCTTTCGACCGCTCGCCCTGGAAAATCTCGGCGCACGTCACATATGTCAAACTACGTAACGAAAAAACCGTGTGCTCAACCAATCAATGAAGAAAATTTAAATTTGAGAAATTCAGAAAATGTTCATACAAGCGATAATGTATTTCTTAATGATGTTGGATCATTGAATGTCTATCAAATTTTTTTGGAGAAAAAAAATTACACTGAACTAGCCGAATAGCAAATGTAGACAAATCCTGGCTACGCCACTGATAACGTGCGTATGACGTCAAATACCCTCGTGGGCGTTACCCAGATAACGAAAAGTTAGCGAAGTGTACATTCGAAGTGTCACATGCTGAATTTATATATGAAGAGGCGGTTATTGATATTGAATTATGACATACTTACGTCTACAAAGTACTCCAGAAAGATGTTACAGGACATTAACCAATAAATTGATGGCCAAATTGTCCGCCAAGAACACTTTATTCGTTAAATTAATTTTGACAGCAGGCACAGTGTTTAAAAGTTACCATGGTATATAAAGTTTGTAGGTGCGTTGAGAAACTAACAATGTAAAGTTTCGGCTTAAGGCTGTTGGAACGAGGCGCGCAAAAATGGTGAAACCTATAAGACGCTCAAAACTTACCAGCGTTCAATAATAATTCGGTTTTGAGGTTTGAAAAATGGACTCATAATATTTTCCCGTCACCGAAAGGGGTTCCATGGTTGTGGGATGTGCGCTTGCTATCTTATTTTTTTTTTAAAATCGCGTAAGAGCTAAAAAATGAGAGTACGTCCTGTCGGACCGAAGGAACCGAATGGAGCCTCTACGAAGTACAACAGGCGTTACATGTCTTATTTATTTTAACTTTTTACCATTGCAAAAAAAACTATTGCGATTATTCCCTGACCTTCTATAAGAAATTTTAACGTGGAATCCGAATTTCAACAATTTGAGAATTGATTTTGCTGTTCTTTTCGAGTTTTTTCAAAAGAAACCGAATGGGGACCCAATAGGGTCTTTGCAGGTACTTTGTAGAGGCTCCATTCGGTTCCTTCGGTCCGCTAGGGAACAGGTTAACAAAAATACACGAATGGAGACCAAAGCGACTGACAGCTGTTTGGCGCTGATCGATCAGTGTTACTTGATCGTACTACCAAGCATGTGTACTGTCGGTAATGTTGTTCTTCTTGGCGGAAATCTTAAATTAGAATAAAAATGCTATTGTGTTCTTAATTTTGTAATTGTTTATTGAACTGTTTTACTTGGTTTCGGAATAGGAAAACTATGAATATTTTCCACCTAGATCCTGTGCTTTGACTTACTAAAATTTCTCATTTTGGTCTTTTCTGTATTAATTTTACACTTTTGAATGTTTTTTTCACGATCTTCTATGCGACTCGAAGGACCATTTTGTTTGATGTTTATGTTAAGAAATATTTAATTTTGCCAGGTCAGGAATAGACAGAGAAGAATCGTTAGAAATAATGAATAGTTCAAGTTTTATTTCAAGTATTGAATACTTGGCAGGCTAAGACCATTTTTTAAGAACCACACAGATCACTCACTCGTTTATATAGACATTTTTGTAGGATGTAAGATTTAATGTCTTTATTGAGTTAATCACTTTACTGATACGAAAAGATCGGACAACGATCTGTCGCAATTCACTGCTGCTCTCACACTGGGTTTCTCAAGCGACAAGGGTATCATCACACACTCAAACTGAGAAATCACGTGACTTCAAACATTCATTTAAATAATAAGGAAACCAAAAATAGCTTTGAAATAGGCGATATCGATAAATTGAATAATTTTCAATCGCAGAAAATCTCATGAAGACGAAACATTAGAACTTTAAACATACTACCCGTCTCGTGAGTGGTAACTGCACGAAGAAAAGAAAACAATAAGTGCTTAATCGAGTATTTGTCAACAACGCAAATGCCGCCCGCCGTAAATAAACAGTATAAATGTAACTAAAATTTAATAGTCTTAGCCGCTCGCCATAATCTACTGAGTTTAAAGAATAATTTTGTTTTAAAATCTAATTAATAATAGCTGTTCAGATTTCGCTCATTTCTTTCGCTCTGACTGGTAACAGACAAATCTGAGTAAGCCGACGTTCGTATTCCGAACTGGCAGTTTTTACGCGAACAGAATGTACTAAATCGTCCTTACCCTTGTAGCATTTAATTATACGGCCTAAAAACCATCTAGAAGTCGGTAACGAATTATGTTTCACAAGAAGAATATCACCGATCACAAGATTAAGCTCTTTGTTGAACCATTTGTAGCGTTTTTTTAAAGTCTGTAAATAATCAACAGCCCATCTTCTCCAGTAAATCTCTGAAATTGTTTGTACTAACTTCTATCGATTTAAATGATTTCCCTAAGTAAATTCCAATGGGGGTACTAGCATGCTGGTTAAAGGAGCTCCAATCAGAAAGTGTCCAGGTGTAAGATAGGAAAATTCTTTAGGATCATTAGAAAGAGGGGCAATAGGACGGGAATTGAGGCAAGCTTTAATACGAGTAAGAAGGGTACATAACTCTTCGTATGTAAGAGTATGTGCACCTACAATTCTTTTTAGATGGTGTTTAAAACTCTTAACTCCAGCCTCCCATAAAACCCCAAAATGAGGAGCGGAACTCATTATGCAAATTAGATTCCAGTCTAAGATTCAAAAGGAAATTTTTTAATTCCTGGTCGCGTACAAGTTGTTGAGACAAAGCCGCTCTCTCACATGTGCACTCCAGGCAAACTTTGATCAGTCGTTTAACCAAAGAGCGAGCTTCTTAAATCCAGTAACACTGTCTGAGCGTATGTAAAGTTAATTGCTGACCACCGTGTAAGGATCGAATGTGAGCATGTGTGGAGATAAGCTCACTTACGTGGTGACGCGGCAAAATGATAGGATGCTTCTCATCAAAACTGATAGGAGCATGCTGCAGTTTTCCACCTAACCTTAAGCCAAAAATGGATTCAAAATTTTTAATGGCGAGTTCTTTGGAACCACCCTATCTTTTTCGTTCAAATCTTTTATCTCATTAGAAAAGGAATTTGCCTGGACAAATTTAATCCAAAATATAACAGCTTGTTGGATTTTAATCGCATTAAGAGAAATGGTTGAAAATTTAGGTTTAGGCATATTAAGTTTTGAGTGCTTAAACACAAAGACATCAATAAAACTTTTACAATAGGCCCTTACGCGAAGCAATCTTGACCAAGAGGAGAATTTAAGCATCAAGTTGAATGGACTTTTGATCACACTCAAAACATGATGACTCTCTAGTGGCCGCCGTTCTAAATTTGATTGTGAGGGGGCTGCGTAGCGATATTCAGGCCATTTTGAGGAATGGAAAGTTAACCAAGGTGGGCCTTGCCACCATAAGGAATGCCTTATCAATTTTTCGGGCGTAAGTTCCCGTGTAGCGCAAGGGGCCGGATTATCTTTAGTAGAAATGTATCGCCATTTCACGCGAGGTACCAGCTCATGAATTAGGGAAACTATTGGCAAAAAACACAGATCAATTGCAAGGATGTTTTCCTAGCCAAGCCAAAACTGTTACGGAATCAGTGTGACAGTAAACAGGTATTTTATCCAATGACATAGTTTCCATGACAAACTTAAGGGTCTTAATTAGCAACGCAGCTCCACACAACTCCAAACGCGGAATTGATACATATTTAAGAGGAGCTACTTTAGATTTAGCCATAAGCAGGCCAACATGAGCCTCCTTTAAATCTTCACTAAGAATTCGAATGTAAACGGAAGCTGAATAAGCTTTTGACGAAGTTTTAGAAAAGCCATGGAGCTCGAATTCAGAGTTTGTCTGCAGTTGCCGTCTCCACCTGGGGAATTTAAGTGCTTCTAATTTTCTATCTAATTCTTAGATATCGAGACATTGCATTATTTAATTAATTATTCTACACGGCAGACCTCAAATTTAGTAATAATAATAATAATAATAATAATAATAGTAATAATAATTCAAATAATTTTTACATTGTATCTCTCTGAGGGCACTATCTCGATATCTAAGAATAATGAATCTGTGAATCAGGACGTACTAAATAGTTTGTAAAAAGTAAGCGCCGGTAATGAAGTTATTTGCTTATTTGTTCTAAATTTTTCCTACCTAAATTTGTTACTAAATTCGACGTCTCATGTGTAGAATAGTTAATTAATTTTTTACATTGAATCTCTCCGAGTATACTGTCTCGATATCCAAGAATAAATAATCTGTGCGAATAAGGGCGTAAAAAATAGTTTAGTAAAAAGTAAGTGCCGGTGATGTAGTTATTTGCTTATTTTTGCAACTTTTTCCTGCAAAAATTTGTTACTAAATTCGATGCCTCCTGTGTACAATAATTTTTATTATTTATCTCGATATTATCATCGAGTTCACGGCGGTATCCTTTTATCACTTTTCACAGCTTTCCTATTCCGAAGCTAAGTAACACATGTCAATAAACAATTACAAAATTAAAAACACAAATCGCATTTTTATTCTAATTTAAAATTCCCGCCAAAAGGAGCAACTTTACCGACAGTACACATGCTTGGTATTACGATCAAGTAACGCTGATCGATCAGCGCCAAATAGCTGTCAGTCGCTTTATTCTCCATTCGTGTATTTTTGTTAACCACTTTACTCTAATTTTTTAGCTCTTACGCGATTTGTTTCAAAAAATAAGATGGCAAACGCATATCACACAACTGTGGAACCCCTTTCGGTTACGGGAAAATATTCTGAGTTCATTTTTAAAACCTCAAAACCGAATTATCATTGAACGCTGGTAAGTTTTGAGCGTCTCATCGGTTTCATCATTTTTGTGCGCTTCGTTCCAACAGCCTTAAGAATTTCCGAAGATCATTGACACAGCGCAAACTTTTTGTTAAATCTCTCAAATTAATTATCTTACATTTAACGACAGAAATATTTGCTACCCAAAAATCAATTTAGCGCCGATTTATAAAAAATAGAGGCATTGATGTATCAACGCGGATATCTTTGATATGCGCATTTTTGATTTCTATTTTATTTTAGGTTACGTAAACCCATCTGTCATCCGCGTCAACTTAAGTTATACAATTAAGGGGGGCAGCGCCAACCGGTGGGGATCTATAATCTATTTCATTCTAGAGATAGTATTACTTACTAAATTCTTGAAAAATTACTTGGTAAAAGAAAAATTACGCAGAAAATAGTTTTTACCATGAAGGAATGAAAGATTAGGTGACACAAATATAAAGTTTTCAACTTTAATGACAATACTTGCAGTATAAAAATGAGATATTTTGACATATAAAGCAATATCACACAATGTTATTATAAAGATTAGACACAATTTGAGTCCAAAATATATTAAATCTCATAAATAATTGAGGCTTAGGAACACGTGTCACAAGTTTCGTCGATAAATGATCGGCAATGCAGAATAGCCACTTACCTTGTGGGGTACATGGAGGAAACTTATTGAACATTATTATTCTTAATCCGGTCGGTATGCAGGTTTCTTGTATTAGCACGGTAGAAACATTGCGTAAAATACGTTTTTTAAGAAGGAACCCTGGCGGACCGAAGGAACCGAAAGGAGCCTCTACAAAGTACCCATAAGGACCTCATTGGGTCCCCATTCGGTTCCTTTTTAAAAAACTCAAAAAAACAGCAAGATCAACTTTTAAACTGTTGAAATTCGGATTATACCTTAAATTATTTATTAGAAACTCACGGAGTAATCGAAATACTTTTTTTTGCAGCGTTAAAAAATTTTTAAAAATGTCTTTAACTTCTGCTGAAGATGACTTCAAGCGCATCCATAATAGCTTAAGTAGTATGTTGCGCGCGAAGTTTAAAAATAGAATTCTCTCTCACTTGCATCGCAGCGTTGTTCTCTGAGGTTATCACTGAGTGGCGCTAGCATCCAGACAAAACTAAAAGAAGATGCACTTGAGGGGGCCTTCGGCCCGTGTAATTGACAGATATTTCATTTTTTAAAGTTTTTAACGCTGCAAGAAAAAGTATTGCGATTACTCCGTGAGTTTCTAATGCAAATTTTAACGTAGAATCCGACATTCACTCAGTGGAGTCTTTAAGGGTACTTTGTAGAGGCTCCTTTCGGTTCCTTCGGTCCGCCAGGGATGCTGCAATTTAATGAATCAATTCATTCTTTTTATCGTATGAATTCAGGCACAAATGTTTAATCGTTCAGAAATGATCGACTGTAAGAATCTCTTTATAACTTATAAGTAAAAAAAAGAGGAGCAACATTCGATAATCGAGAATTCCTCCCGACTTCTCGATCATTGACCATCATCCTTCTCTTTCTGGTGCGCAATATAAAAAAGAAATAGTTGCAGTCGTTCGTATGAAAACCATCAAACCTCTCTGTCTACTGACCTAAACTATCTATATTTATCCTATTGAATACAGTCCATTGATCAATCCGGTTGACGACAATTTGAAAGAAAGGTTGCTCTTTGAGGTAACTCTTTCTTTGTATGGTGCGATAAAAACAGAAGGGAACTAATGGATTATTATCATTTATAATCCATCTTTGTCTTTATATTATGGAAAAAGGAAGAGATAGCTCAAAGAAAAAACTGCGCTTGCTGAAAGGTCGCACGTTAGTTGGCTGCAGCTGGCGCGGAATTCAAAATGGTTATTAAAATAAATTTTTGTAATTAAAATAATATAATCATCATAAAATGCAAAAGAATGTATATCGAGGTGTCCTAACGATAGGATGTCAACGCACGCGATCGACTAGACGATATTTAATAAAAAATATAAACAATAAAGAGATAGCCGAAAAGTTAGCGCTAGAAAGTTTTAGCTCGCGGAATTGAGCAAGATGAAGCTATAAGTTGGCCAAAACTAAAAGATGCTTGCTCGCTCCATCAAACCATGAAAGTGCTATCTCGGGCGAGCAAAGCGAAAATATGCGTTTTCATGAGAAATGTTTCAGACAAAAGTTTCAGGGTTTTGGAAGAGAATGGGAATGGTGCCCTTGAAGCTGACCTTGGCGTTGACCTTCAAAGTTATTTCAAGGTTAACTTTTATTTTTCAAATGGAAACCCCTATTTTTGACATCGCCAATCGTAAGAACGCAAAATTTTACGTATAGATGTGCATCAAGGTCATGTGACCCGATGACCTTCGAGGTCATTCCAGGGTCGTAATAACTCAAACAAGGTCCAGATGGCTGATGAGCGAAAATATGCTTTTCGTGAGAAATGTTTCTGACAAAAGTTTCAGGGTTTTGGACGAGGATCTGAATGATGGCCATGTAGGTGACCTTCGCGTTGATTTTCAAGATCAACTTTACAGCTTGAAGGCCACCATTCAGATCCTCGTCCAAAACCCTGTAACTTTTGTCTGAAACATTTCTCACGAAAACGCATATTTTCGCTGATGAAAAAAGTATTTCTTCAGTGCTACTTTTAGGTATTGGAATACGGCTAAAAAAACTGTCTCCAGTGATATTGAAATGAAACCACTGGAAGAATTCTAGAGCCGTTTTTCTGCATTGAAACTAACAGAAGAATGTTATCATATTTTAAAAATGGACAAGAAAAATATGATACCGCAAAAAAAGAAATCTCTAGTTTTTACGGAGAATGTCTGATAATACTTCAAACAGTTTCTGATAATAATTCTGAGTAATTATTTTGAATATTTTGTGATAATATATCACTAAAAGCACAGAAAAAACTGAAGTTAAATTTTGTTGCATGTAAAATTTCCCGCTGTTAAAGTTTACATGCTACTTGGGTAATTAGTCGAAATGGTCCTTATATGCTAACCAGCAAAATTCTCACCATTTGTGAGACATGAACAGTGTCAGGCCAAAAATTAGTAGTGCCCCAAGTGATATTTCATTTTCTTACTTCAACGTCGAATATTTTTTTGACATGCTTCATTTAAATTTTATTTTATATCTCATTTGATTATTTTTAATGTTAAGAATATTTAATTTAATGTGAATTTACTTTAAATTCATTATTGTATATTCGCGTCGAAAGTTCAGGACACATTTACTTTCTGTGAGTTTTATAAGTGCTGGAAGATTGATAATATGATCAAGATAAATATTTTTCTCTAAAATGAATTGAAACGTAAATATAAAAAATGAATTGTAATTAGAGTCCAAAAAAATCCATTTTGTTAGTTACGAAAGAAGACATTGCATTCATTTTTTTTCTTTTTCCTACTCTTAGAATTTAAAACTTAAAAAGTGAAATAATTAAGTGAGATGATACATCTTATTTGCTTCAAAATTCTACAATTTTGTTGAAAATTAATGTATTTCCTTGAAAAATCGTCTTTTTTGGCAGAACAGTAATCTTTTTCGTAGAAATTTTTTTTTTTGGTTGAAAGATTAACCATTTGGTTATAAGATAACTTCTTATTTTGTTTTACAAAAATAGCATCATAGAATATCTTAATTATGCATTTATGTACAAATATTAAAATAATAATATAAATATCAAACACAAAGTTCATACGTCATCAAAACGAAAATTTTTGTTAAATGCAATTCAACAACTTGTGTAATATTGCTTTGAGACGAGACTGCACAACATTTGTGGTTTAATTTTAAATGTTTCATCCCACAAATTATCCATTTTTCTCTATTCATAATATTGGTTAATTTTCAGTATTTCTAAAATTTATAATAATGCAGCAAAATAATTTTTATTTTGTAAACTGTCTGAAATTGAAATTCGCAGTTGAATGCCAAAAAAGTGTGTTGAGAAATGATCTAATTTCGACAAGTTTTGTAAATTATTACAAAGTTTTAAATTTTTTCTCTGTAAACCTAGTCCTTTTTCAATTTCTTAAAAATAAATTTTTAAAAATCCCTTCGGCTTCTTATTTATTCTAAAATACTTTTCATACTAAGCAAAAAAAATCAATTATAACTAAACAGAAAGTTCGACAAAATAATGTTCATATTTTATTTTGAGTATAATGACATAACTTAAAATTGAAATCGAACTGAAGTTTGACTAATAATCACTCACTGTTAAATAGTTAGTAATAGTGAATGAATAATTTGCCTTTCAATCCGTGTTTTTAACTAAGTCGAATTTAAGGTATTATGCGGATAAAATTTTTTTCTGCGAATAGAAAAGGTCTGACCATTTCGAAGTTGAGAAAAGTAAAATCCAAAATCGCATCGTATGCACGTAAGCCATATCCCAGGGTATTGGAAATGTAACGTATTTGAGCATAACGCCTCAACATTTCTGACGTTTTTTTTCAAAAACTGAGACACGGTAGAAGGACGCAACACAGAGATTCTGTAAAAATTTCAGAATTCTTATCTATTTCGTTTATGAAATAGAGCCCTGAAGGTATGAAAGAACAGAGAGGTCCGGTAGGATAGACACTCTCACACGCATTCAGTTGATCGACATGAATTTGGAGCGTCTTCAATTGTTTTTCGCATGGATAGCTTATTTTCTGAATTCATCTATAGAATACCTTAAAGAGATTAAAATTATTCATTTTGGAACTATTTCATATTATTGGATTTTTAAAATTAATATTATTTTGAAAGTATTAATCTGCTTTAGATTTTATAAAAATAATCCTCGTATATTACCTTATTAGCACTTGAAGTGTATTTATTAATCCCTGCCGTAATAATTAATATCTCCCGTACTAAGGAAAAACTTACGTAACTGACTTCACGATTACGGTCTATTTTCTCATAAATGAAAAAGTAAAATTCCACCTAAACGACAATGCCACTTACGTAAGATTTTCCTTATTACGGAAGATATGAAGTTTATTGTAATCTCAATACATCATTTAGTTTTAATTACAAAAATAATTATTACTTAATAATTAATTATAAAAATAAATTTTATATTGTAAAAAAATAAAACAAATCTCGCTCAGCGAATAACACTGTTTGAAAGTGGAGATATTATAATCTCGCCCAGTAACATTTATTTCCTCGCTACACACTGTACCTCTAACACTCTCAGCACTTGAAACAGTACGAAAAAGGAGATGTTACAAACTGCGAAATTGCTGCGGGTTGAGGCCCTATATGGTATACTGGATTACTATTTCAAACTGTTCGATCTACTTTGTATCCCACTAACTATCGCAGTATGAAACGATTAGATAGGCAGGTGACTTTCTGCATCAATTTGTATGAGTGAGTTTCTGTGTGTGTGTTTCCGTGTCGATCCTTGCGAATCAGAATTCTCGAATGTATTTACTTTGATTTATTGCTTCCTTCCTGCTAATACTTTAACTAACAAATACCTGCCTGTGAAAAACATTCTTCTACAGTCTAGAATCTTCGACAAAATTAAAAAAAAAATATTTGAAGTAAATCAAATGGTTTGAGTAAGAAAGGTATCTAAAAACATATTAACAGTATTCCGTAAGGTAGATCAAATGCTCAGGGATCCTTGTCGCTTTATTCTGGTATCAAGTAGCGAGCGAGGACTAAAGATCACAGCCACACGCGTTTAAACAACTGCATTTTTTCTGTTCCAAGAGCAAAAAATATAAAAGACAAAATATGAATAGCTCGGATTCGGTCTACTTTGTGTGAAAGCTATCATAAAAGTTGAACATAGCGTTCAATTTCCTCACATTCAAAATAAAAATGCTCTAACATTGAAGGATAAAGGCATCGATAAACAACGAACACGAGAGAAGCTTTCGTATTCACATATTATTTGATTAATTATTCTAAATTTTAAATTAATTGTAAATCAAAAATTTTACCGTTTCCGCCAAGGTAAAATTAACGATCTTTGATAAAATTGAAAATCTCGATGTAATTTTCAATCACAGGAAAGTAATTTTACCGACGCATGGTATTTTTACCTGCTGGGACTGAATGTTCCCTGCTGAATTTAAAGTTCGTACGAGGGAATGTGTAATTTTATTTTTATCGAGTGTGAAATATTACACTGCTGTCCGAGGGTCCTTTTATTTACATCGCTAGAGGATGTAATTTCACATACTTTCGTAAAATCACACAGTGCAGTGTGTGATATTTATAATGTGTAACGGTAAACTTACCGTTTTCTCATTTTGCCCTTCTCACGTCCTAACTCTGAAATCACGAAAATCTCAACGGAAACGAAAGTTGAAAAAGAGAAGTTTCTTGGGCGCCAGGCACGCATGCGCCAACCAGATTATGCAACCAATATTCAAAGGCACGTGAGAGGGGTTTTTAGGCCCAGGCTAGACTCAGCCCTCAGACGAGTGATGGTGAATCAGTCGGAGCGTAAATTTAGCAGCGAGTAATAATTCATTTTCATTTTAGGCTACTTCTTACTCGTAAAAAAATATTTAAAAACCTGCAAACCAGAACAATATTCACATTTGGCTAAAATTTATTTTACAGGTTTTAACATGCGATAGCAAATTTTACAAAGGGGGAATTTTCCCAAAGATTCATATAATTTATTGATTTAAATAATAAGGTGTGCTCGGTCGAACGGCCGATTCCCCAAGGGCTTACATAATGGTTAAAGTACCCTACTTGAGCACAGTGCTCTACCTAACCTAAATAAGTTACCGGGAACGAAAACTTTTACAGTATTAAATTCTCGATAGCTACACGAAGATTAAACATTAAAATACGGATGAGAAGCTCGATCCGCCATTGGAAATGATGCCAATCGCGGCCGTTTTGATCTAATAGAAGCGATAGCTACAATAGAAAATCAAACCCGAAACATGACATATGTTGGAGAATTAGTACGAAATCGGAATAAGCTTGTGTAACCCGGATCTGGCCGGGCTTGTAAAATTTCGAGAGCTAAATACGGAAAAATTACAATTAATAGCCCATATCACAGACACAAAAAACAATGAATTACAGATAAAAAGAAGGAGAAGATACATGCGAAACCGAATTGTCCATATTCTGATGACAGGGAAAGGAATAGTAAAAAAAAAGTGTCGTTCCTGGAGACCCGGGAGGCTTCTCATGTTCGAAAAATTACTAAGATCGGTATCCAAACTAAAGGCGAAAGCAAAACGGAAATTCGAGCATAAAGACCCGCGATAGCAAGAAAAAATGAATTAGAATGAGCAAGCGCGACTGTCTCTCGGCCAGTGATCCCAGATCTGAAACGAGATGCGGTCCCATACTATGACAGGGCTATGTTCGTGTGAATATAGTAGGAGACGCTGCAAGTGACTGAGTTGCGCGCGCAACCCATTTCTCCTCTTCTGAATTTGAAAACTCGAAGACGCACGATTGCCGGTCGGAGCACTTCGTCGATTCTATTTATAT
>NC_046661.1:16804146-16812091 GCF_010883055.1 Belonocnema kinseyi | reverse complement strand
AATATTATCATTATTAAAAAAAATATATATATAATAGTATTAATATTTATATAATTTATTTTTTATACATGAAATAACATAACCTCAAAATATACGAATATCGAGAGGCGCGCGATCTATTTAAATCATGCGAATCGTCCGCATCGAAATCTGGAAATATTAAAATCACAATCTCCTGAATTTATTTCAAAGCAGTTAGCTGTTAGCAGATAGATATATAAATAGAATCGACGAAGTGCTCCGACCGGCAATCGTGCATCTTCGAGTTTTCAAATTCAGAAGAGGAGAAATGGGTTGCGCGCGCAACTCAGTCATTTACAGCGTCTCCTACTATATTCACACGGACATAGACCTGTCATAGTATTGGACCGCATCTCGTTTCAGATCTGGGATCACTGCTCTCGGCTAGTGGCTGCCGAGCGAAAGAGAGCGTGGCGTGTTCGTCGTCGAGCTCGTGGTCTCGTCTCCTTTGGGCGAGTTTCCCGGCACATCGCTGACTGGCTGCTTGCTCGGCACTGTTCTGGAATGCGCTAGTTCGAATCTCGACCCGCTCTTTCCGCCCGTGGTACCAGTTTGAGAGAAGGATGCAGGGGCGGCTCAATGAGTGCACTAATAAAAAAAATATCTACAGAGCAGATCCGTTGCATTTTCGGTAAATGAGGAAGCTCTCATCCTCTTTGGAGCGAGAGTGACCGCATTGGCAAAACATACGGTAACAAGTCTAGGACAATCAGACCTGCTTCTCATCCTCATCGCGGGAGTCTTGAAGTAGGTTGGGCTCTCGTTTCAGTGCTTTAAGCGTCAAGGGCCCTGTTAAGGGATGTGAGGACTTCCTCCCACAAAAGAATCACTGGTGCAGACCTAAGTATAGCTCCTGGCCACTAAGTTCGTTCCCAAAGCTTAGAGAAAATGGTCCGGAGTCATCCCTGGCTCTGGAGGCATCTCAGGTTTCCATCCAGGTTCCGGGAATATTGGAGACAGCATACGGAAAGGCGGGAACCAGATTTAAATTCAAATCTCGATTCTTAATTTTGAGTAGCAGCAGTAAGTAGATTCCAGTTCTCTAAAGGCCTTACAGAGCTATAAAATTTCCCTCGTTGTCCCTCGTTGAGAATATCGATGAGGTAAGGTCATAAATAATAAACAAACCAAAAGAAATCGAACGAGTTAATCCTAAATTCCTAAAATAAGCCTAAATATGCCTTTGGA
The DNA here is from genome assembly GCF_010883055.1 of Belonocnema kinseyi. Taxonomy (NCBI): domain Eukaryota; kingdom Metazoa; phylum Arthropoda; class Insecta; order Hymenoptera; family Cynipidae; genus Belonocnema; species Belonocnema kinseyi. Next base: position 16,810,882 of record NC_046661.1, on the reverse strand, counting down.
GTACCGTGCCACGTGCCGAGAGAACAGATTTCGCCACGAAAAATGAAATAATAAATAAAATAAATCGAGTTTAAAAATTTGTCTTGTTACAAATGATACAATATTTAATTTTCCGAAACTTTTTAATTTTACACAAATCTTTTTTCACAGAGTGAATTTTCTATAACTAATGACGTCAAATTTCTACTCCGCAATTTTTTCGAAGCAACTTCAAGGTTACTATAAATGACGCATTACATTTTTCATGCTGCAAAAACGTTATATTTCAAACGTATCTAGAAGTGTCGATTATAATTTAGAACCTTGTAGAATATTTCGACAAAGAAGGAATATAATAATAGATAAACATGATAAATGATATGCAGCATGTATAGTTTAGGGAGAAAGAGAGATGTAGAGCGAGAGAGAGAGCAATATGCATTAAAAAAATGTTTTAAATCAAAAATAATTTTGTAAGATTGCAGAAGGCTTTACGATTGAGCGACTTAAAGAATACCAACAGATTCTTAAGAGGTCCGAGTACATACAGTTAAACACTGTAACAGATTTAGAATTTTATATTGAGATAGCTAGGATGTCAAATCAGCCAATTGAGATGAAGAAAATACAATCTGAAAACGCTTGCTAGAATTTATAAAATAAGTCAGCTCCATAAATATTGGAGTTGACTAAGAAACGTTGAATTCATCTTTCACGTAATAGCGTGATCTGCTGAAAGAGTCAATTTACTGACTTTAAACAATAATATCTAATGCAAGGACACTGTTAATCAAAAATTTAAAGTCAAGTATTGAACACGTACATTAAGGTGTACTATCATGTATAACAGCTGAACATCTTGGTTTTTCTTAGAACCAACATTTTGTTTTAAATTGTAGTTAAATAAACCCATTTAAAGGGACAAGGATTTCAGGTTAACAGAATAATTATTATATAGTTGATTCAACTATATTAACGTAGCAAACGCAACTTTCTTTCACTAAAAAGATAATCTAGGTTAACAAAGATTATCATTGAGTGCGCCACAATCAGATACGCAGATTTTGCTTTTAGTTGTAAATAGAGGAGGACGATGAGGAGAAGGAGGAGGAGGAGGAGGAGGATACGATAATTTTACAGTTCAGCAGTTACTGAAAATATTAGATTTAGATGTAAAAATGAAGGAGCATATTGGCTTCCAAACAACACAATATACTAAAGAAACTTAGAACCAACTTTTAATTTTTGTTAAATAATTCTAGTTAAACAGATAATAATTTCAGATTACCACAATCATGAACATACTTTTAATTCAAATATGTCAACCTAATAAATGAAAACTTAGGTTGATTATGAAGAGATCTTAGTTTAATGAAGATTATGATGGAGTGCACCAATATCAGGTACGCCGCTTTTCATATAATTTTATCCACGCTTCTCCTGTTAAAAACGAGAAAGAATAGAGGAGGAGATGGATGAGAAAAGGTAGGAGGAGGAGGGAAAGAAGGAAAAGGAGGAAGACGATTCAGTAATGATGTAGTTAAGACAAGTAGGTACTGAAAATATTGGATTCCATGATTATATTATCTGAATTGTATGTTGTGTGGCATTAGCAAATCTTGAAAAAGTTCTGCCACAATTCGAACAGGTGCTAGTTATCTTATTACTGACACAGTAAAAACGGCTATTCATTGATGAAATCTGAGTTTATATCCTCCTCCTCCCATCCTCCCCTCGTCCTCACCCTCCTCCTCATGTCCATCTTCATCTTCCAGCTTCTCTTTCTTCACCTCCTCCTTTTCCAACTCCTCTTCCAAACACTTGAAAAACAGTTTTTTTTAACCAAAAGTTTTTCGTTAAAAGTGCAACTGTTTTTTAACTGTCTGGAAGAGGAGTTGTAGAAGGAGGAGGTGAAGACAGAGAAGCTGAAAAATGAAGACGGACATGAGGAGGAGGAGGAAGAGGAGGAGGATGTAAACTCAGATCTTTTCAATGAATAGCCCTTTTTACTGTGTCAGTGATAAGATGACTAGCACCCGTTCAAATTGTGCCAGAACTTACTCAAGACTTGATAATTTAGAAAGACATGATAAATACTCTTGCTCAGCCAAGAATCATAGGCGGGATGAGAGACAATTTCCAAAAATTTCAAATATAACTCGAAGTTTAAGGACAGTGCAAGAATCTGACAGTCGGAGCGATGAGGATAGGAAAGAAATTCCTTAAAAGCATAAGATTTTCAAACTGCATGAGGATGTTATTATTAAATAATTCTTTTAGTCATTGAGTTAACATTTTAAAATTATTTATTTAAGATTTTCTGTCATTAATATTTTTAACATTGATAAAATGTTTTCAAAACATATTTATCTTAACTAAATCATTATCATATTCTCCTCTTCCTACTCAACGCCTTATATTATTTTCTCATTCTTCTACATATACTTTAGGAGCTTTTTTAACTTAATTTAGGATCATTCAAGATTTAACAGAAGAAAACACGTCGTTACAACTATAAGAAAAGCAGCATATCTGATTGTGGCGCACTCTACGATAATCTCTGTAAACCAAAGACCTCTTGTCAGTTAAACTAAATTTTCGTTTACTAAGTTGACATAGTTGAGACAAAAGTATGTTCACGATTCTATTAATAAGAAATCCTTATCTATTTAACTGAATTTATCAAGCTCATCGCAGAGTGCAGTACAAAGAATGGAGATACACTTAGAACGCATGAACAAGGTGTTACCTACACTTTCTTTAAGTCTTTTGTTATTTTAAAGCTGTTGCGCTCCTTTTATTTGCACATCCAAATGCCACATAACATACCATTCGGATGATATAATCATTGAATCCAATATTTTCAGTACCTACTTGTCTGAATTACATCATTACTGTATCCTCATTCTACTCCTCCTACTTTTCTCCTCCTCCTCCTTCCCCTCCTCTACTCTTTCTCGTTCTTCTACATACATTTTGGATAGTTTACTCACCTTGATTAAGGAGAATTCAAGATTTAACAGAATAAGTGTGGTTACAACTATATGAAAAGCGGCGTACCTGATATTGGTGCACTCCATCAAAATTTTCATTAACCCAAAACCTCTTCATAATCAAACTAAGTTATCATTTATTAAGTTGACATATTTGAATTAAATGTATGTTCATGTTTCTGCTAATCAGAAATCATTATCTGATTAACTGGATTTATTTAACAAAAATTAAATGTTGGTTCTAAGAAAAAAAATTATTATTTGCAAGTGTTATATAACAGCATACTTTAATATTATTTAAACTTCAAAATCAGAATTATTTAATTAGATTTCTTCATAATGAAATATTGATTTAATACTCAAATAAAGTCGATATATGAGGATGGTGATTTATCCAGCCCAGCGGAGAATGCAGCTCTGAGAGTGGAGATAGACCCACTAGTTGGGAATAAGGCACTACTACCTACAGTTCCTTAGTTTTTTGTGTTTTTTGGAACCCAATGTGCTCTTTTATTTTTACATCTAAATCTAATATTTCCAGTTACTGCTGAACTGTAAAATTATCGTATCAACCTCCTCCTCCTCCTCCTCCTTCTCCTCATCGTCATCCTCTAATAACAACCAGAAGCAAAATCTGCGTATCTTATTGTGACGGACTCTATGATAATCTTTGTTAACCCGGGTTCTCGTTTTAGTGAAAGAAAGTTGCGTTTGCTAAGTTAAAATAGTTGAATCAATTATATATTCATTATTCTGTTAACTTGAAATCCTTGTCCCTTTAAATGGGTCTATTTAACTACAATTTACAACAAAAGGCTAGTTCTAAGAAAAACGAAGATTTTCAGCTCTTATACATAATAGTGCATCTTAATATAAGTGTTTAATACTTCACTGAAAATTTTTGATTAACAGTGCTCTTGTATTAGATAGTATTGGTTTAAGTCAGTAAATTGAATCTTTTCAGCAGATCACTCTGTTATTTGAATGATGATTTCAACGTTTCTCAGTCAACTCCAATATTTATGGAGCTGATTTATTTTACAAATTCTAGCAAGCGTTTTCAAATTGTATTTTTTTCAACTCAAATGGCTGATTTGACATCCTAGCTATATAAATATAAAATTATAAATCTGTTACAGTGATCAACTGAATGCACTCAGACCTCTTAAGAATCTATTGGTATTTTTTGAGTCACTAAATCGCGAATTCTTCTGCAATCCTACAAAATTATTTAAGAATTAAAACATTTTCTTTTTAATATATAACTGTCTCTATACCTCTCTCTTTCTCTCTAAACTATACCTGTAATGCGCCTTTTACAATAACCTTTAAATTTTTGCAACAAAAATTAGAAATTGCGTAGTACGAATTCGATGACGTCATTAAGAATATTTTAGAAACATAGCATTAACCACTACATCTATAGAATATCGGTAAGGTAGGTTTCTACGGACTGGTTTTTATGATCTCTGAATTAAATTAGTTAGCTAGAAAGTAATATATCATCCTCGATTTCCATAAAAACTGTATTAATTTTTGTATTTTTATTTTTGTATTTTTTATATCACTAAATTTTGACTCAAAAGTTCCACAGTTTCCTTAAACTAAATTGTAATGCTGCAACATTCATGCTACTTTATTGCAAGTAAGTGAATTCTAACAAGAGTTTTCAAATTACACGGTCGTCTCAAAATATTTGATTCAATACTACGAGGCTACCTGGTATTAATACTGAATCTGTCAGTAACCCACTGTCCAAGATTCATAAAAAACTTTTATATGATGTAATTCATTTGCTGAGGTATGCTATGAGATTTGTAACTGGGTTCGAGTCACTTAATCGTAAGCCCTTCTGCAGTCTTGAGAATTTAAAAAATTATTTGGATTTAAAACATTTTTTAATATATAACTTTCTCTCTACCTCTCTCTTTATCTAGTAATATATAGATTAGTATATCTTTGTCTAATTGTTCTAGAAGTTTCTAAATTATAATCGACATGTCTAAATACGTTTGAAATATAACGTTTTTGCTGCGTAAAAAGTGTAATGTGTAATTGAAAAATAATCTTGAAGTTTTTTACGAATAAAATGACACATTATAATTTGATGACGGCATTAAAAATATTTTGGAAATACAGCACGAACCAGCCACTACAACTGTAGAATATAGGTAAGGTATGTTTCTATCGTCTGGTTTTTATGATCTCTAAAGTAAATTAGTTAGCTAGAAAGCAATATATCATCCTCTATTTCTATAAACTATACTATTTTTGTATTTGTTAATTTTTAATATCACTTAATTTGGATGTAAGAGTTCCAGAAAGTAGATGTTCATGTCATAACTGTATCGTTTTTCCTATGTTTGATTTACATTTTCCTTACATTAAAATTGTATATGGTTGAATTTATTCTAGCAAGTACGTAAATTCTAACAAGAGCTTTCAAATTATGCGTTCATCTCAAAATAATTGATTCAATACGATGAGGCTACCTGGTATTAATTCTAAATCTGTTACAGTGACCTCCTGTTTTTAAAAGGATCTCTAGAGAATCTGTTGGCATTGTTCAGAAAGCGATATACCGTTCTCGATTTCTATAAACTATATTAACTTTAGATTTTTAATTTCTATTTGACTAAATTTGGATTTAAATGTTCCAGAAAGTAGATGTTCACATGATCACTGTATCATTTTTGCTAATGTTTGATTCACATTTTGCTTGCATTAAATTTTAATACTGCTGAATTTATTTTTGTTATTTACGATGATTTATTTTAATTTTTGAAGTAAGTAAATTGAATCTTTTTTTTAGTAGATTACTCTATCATGTGAAAGATGATTTTAAACGTTTCTTAGTCAACTTCAATTTTTATGGAGCTGATTTATTTTATAAATTCTAGCAAGCGTTTCCAAATTGTATTTTCTTCATCTCAAATTGCTGATTTGACATCCTAGCTATATCAATATAAAATTCTAAATCTGTTACTGTGATCAACTGTATGTACTCGGACCTCTTAAGAATCTGTTGGTATTCTTCAAGTCGCTCAATCGCAAAGCCTTCTGCAATCTTACAAAATTATTTTTGATTTGAAAATTTTTTCTTAATACGTAACCCTCTCTCTCTCTCTCTCTCTCGTTCTCCATCTCTCTTTCTCCCTAAACTATACATGCTGCATATCATTTACCATGTATATCTATTATTAAATCCCTTCTTTGTCGAAATATTCTACAAGGTTCTAAATTATAATCGACACTTCTAGATACGTTTGAAAGATAACGATTTTGCAGCATGAAACATGTAATGCGTCATTTACAGTAACCTTGAAGTTGTTTCGAAAAAATTGCGGAGTAGAAATTTGTGCCTTCTTGGATGATTGAAAAAATTCAAATATTTTATTCTATTATTTTGTTGAATTTTAAAACTTTTATTTTAAATCTTTAACACATAAAAGGCAAAAAACTGATCTTTCTAAATGAGAGCTGAAAAGTGAGCATCATATATCTGTGGATAAAAAGGTATGCGACCTTATCTCGAATATCGTTGCATGACATAAGGAGCGATAAGCGCCAGACAGTGTACTCTTGATATTTATGAAACGTCCATGAAAGGTCTCGAATTAAATTCATGCTGTCTATAATCTCTCTCTCGAGCCTCGAAATTGTTTGTTGTATCTTATTACACACTAGTAGTCTTGTGCGCACCACGGAGCGCGCGTATTTATCTTTTTATGAAAAAGAATATAAACCAAAAGCCTATATTTTCT
>NC_046661.1:16799135-16804046 GCF_010883055.1 Belonocnema kinseyi | reverse complement strand
TTGTTGACAGATGACAATACGCCAATTAGCACAAATGGTAAGTTCCGACAGTGCCTACAAGTGTGCCTACTGGCCGCTAAATGGCAATACCGGTTTCATATGAATACACCTGGTACATTGAAAATTATTGAAATTTTTCATTCAAATTTCACAAAAATTTCATTCAAATTTATAAAATTTTTGGTCAAAAAACAGAAACTATATTAATGAGGATTAAAATAAAAAATAGCTTTTTATGTTTTCATCCTGCTTCTTTTTGATAAATTTTTTAACTGTGAGCAGTTGGCTCTTGAATTGCAAAATGTAATATTAACCTCAAAATCTCAATAAGTTGCTACCGCATTTTATATGAGCAATAAAATTTTATACAAAATTTCATGCATCACAGGAATAATACTTAATGTTAATGCTTATATTGAATGCAAATAATAACTAAAACATTAACTTATAACTAAAAATACTCCAATGTTACACTAACTTTAAATTTCAACAAAATACGGGAATCTTCAAACAAACAATTCCATGTTTAAATAAAAAAGATCAAGTTCCAATAAAAACGATCAAATTTTAAACAAAAATAGAATAATTCAGTTTTTAGTATACAAAAGTTAATACACAATAAAAAAAAGAAATTTTTTTATTTAAAAAAAAAATCTTTTTTAAGAAATAATATAATTTTCAACTAAATTAATTTTCAATGCAAGAATAATATTATAAAAAGTATTTAAAATAAAATAGAATTTACTTAAAATCAGGCAAGTTCTACACATTATATAGCAGAATCTTTTAGCGATTAACATATTTTTATAGTAAATTATGCAAGACGTTTTTTTCGATTTAAGACAACAAAAAGTCGAATTTGGGCATCTATGTTAAGGATAATAAGAAACAGATTAATTTTTTACCCATAACATTAATTCTATAGAAAAACCTATTAGTTTTCAACCAACAATGATATAACTAAAATTTCCCTTAAATACATTAATTTTTAAAATTACAAAAAAAAAAATCAAGTAAATAGTTGAATCCTCAATAAACAAGATAAGATTTTAACAAAAAAAAATAAGTTTCTACCAAAAAGACGAATTTTCAAATGAAAAAACTAATTTTTAATTAAAAATATAAAGATATAAAACCAGAAATAGGATAATTCCTTTTTAGTTAAAAGAATTAATATTTAACAACAAACAATTAAATTTCAACAAATTAATTTAAATTTTACTAGAATAGATGCATTTGATGATACATAGTTCAACTTTCACGTACACACATGTATTTTGAACCAAGAACCCAAAAATATCAATTTTTAATTCCAAATTTAGGTGTTCCATCAAAAGTGGGATAGTTAAATTTTCAGTTAGAGAATTTAATTCTTAACAAAAAAACGGAATGTGCAACTTAATAGTTTTGTTCTTAATCACAATGCATTTTCAAACAAATGGTTGAATTTTAAACTAGAAAAGATCAATTTTTAACTTCAAATATCAATTCTCTACAATGATATAATCAATATTTTCCTTAAAGGCATTAACTTTTAACAAAACAAAAAAAATCAAGAAAATAGTTGAATCGTCAATAAGCAAGATAAGATTTTAACAAAGAAAATTAATTTTCTACCAAAAAGACGAATTTTTAACTAAAAAAATTAATTTTCAATTATGATAATAATTTTTCATCCTAAAATTATACATTTAAATTTTTAATAAAATATCTGAATCCTCAATCAAAAAGATCAAATTTCAAACGAATAATGGAGTTTTTAACTAAAAAAGATAAACTTTTAATTAAAAATATAAATATGTAGAACAAGAGATAGGACTATTCCTTTTCAGTTGAAAAAATTAATATTTAAAAACAAACAATTAAATTTTCAACAAATTAGTTGAAATTTATCAAAATAGATGAATTTGATAATACACAGTTGAACTTTCAAACAAACGGATACATTTTCAACCAAGAACATAAATTTTATATAAAAAAGGCAATGTTTGAAAAAAATAATTGAATTTTCAACACAAAAATATCAATTGTTAATTCGAAATTTCAATGTTTCACCGAAAGTGGGATTGTTAAAGTTTCAGTTAAAGAATTTAATTTTTAACAACAAAAAAAGGAATGTGCAACTTAATAGTTTTGTTCTTAATCACAAAGATAAATTTTCAACCAAGAAGACTAATTTCCTACCAAAAACAAACATCAATTCTCCAGCATAAATGGTATAATCCAATTTTATCCTACATAAATTAATTTTTAATTAACTATGAAGGAAAAAAAAATTGAACCCTCAATGAAAAAGATGAATTTTCAACAGCGAAGATTAATTTCCTACTTGAAAAAGATGGTTTAAAAAAATCAAATTTTAAACAAGAAAGGATGAATTTTTTTTAATATCATTTTTCTATCAAAAATGGTATAATCGAATTTTCTCTTAAATAAATTAATTTTTCGCAGAGAAAGGAATTTTTAACAAAATAATAAAATCCTCGAAAAAAAGATGAAATTTCAATTAGGAAGATTATTCTTCTACCAAGAATGCCGAATTTTCAACAAAATTCTGAATTTCCAAATACTGTATGAAAACAGATGAATTTGTTTCCAAATAGTTCAATCATTAACGAAAAAGATCGACTTTAAATCAAAAGGATTAATTTTCTACCAAAACAGAAAAATTAAAAAATTGAATTATTAGGTAAGAAAGGTCAATTTTCAATTTAAAATATCATTTTTCAACAAAAATAGTAAAATCGAAATTTCTTTTAATGAAATTGGCTTTTGATAATCTGAAATGGACTTTTTTTAATAACTGAATCCTTCATGAAAAATATTATTTTCAACCATGCATATTACTTTTCTACCAAAAATTATGAGTTCCCTACAAAATCTAGAAAGTTTTAAACACATTAATGATTTTTATCTTAAAATAATATTTTTCAACCGAAAGTAATATAAGTAAATTTCACCATTATAGAAATTAATTTAAATATATATATATATATAATTTGAAGAAAATAGTTGAATTTTCAATCAAAAAGGTTCGTTTTAAACAGAAACAGATCAAGCTTCAATTATGAACTTAATATTCAACGAAAAAATGGGATGGTTCAGTTTTGAGTTAAAAAAATTATTTCCAATTTAAAGAAGGGTAATTAAAAGAAAATATCTGAGTTCTCTACCAAAACAGATTGTAATTAAAAATATCAATAAATTTTTAACCAAAAATGGAAAATTAAATTTTCACTTCAATAAATTAATTTTGAAAAAATAAGAATTGTCCGAAAAATCGTTGAATCCTCAATCAGCAAGATGAATTTTCAAAAAATTTTCGACAACAAAAAAAAAGCAATGTTATGAAAATTATTTCAAAAGAGATCGAATCCATTAAACATTAGGTAGGTTCTGCACTTCGAGTCGCTGAATCGATCAGGAAAGGAAATATGTTGTTTTTAGATTAAATTTTAAGAGACATTTTTTTTCGTTGTAAAATAAATTCTATGTTCAAAGGATTAATTTTTAACCAATAAGATTAATATCTTACAAAAAGACGAATTTTCAACCAATTACTGGTTTTTTAAACGATAAGGAAACAGTTTTTAAAAATTTTTTGTTAAAAATATTCAACAATATAGTTGAATTATTTTTCTGTCTTGACTGAAAATTGTTTGCATTCGACTACTTGGTTAAATGTTAAACTAATTGAGTGAAAATGGATATTTTTTGTGCTAAAGATTCATCATTTTAGTTGAAAATTTAATTCTTTTGTTCAAAATTCTTTCTTTCTTTGAAAATTAATCTTTTGTGTTGAACATTTCTCTTTCAGCTGTTATTGTTTTAAAATAACAGCATTTACAACCAAATAGTTTAACTTTTAATCAAATACTTAAATTTTCAACCTACAAATATAAATTTTAAACTGAATGGCGAAATTTTCTATCAAAAAATATTTATCTTTAACAAAAAAGAGTTGAATTAAAAAAAAAGAATTCCCAATGAAAACGTAGTAGTGAACATCTTAACAAAAAAAAAATTTCAACAAACTATTTAAATCTTTAAACAGAGTTGCATTTTCGAACAAGTACATAAATTTTCAACAAAATAGTTGAATTTTTAACCTACAAATATGGATTTGCTATAGGAAATGTAACATTTGATATTTCAACCAATGCAGATGCTGACAAGTGATGCATTGTAAAAATAAGGATACGAATTTTCAATCATAAAGATTAATTTTCAATAAGAGATTCGAATTTAAACCAAAAGTAGAAAAGTTACTTTTTCGCACAAAACATTAATTTATTTCCGAAAAAAAAGAATTTAAAAAAAAGAGGACATTTTTTCAACCAAAGAGATGAGTTTTCCACTAAAACTATTAATTTTTTATCTAGAAAAACGAATTTTTAACAAATAAAGAATTGTCAGTTAGGAAATGAAAAAATGTGTCCCAATCCTCAAACTTTTAAGTTAAAAGACTATTTTTCTGTAAAACAGTTATAATACCTTTCCCCTCCATCTACCTCCATAAATCACATTTTTCACAACATCTTCACCCCAAATGATAATTTTTCAAGAATTTATTGGTTTAAAGTGTTATTTTTAACAAATAATTCCACTAATTTCAATGTAATTTGAAATATAATAATTATTAGTTCAATTTTAAAGAAAGATTTTAAAGGGGAGACTTGACCAAGATTTTCAGAGGAGAGTTTAACAAGTGGCAGCAAGCTTATTACGTGTGTTTTTCTACCTATAAAAAAATTGATTATTATAATGCGCATGCAAAAATTTTGCTAAATTGATTTATAAGAATTGTGGTTAAAAAATGCAAATTTCATTATTTAAAGAAAATGATTATCATCAACATGAGTTACAAAATTGTAATAAATGCTATTCATCAATATTAGGTGTAAATTAATT
>NC_046661.1:16794628-16799035 GCF_010883055.1 Belonocnema kinseyi | reverse complement strand
AAAACTGACTCGGGAATTGGTTGAGTCGTACAGCTGGCAACCGCTACCCCACCCCGCTTACTCACCAGACTTGGCTCCATCCGTCTACCACTTATTTGCATCAATGGGGCACGCACTCAGCGAGCAGCGCTTCACTTCTTACGAAAATGTTGGAAAATGGCTTGATGACTGGTTTGCTTCAAAAAACGAAGACTTTTTTTGGAAAGGTATCCATAAATTGCCTGAGAGGTGGACAAAATGTGTAGCCAGCGAGGGCGCATACTTTGAATAAAATATTTGTTATCATTCTCTTGAAATAAATGTGTTTTTTTCTTGAAAAAATACCGGTTTCATATGTATACACCTGGTATTTCAAACAAGGAGTATTTTTTTCGTATTACGAAAAATGAGTAAAAGCTTAACTTTCGTAAAGTTTTTGTAGTGCATTTTCGTAACTTCTCATAGCAAAAAATAGTATTTTATAGATTTTTGTAGATATACCAATGATTTACATTAAATTGGAAAAAATTATCTAATCTTGCGACCAGCAGTTCGCACTTGTATTCTCAAATTAATTCCTAACCTCAAAATCTTAAAAAGTTCTTATTGCATTTTACACCAGCAATGGACTTTAAAAAGAAAACATAGAACAAGTTCCATGCTTTATAGGAATATTATTTAATTTGAATGTTTATATTAATAACAAATAATAGCCTAAACATTAAATTGTAATTAGAAATATACTAACCCTGCCGATAGAAATCTCATAGTATATGCTAGAGATTATCAAGATTCTGAGAAGCTCTGGGAAATTCTTCTCAGGCACTCAGGTGGATACATTGAATGGTCCACATAGCTGGTTCAAATGCTTTGAAGGCTTTAAAATGTCTTTCCGAAATTGAAATGAAAATACGTTCATAAATAATAAGCAGAGAGGCTTAAATAGAAATAAGAATTTGATCATAAATAACAGGAAGATGCCCTGTATTGCGACGGTACGGGTGGAAGGTGGTGGTAAAAGAGAAGCGTTGATTCGTATTATCGACTTAGAAATTTTATTCGATTATTATTCCCAACAGTGATTCAAGAATACTGGCGCATGCTTGAACTGTGTAGCGCTCATTGGCTCTAGTTCGCATACGTATTTAAATATCAAGTAGGACGCGCACCGTAGCCAATGAACATCACTCAAATCCAAGCAAGCGCAGATCAAGATAGTTCCGTTGGGAACATTAACTTCAAGAAAACACGTGCAACGTTCCATTTCTGCCTAACTCGCGGTGACTCACGGATGCCTTTGTCACACGCGTTATTTCTGGAAGTATCTTGTGACGACTAGAATGAATTTATAAGGGTTTTGCAATCGAGCAATCGTGACAATTTTTTCAATATTTTCTATTGCAGTCTAACCCACTGACGCCTCGTGTCACACGCATATAGCAATGAAATTGAGTACTGTGACAATCGAAATCGACAATATCGTTCAGAGATTTTATATTAGGGATTACTTATCGAGAGGTTGACGGACGTAGCATATGGAAAAAGAATGAATATCAAGCTTTGTCGCTTGACTACGAAAGCGACTTTTGCGAGCTGTAAAAAGAAATGATCTGTAGAGAACGAAAGCATAGGAGAATGAAATGTGTGCAGCCTTAGACTGCCGATGCGTGAATGCTTCTGCGAGTTTAAACGCGTGTGGCTGTTATCTTTAGTCCTCACTCGCAGGTATTTGTTACTTAAAGTATTATCTGGAAGGAAGCAGCAAATGAAAGTAATAGTTAATACAGGATATCGTGATGTCATTGGAATGTTGTTTTTCTCACTTAACTTTGAGCCATGCATGTGATGACCTTGAAACTTGTTTTTTGCATATTTTACCCAAAGATATTATAAGCATAGATGCGGCACGGGAGGTGGGAGAACGATATATATATATATCTAACTACATTTTTGCATGCCTTGAGGTGCTGACCTCTTCAACTTTTCGATGTTTCTATGGCACCCGCGTCCTTTGCCTACGTCTACGGGAGGGGTGAGGCTAAGGCGAAAGCCAAACCGAAAGAACCGGTGATTTTCTGTTGACACCGGTGACACTTTCGAGATAGTAAATAAATTTAAAAAGTAAATAAATTTTAAATTAATTCAGAATTTAGTTAAATGAAAAAGTTAAATTAATTCTTTATCTGGTTTCTCTTAAAAGAGAAATTTTCGAAATACTATATAAATAAGTTGAAAAAAATTCTTGTCACATTTTAGAATTTTAGCGACATTTCAAACATTATTTTAAAAAATATAATTTTTATAAAAATAGTGAATTGAAGGTTCGAATACTTCACTGTATAAATTTATCCTACATGTATTTTTAAATCCTAAAATATTTTATTATGTTTTCGCATAATTAAGGTATAACTGAAGTAATATTTACACTTCTCTGTAGTGTCGAAAATTTACATTTAATTCCGAGGAAAAATTTAAGGTTTTCATTACTCATTTAATTATTTATCAAAATTATATTAAAATTCTGTTTTTTGTTTGTTTTTGTTTCTTGATTATTTGAAACGTATAATCTTTTTCCTTATAAGTTTTTTAGGTACAAAAACCAGTAACTAGTCTGTCCCTTGAAAATTAAAATTTAATTTCAAAAGTTTGAGGGAAGTTAACCACTTGCAATTCTTATGTTCATCAGAATTCACAACTTCAAAGTAATCCAGATAGTTTAGAAAAATAATTCAAAGAATCGAAGAATCGAAAAAAATTCTAAAGAAATATAAGGCGTTTAGGGGTGCATCTCAGCAACTAAGGCTTTTACAAAAAAAAGGAAAAGGAAAGAATTCCAAAGAATTAAAATAATTCAATAATTTTTTGCGAGCCGGGAAATGACCGGAAATTTTTTTCCTTGATTAAAACGGCCACCTGGATTTCTTAGTATTTAAAAATGTATTATATTTATTGGTGTTTTCCTGTAAAAATAGTTATACTTTATCGTACTTGTAAAAAAATTCCCACCAAGGATTGAAAAAATTTTTGATTTTATTTATTTCTTTAAGTGAATTTTGTTTAAGTTTGCAATAACAAAGAAAAACTATCCAATTAGGGGTTTTAAGGGTTTAAAAATCGTGATTCATTTTTTTTTCATAAATAGTTTGGAAGGAATTTTCAAATTGGACATGTCAGCTGGTTTATAAGCATATTATATTGCTGATGTGCACAATGTGAAAATTATTTGGAAACCATTTATGAAAAAAATAAATCACGAGTTTAAACACCTAAAACCCTTAATTGGATAATTTTTCTTTGCTATTGCAAACTTAAAAAAAATCCTCTCAAAGAAATAATTGAAATCAAAAAATTTTTCATTATATATATATTTGACACTAAGACCAACCGCGGGCAGGCATCCAATATATGAAGAGCGGTGCTTTACGACCCGGAGAAACATCAACACCCAGGTTTCTCTCAAGCCTAAAGATCTGGCTGAAATGGATGACAAGCTTCGTGGACATTTTTCCGGTGAATCCGACCTCTGGGCTATCAATTATTGTGTGTATAATGCAGCGAGAGCGTTGTCCGATGCGAACCGTCAAACAAAACCAACGGCTGATCATAAGACCAAAAGACGAATGCATCAACTTGCCATAAAGATAGGCTGGGCAAGACAGTACGCGTCCCGCATTCAATGTGTGATTGACTACATCACATCTGGCAGGAATTTTACCGCCAAGGTTCGAAATTTCGCGCGCGAACTCCGGACCCGTTATCACACACTTAACAAGTCAAAGCTGCTGACCATCAGGCAGCATATAGTTGAGAGAATACGGATACTATCTGAGGCTAAGAGAAGTCTCGAGCGGAGGGAGAGATGGGTCAGAGAAAATCAACAGTTTCCCTCTGACCCATCTCGACTCTTCCAAGACCCTCCAGTTACTGTCGAACTCCCACCCCAACCAGAGGAGGTCGAAGTATTTTGGAGAGAACTCTACGAAGTTCAGCATAGACTGGACGAAGAATCAGAAAATATAAATAGCTTCAAGGAGTTATGTGTTGCCCTCATAACACCTGATAAAGAATGCCCACCCATCACTACCGAGGGGGTGAAAAAAGTATTAAGTGGGATGAAGAACTATTCCGCACCGGGACCAGATTGTATCAAAACCTTCTGGTGGAAGAAGTTTTCTTCAACACATCAGCATTTGGCCCGTATTTTCACCTCATATTTGAAGTCGGAAGAGCCGATTCCAGAGTGGTTAGTGGAAGGGCGCACAATACTCCTGCCGAAAATAGGCAACTTAGCTGACCCGAAGAACTACAGGCCAATCACTAGTCTGAACACGCTTTATAAGATATTCACAGCTATCCTAAATGATAGGATTGTTCGGGCAATTGAACTTGTGTGGCAAGAAATGTATGAACAACGAGGCTTAAAGAAAG
>NC_046661.1:16783335-16794528 GCF_010883055.1 Belonocnema kinseyi | reverse complement strand
TTAACATATATCCTGGGCAACTCCAGCTAACCCCCATTACCCACTTCAGGAATCGCTCATGCATGCTCTCTACTTTCCTATGTTCCTTCCATCCCCAGATCTTCACACCATAACACAACACCGCCCACACCAACGCATCAAATAACCAGACCCTCATTCTCCAATCTTTCTTGAACCTTCTCTTTCCTATACCCCATACTTGGCCCATTACTTTACTCGCACATTCAATTCTTTTCCTTACCTACAGCTCGTTTCCCCCTTCTGCCTCAAACCAAAAACCTAGGTAACAGAACTCCTTCACAATTTTCACTTTTTGTCCGTTCATCTTCCAAACGTAATTTATTTTGCTCTTCCTATTTCTGAAACACATCACCTTCGTCTTATCTACGTTCACCGTCAGCTCTTTTGTTCCCACATACTCTACGAAGATTCTCATCATTAGGTTCAACCCCTTCTCATCATCTGCTAATAGAATTACATCGTCCGCGTATGCTAGAGAATATTGTATGCTATTACCCAAAACCGTTCCTCCTTTCCCTTTCTCCTTTAGCTTCTCCTCTAAGTCTGCTAATAGAATACTAAATAGAATCGGACTCAAAGGGCACCCTTGCCTAAGACCTCGGCTTGTCCAGAAAACCTGCCCTTTTTTCTTTCCTATTTTCACTCTAATCCTGGTTTCAGTAAAAATCTCCTTTATACTCTCCACTAACTTTTCCTCTACACCCCTCTCTTTCATTGCCTGCCATAGTACTTTTCTATTCACTGAGTCAAACGCTGCTTTGAAATCTACGAACAAAGCGACTAGTCTCCCTTTCTTTCTCCCCAAATTTCTGTTAACTAAATAGTTAAGTACGTAGATGTTGTCTATATTTCCCATTCCTTTTCTAAATCCCGTCTGATTATGTGTGTATTATGTGTATTATAATACTTTATTTTGCATTTTATTAGCTATTTCCTGGGGTATCTCATATTATCAGAATAGTTTGACGAGTTTGGAAAAAGCAGTTTTTTACATTTTTTGTGATTTCAGCATAAAAACTTTTTCTTATAAAATTTTTTATTTGAGCTCCGTATGGCAAACTAAATTTCCTTTAAAATGACCTATATTACTTTAAAATTTAGTGCCTAGAATTCCGACAATCACGCTAAACAGAGTTGGTATCTCATATTTGGATACTCTCCTCTAAATTTAATTTCCCGGTGTTGAAAAGAACACTGATACGAGTATCTTTTCTGACTGAAAATTCAAGTATTTTTTTTTCTCTTTCTTGGATTAAAATACAACTGTTTGTATAAAAATTAGACTATTTTATTAAAAAGTCATTCTTCATGGCCGAAAATTCGATCTTGTTGGATAAAAATGCCACTATTTCATAGATAATTAAAAAATTTTGTCAACAAATTATCCTTTTTGGTTAAAATTCGTCTATTTAGATTGAAAATTCAATTTTTCTTGTAGAAACTCATTTCTTGTTTAAAAATCCATAGTTTGATAGGGAAAAGTCAACTGAAATCTTTTTTTACAGAAAATTAAACCATTTTCTTGAAATTTTATCTTTTTGAATTAAAAATTCATCTGCTTTAGTACCACATCGATAAGATTTTTACATTATCATTCTTGAGAATGCAATGTAATCGTCCAAATTTTGAATTTCTGGTTTTTAACGGATCTTTACGTTTCGGCACTCACAGAATCCGAAAACCATAAAATTTCATCGGTGTCTGTCTGCATGTCTATATCTCTCTATGCATGTATGATTACCTGAATGTTGTAGCCACTCTGACATTTGAAGGATTTGTTCAATCAAGTCCGCATTTGATACACTTCTGAAGGTCCCAAAAATAAAGGCTAAGTTCGTTAATCAGATATTTCGAACCAAAATTAAAAAATTGAGAGCATTTTCAAAATTTCAAAATTTTATAAATTGTTGTCAAAGTTTGTTATAGATGGGTAAAAGACTTGAGAATTATCTAAATAAAAAATTTTATTTTGATGAAAATTAGAAAAGTTATATATTTTTGAAAATTTGAAAATTTTCAAAAAATAGAACATTTTTTTTATAGATCCAAAAATTTCGTTCAAAATTTTCACTAGATACCAAATATATTTCAAAACTATTTTACTTGCATTTTTCTATTAGCCTAAAATTTAAAAAATTATAGCATTTTCACAATTTTCAGTTTTTACATTCTCATTCATGAGAGTGTAATATAATCGTCCAAATTTTCGGTCTCTGGTTTTTAACTGATCTTTACGTTTCGGCACACACAGAATCCGAAAATCATAAAATTTGGTCGGTGTCTGTTTGTCTGCCTGTCTGTATGTCTGTCTGTATGTCTGTATGCCTGTATGTCTGTATTTCTGTATGTATGGTTACCTGAATGTTGTAGCCACGCTAACTTTTGAAGGACTTATCAAATCGTGTCTGCATTTCATACACTTCTGAAGATCCCCAAAATAAAGGTTAAGTTCGTTAATCAGACATTTCCGACCAAAATTAAAAAATTGAAAGCTTTTTCAAAATTAAAAAAAAATTTTTTTGAAATTTTTTAAATTGTTGTCAAAGTTTCTTATAGATAAGTAAAAGATTGGCAAATTATCTGAATAAAATGTTTCATTTTGATGAAAATTAGAAAAGTTATATACTTTTCAAAAATTTGAAAATTTTCAAAAAATAAAAAAAATGTTTTTTGCATAGATCCAAAAATTTTCACTAAATATCAAATATATCTTACAACTATTCTAGCCGAATTTTTCGATTAGCCCACAATTTAAAAAATTAGAGCATTTTCAAAAATTTCAAATTTTTTTTCAAATTATAGAAATTTTTGTCCAAGTTTCTTATAGATGGGTAAGAGACTTGCAAATTATCCAAATAAAATTTTTGATTGTGATTAAATTAGAAAAGTTATACACTTTTCAAAAATTTGAAAATTTTCAAAAAATGGAAAAAATTATTTTTTTCATAGATCCAAAAATTTCATTCAAAATTTTCACTAGATACCAAATATATTTCAAAACTGTTCTAGCCGAATTTTTCGATTAGCCCACAATTTAAAAAATTAGAGCTTGTACAACTTAACTGTTGAGCGCGAAGCGCGATTATCGCAACGAGAATGTAATCGTCAATGCCGCAGGTACTAAAAAAATAGTGGCAAAAATCTTGACATCATTCTTGACCTCAGAATGACGATCTTTTTCCTACCAAAAGTGCAATGAACTCTAAATATATCCATGAAGATGTACAATAGCTTCTTCAGTTCCTGTTATCTAAAATGAAGGTGAACGCTGATGCCTACAGATTATAGCCTTATTGCCTAAAAGCGAAATGCCAAAACTCAAGAGGAAACGAATCGTTCCAGATTCATCGGATGAGAGTTCTGCTAGTGATGATGCTATTGATGATTATTTGATCAATGAAACTGATTGCATTACTCGAAGCAAACGAAGTGATAAGCGTTTGCAAGTCGATGCATCTGCGTCTGCGGATGAATCTAATGGGTCTACATCTTCTGACGAACCTGATCTACTTGACACTTCTCATGAAGCTAGTGAAACAGAGTCACTCGATGAATCCGATCTCCCTCTTTTAATACGTCTCGAGAATACCTTGAAAGACCTCATGTGGACGGAAAATGGTGTTTTCAATCCTATCATACATCTCTTCATTGATGAAAATCACGGTGTGCAGCCTAATGCTGGATTAGATGATAAAAGTTCTCCTGATCAAATTTTCAAGACATTTTGTGATGAAGAGTTCATGGATATGATATGTGGCCTAATGAATATTTTCGTACTGTGCGCATCTAGATAAATGTATAAACCGAGTTTTTAGTAAAAAAAACTTTTGACCTTGGAATGACGATTATCAAGGTCAAAAAGTCTCCAGGATGTTTCTCACTATTTTCCCCTTATTCAACGCAACAAATTTTTCCCAAAAACATTAAATATTTAGTGTGCATTGGGTGGTTGATATTTCCAACGCCATATGGGGTCGGGCCTAATGACTGGCCAAAGAAATAATTTAAGGTCGCATGTAGACTCCACCTTTAGGGAATTCATAGAATTCGTGGAATTCACGGAATCCAAGGAATTCATGTAATTCAAATTTTTCTAACTTTTCTTCAACATCTTATGGGGAGGGGTGCTGGAAGGCACCCCTGTGACTATTCACAGAAATAATTTTGGTCAAATCTCTACCCCTTTCCAACGAATCGTGGGGCCGGAAAGGCACCACTGTGTCTGGTCGCAGAAATAATTTTGATCAAAATACTTACCCTTTTCCAAAAACGTGTTGTCGGATTAGAAAGCACCTCTGTGATTGGTCACAGAAATAACATTTTTCCCAGGCTTTTTATAGCCTGGGAAACAAACTAGCAAGGTGGCCGATGTTGAGGATTGAACAGTAGTAGTTAACACATTTGGACAAAAAATATTTTTTTAATATCTTCTTCCAGCATTCTAGGCTCTATCCTTAAAATATGCTTAAAAAAATGGTAAAAAAATTGTCGGTACGGGTAATTTTTTTTACCGGTACCGACAATTTTTTTACCGGTGTCGGCTTTGTATACACAACCTTAAAAGAATGGGATTTAGGCTACCGTCGGTTCGAATAATTGAGGCTTCGGATGCAATAAGGAGATATGTGAATCATAGAGGAAAATAATTATTTTTGATAAATGTTCTATCTTTGGTGCAAATATTTTTTAAAGCGCTGTTTACAAAATAAAAAAAATAAAATAAAACAGTGCGATTTTATAAAATATTGTTATAAATTCTTCAACAAAAATGCTTCGAAACGCCAAAATTTGTAGCAATCTAAATAGTCTTTTCAAATATTATATTTTCCGTGAGCAAACTAAATTGTTGTCTTTTACATTAGAAATATTTTTGTGAAATAAAAATCGCGTGGAGGAACAAGAAAACTTGAATTATATAAATTGGAATACATTATTTTGTTGGAAAAGTTATTTTAATTATTTTTTAATACGGAGAGTTGTAACATAATAATTATCTTTAGCACCAAAATATCAATTTATACATTGAAAACCACTTTTCATACTTATTAAACAATGATTTTTATATCGAAATATAGGTCCTTTTTATATTCTCCATGGTTCTGAATAAATTCCTTTTTGATTTTCCTCACTACTCGTCATCCTTGTTTGATTCTCTTAGGCCTTATTTAGTCAAATTTTAATCCTTTTTGAGTCTCTTTCAAATTTTTGCAGCATTTTTCAAGTTCTCATTTACATCTCTTATAATTTCTACAGTAATTTAAGTCAGATTTTAATACTCTATAATTTCTGCAATAATTTTAAAATCCTATTTAGAGGTTTTAAATGTAAAATTATTTAATGTAATATTGAAAATTAAGTGAAATATTAATGAATAACTATTTTTCAATATTTGTCATTTTTGCTTATAAAATATTAATGTGACCATTAATTAAAATGTACTGCATACTGTAAGGTAATAAGATATTTATTCGAGAGCTTTTTGATTGAGCCAACATACACTGCATTATCGATATTCATATGAATACAAACAGATAAGAGATTTGCAATTGGTAGAATAATTTCATTTTCGATGACATCAAAATGTTGTGAAAATGATAGACTATTAGAATGTAAATAATCACCTTCAGTCTGGAAAACGCTACGGCAACTAAGTTCGCTTTGTAGAATTGCAAAAAATAAACTTTCACATTCGCAGTTTTGAATCTCGCAATTAAAATTATGCATTTTAAGAAAACTGTGGATCATACCTAATTTAAATTTATTATTATGAAAATATTGAACTGCAGATGAACATGTTTGTAAATAATTGTCTTTATACGTACTCGCTACATATAATTTCCCATTTTTTATTAATCTTGAGAATGTAAGTATTCTAAAGTTTCTCAAAATGTGAACATTTTGTATGGCCCTTTGAATCAATTTCGGTATTTCTACATGAAACTTATAAACTCCAACACTGTAACAATGGTCTAGAATTTTTTGATTGATTTTTACTTGACACTTTTTCTTTTGACAGACATCTTGTAATTTCCCATCGCGTAACGTCTCCATTAGTTTTGTCATGGAGATAAATTGATTATAAGAATTAATTATTTGAGTATCAATGTGATTAGTAACATGAATAAGTTGTAGAAACTGGCCATTTAAATCCTCATACTCAAAACAAGTGTACAACCACAATGGTCCGAGTCTTTGAACAATGTCAGGAAAGTATAGAATTTGATGTATGTTAATTGAACACTATCGTAATCCATATAAGGTCTCAAATTTCCTAACGTATTTATTTAAAAAATCGCGATTTATTTCGATAATTTGTGGTGTTATTACGTCAGAACTAAGTAGTGCTATTCCCATTACTAAAAGAAGATAGTGATTACGTGGTATGCGATGGACAAATTTTGGATGTTTAATTGACGTTAGCCTGTTATTAATAAGGTCAATAAATGTATTTACGGAGAAGGGCTTTATACGATGATCAACATTAAATAGTAAATTTAATACTTTTTTTACTACACCAACGTCTACGCAGTGCTTTCGATCGAGTCCCATACCCTGAATAAAATCTGGAATTAGTTTTTATAGGACTGTTGGCCCTTTTACACATAACAAGAACATGGCCCTGAGGCTCGAATGGAACATTTACACCTTCAATTAAGCACAATGAACCACCATGTTTACTATTGAAATAGGTAAAATTTAAACATTCACATCTAGCAGGTGTGTCACAAGTTCCTGTAAGAAGAATTCCTCTCACATTTATCGTATTATGAATGCTTGGCACAAATATCTAAAAACCATTGGAGAGTTTTTCTAAATCTGCCCGAAGACTATAAAAAAATCTATTCATGCCAGTCTTATTGGCGCCATGCCACAAACCAGCAACCAAAGTATTTTCTCTCTTTTTTCTATTTTCGAAAGGCAACTCGTTAATACTAAAATAAATAGGCTAAATACTTATTTTCGATGACTTAAATACAGGAACACCATCTGTGTACCAGGAAAGAGAAATGTTCTTTGGATAAGAAAGAAAGCCTTCAGCACCCCACGCTTGATATAAAGTACCATCGTAAATGTTTGATATAGTATTCGGCTGATGCACTGGTCTGTGAAATCGATGCTATAAATAAGCATGGAAATCTCTTCCCATATACATTTCCTTTAACTGTTCCAGAAATGGCAATTGAACAAAGTAACCAATTTTTTTAAATGGATAAGATGGACATATTTCATCACTTGAGGTTAATACACGTAAACAAGTCGTACAATAATAATGTTTTTTAAAATAATTTTTACCCCCAGACCAAAATACTTGCGGAATTTATATAAACTGTTTCTTTTTAACTCTTGATTCAAACAGTGGAAGCTACTTACTGCAATAATGTCGGACAGACATGTCATTGTTACGTTGTGATGCAGTAAAACTGTTAATATCAATAGCATGCTCTCCATTAGAGTTACAGGAGATCCTTGAAATAATGGTTGATCAATGAACTGTGCTTCATTATCCGGAAATATGCCTGCATATTCTTCATTGTCTGATGAGCTGTAGTGAGGGTCAGTAGATACACTGCTTAAATCTTCTTCATCATCATCGTCATCTTCATGGTCATGTTCATCATGTGCTCTCAAACTTGCCTCACTCGAATCATCCGCTTCTGCGGTGTTTCTGTAATTAAACGAATAGCACTAAAAATGTCAAGAGTAAATATTCAATGTTAAACAATTCAGGGCCCAGATCAAAGAACCGGTTATAACTTTCTGGTTGTTAGAGTGAAGAGATCTCTTATCGCTAGAGTTTTAAACAAAGTTCAGAGGCCTTTCTTTAGGCATCAGAAAGTTATAACCGTTTCTTTAATCGGGGGCTTTAATATAGAACACTTTATGTGGGGCTGTTCGAAAGTACGCAAGGCCTTGCGCGAGGGGCTAATACGCTGCGTCACTTGGGGCGAGGGGGTCACTAGAGGTTTTCTACGTAATGTTGCCAAGGTAAATTTTTTCAAAATTCTATTGCATAAAATATAACTTTTTTTATAATACATAAAGTACATTTTCCCCTCAAAATAAAATTTTGGAAACAGTCAAAATATTTCAGATTTACGTAGCAAGTTTTGTTAATTTTTTTTCTGCAGTCAAAGTTTGAAGTTAGAATCAAAAAGTCGTAGAAATTCAAAAATTGTGTATGCTCGCAAAGAAGGATTGAAAAAATGATTAAAGAAAAAATCATATATAATTCATGAAAAGTTCTTAAAATATACAGTATAATTTTGTTGTGCATTTTTTTATAAATTTATTTTTTAAATAAGCCCCTTATAAAAGTTTAAACTGTCTATTTTTTCCTGAATTAATCATAATTTAACCAAATTTTTGAATTTTCTATATATGTTTTTGTTAAATTTTTGACTATATCACTATATCAAATTTAGAAAAATTACATACTATAAAGAATTATAAATTATAATAAATTTAATATGAAACCCACTTTTAACAAAAAAGATAATAATGAAGCATTCAAGTGAAAACTCTTTAAAATTAAATTATTATAATTGACAAAATTGAAAGTCTAAATATTGCAAATATTGCATCAAAAATATAAAAAATTTTAATTAGGTTTTAGAATACAGTTTTTTTAAATTTTAGATGATTTAATTTCTCAGGCATGCATTTTCACATTTGCGATATTATAAAAACGAAAAAATATATCTTGAAAAAAATTAATTGCGTTTTTGAAAAGAATTTTAATTAATCTGATTGTTTTTTCTACTTCCTCACATATTTTGTACTTCATTTCCATATCAAATTCTGTAGTGCTTATACAACATAAATAAGATTTTAACTCGCAATATTTAAATGATTTTAACACGAAGAAGAAAACTCGGAAAATTGAAAGTTTAAAACTTTAATAGAAATTCAAATTAATAAACACATTCATTTAAAAGTATTTTATACATTCAATAATAAAAATGTTTAAAACCTCATTTTTACGTTAATAATATATTAGCACTTATAGCCATTAAATAATCCTTATAGGTTGAAAAAAGCTCTAAAAATATGAAAATTTCTCGGACTGTCTTCGAATTAGCTTTAGATATTAAATTAAATAATTTTTTAAATGATTTTGCTTACCCAAGATTATTTTCATTTTCTTCATGAACAAAATGTTCAGGATTTATTTCAATTCCTGGCTGGATTATCCCATATTCCACATCCCTAAAATGCATTTAAATTATAAGTTAACACTTTTAATTTACATAAATCTGTACCATTTGACAGTTAAGGATATTTTGAAAATTAAAATTAAATAAGATAAAATTCAATTTTATTATTAATAACATGACAATTAGGCAAAAATAGAAAAATACTCACATTTCTTCTGGTAATAAAACTCTTGGATTATTGGGTACATCAGGGTCGTTGTCTTCATTATTTCTATTAATTGTACGTAATCTCACCCGGTCACTTCTTCGCCGATTCCCAAGTTTACTCAGCCCTTTTTTGACATTATTCACCCTTACTTATTGTGATTATCACTCAGTGATACACTGTTTTCAAAAGATTAATAATTTCACTTTTTTTTTGCTTTTTTCTATTATTTAGAGGTTGTGTTAATATGCGAAAGCAGTTATCGTTGCAATGTTTTGAGGCGTATTTACAAGGGTAATTATGGTTACCAGTGGGGTTCTTATTTAAAATTATTAATTTTTTTTGTTTGAGATTTTTTGCAATAAAAAAAATGTAAAGTGCATTAAGAAATTAAAAATGATTTTAAATCAATATTTGTAATGAAAAAGGTATTTCTTCCTTTAAATAAAAAATTGATTATTTATTTTTAAAGGAGTAAAATCAAATAATCATTTTAACTTTCACTTAATAAGCATATTGTGTGATCGAATAATTGTTTATAATAATTAATTTTTTGTTGCCAACGATTGACATCAACATTTCCAGTGAAGCACAGGAGTGTTAACTCAATTTCCACTTTGACATGGGTCGACCATAGAATTGGAAAAAAACGAAAGCTGAAGCTAAAATATTGGCAATTTCAGGTAAGGAAAAGAAGAATAAATTTACAATTTATTATTTACATTTCTACCACAAAATTGAACTTTCAACCGAAAAAGATAAATTCTCATCCAAATAATTAAATTTATAATTTTAAAAGGCAATTTTTAACCAAAAAAGTAATAGTTTAATTGTCAATTTAAAAAATGTATTTTTAACCAAACATGAAAAAAGAAGTTTCATCAAAATATTTATATTTTTAACAATAGAGATGGGCCTTCAAATAAAAAATTAATTGTTAATAAAGTATTTCCACTTTGATCAAAAGGATGACTTTTCAACGCCTACCATAACTTCTAAAAGTGGTAACGTAGTTTATGAAAAGTAGTTTCTGAAAAGTAACACCAGGCCACATTCTTTCAGTGATTATTTCAATTTAGGGATAAACGTGCGAACTAAATCATTTTTTAAGATAAAATTAACCACAAATATAGAAATAATAATACCTTTCAGCTCCTCTGACATTCGAGTCTGGCATTTTTTTCATTAACAATTATTTTATCCACATTTTCACCCTATCTTCTAAGGGTTAATTTGAATAATGTATCGTTCCATAACAAATGATTTGGAGCTCTTTTGTGGTTCACTAAATTTGGCCCATTTATTTTTTTCGTAGTTTGTGTCTTTTGCCCTACAAAAATTCAGTATTTTACTTTTTATGTTATTTTTTACGAATAAAACAAAAACTGTGCATCCTATACAAATTTTATTCACAAATTTGTATTTTTGTATGCATCTTTTTTTTAATTTATCTTTTTTTTGTAACTTGCATAGTAAGACCATGAAACAGAGTTTTTTATTATTTTTGTTGTGTGATCAAAATTTTAATTTTCGATTTTTCAACAAAATTTTTAAAATTGTTATGACAGTCTTGGATGGGGGGGGGGGGGGTGTTAAGTTTTACACACATCCAGTACTTTCTCGTTATAGTGTAGATCATGTTGTATCACTTGTAAGAACCACATTCAATTGTGAGTTTTGTTGACAGACACCTTTTCTTTATGCCTTCAGCATTGAACTATCATCAGTGTTAGTCGAGATAGGTCAGGCTTGATGATACTACTGCAACAATTCATCAGTATTGAAAGAGGTACTTTTTAAATTTTAAATTCT
>NC_046661.1:16774279-16783235 GCF_010883055.1 Belonocnema kinseyi | reverse complement strand
CTGTTTCAGGTTTCAACGCAGACGATGTCACCACCAATATCTTCATCGCCTCCAGTGGTTTTAAAAAGGAGTATGTATGTGTGTGTGTAAATAAAGTTTGAAAAAATTCGAAATCGATTTATTAAATTTTAGATTTTAAATAGTAAAAAAGGTAATAGTAGTAGAAAGGAAGAAGAATGAAAACGTTTACATACATCTGCGTGCCTGCAGAAAGTACACAGAGGTGAAAGAGACGAACCGTCCTCTGTCTCTTTCACACCTGTGTACTTTCTGCAGTCAAGCAGATGTATGAAATCACCATTAGAGAAAATAATAAATTTCATCATCATCGTTGTTTTCTGAAACAAATTCCATCGTTGTCTTTCAATCGCTAAAGGGGAATTTTACAGTATCTCGCTGAAGAGAAAGAAACGTTAATCAATGCGGAAAGCGGTCGAAATTTGAAAATCAACCCATCGTTGTCTTTGAGGTCCATCGTTTGGAAGAAAATTTACAATCCATCGCTGTCATAAAATTCCATCTTTGAAGTTTTTTCGAGGTGTACTTATAGCAATGCGGAAAACGCGTGAAAATTTAAATCTCTTATTCATAACTTAAAACCAATTACAGTTCACTGAGCTGTGCACTTCTACTAGATGGACATTATACTTGTAAATGTTCTATAGGCGTATAGGTTTCATATAATGGTTTGGTAGCGCACAAGGCTGCGCAATGGACATCTATAGTACTTATGGATACGCTATAGCATTTGGCAATACGTAGAGTTGTGCAGTGTAAATATATCTTACCTATGACTTTACAGAACACTTGTACGGCAGCGAGGCTAAGTGTTACTGTTTCGATGCATTCTGTAATATGGTTCTGTTCCAAGCTAAATGCAGGTAAAGCAGTGAACAGTCATTTATTTTCAGAGGAAATTTGATACTTTCACAGATACTTTACACAGATACTTTCTGTGCTAAGATACCACAGTCGATAAGTGCTCACCGGTAACAGATGGCATCACCATAAAGTCTGTTAAATTTAAGGGAATTTAAAAATTGGCGGGACATTTAAATATGTTCATATAAACAACAGAATATGAAAGCTTATTTACATAGTGTTAATGGAAATGAGAAGGAGCAGCCCGAATCCTGCAATACAGACCACGATACCCAAGTTTTACTTGGATTCCACAGAGTTTTTGAAATTTCTAGAAACATAATTGACCTATGTGATCTAGGCGTTTCTCGAAGCTTCTAGAAAACGTCGATCTAATATAGTTAAAATTTTTATTTATCTAGTGCTAATGGAAAAGGGATCACGCCCGCGAAATTCGAAAATGCATCCCAACGATGTGTGTGACTCTAGCACTGAGAAAAGTTTGCAACCCATCGTTGTCTTTGCTATCCATCGTTGTTTGGAAGTAAAATTCCATCAATGAAGTTAGCTGAAGAGCGAGATTTTTAACAATGCTGAATGGGAAATTTTAAAATGAAGAAATCGCTAATAATTTTCAATCAATTACAGTACACAGACCTGTGCACTTCTACGATACTACTGGATGCACATTAGACATGCAAATGTTCAATAGACGTATATGATTCATATGGTTGCTCAATACAGTTTGGAGGTGCACAAGGCTGTAGAATGCATGTTTATGATACTTATGGATGCGCAGTACAATTGTACATGTCTAGTAGATTTCTATGACACATATGGATGCACACAAGGCTACGCAATGGACAACTATTGAGATCTATTAAGCTAGTACCTCCACAAACGAAATTCCCAAATTTCTTTGTGTCGGAATTTTGGACTTTTTTTGGGCTGTATTGCAGATTTTTGGGCTCCGATACTTTCTGTGAAAATTCTAATTTTGAGTGGAGGTGCTGACTTGAATCAAGCCAGCACCTCCACTATATAAAAATTCAAAGGAAAAAAAACCAAACACTTTAGAATTTTGGGATTTTTAGGCTTCTGAACGCACCAACAACTGATTTCCAAAAACCACCCCTACTAAAAATAAAACTACCACCTACGTAACAACTTAAATTCGGAAAAAACAAAGATCACCAGAATTTTGGGCTTATTTAGGGCTCCCGAATGTACGAGAAAAAAATAAAAAAACTACCCCAATTTTTCAAAAAACCACTACCTTGCGAAACATAACATTTGCAAAACCCAAAATGCACTAGATTTTGGGCTTATTTTAGGGTCTCGAATGTACCAAACAAAAATTTAGAAAAACCACCCCTATATACAAAACATCCAACCTAATAATAAAAATTTAAACCTTGATGTTGGCATTTTTGAACAGCCCAAAAATCAGAGACTATTTGAACCGTAAAATCTGAAAAATATAAGAGACTCTAGTAACACTGTAATATTACGAAAAAGATTGATTTGAAAAAATTATGTTTTATTGTTAACAATCGTTAAACAAAGTCATATTACGTGGTAGAGAAGGGTTGATTTTAATCGTTAAGGGTTGAAATTAAAAAATTGAAGTGGGTAGTTTCTAGGAGCCCAAAAATCGGAGTGGGTACTT
Source organism: Belonocnema kinseyi (assembly GCF_010883055.1). Lineage (NCBI taxonomy): Eukaryota > Metazoa > Arthropoda > Insecta > Hymenoptera > Cynipidae > Belonocnema > Belonocnema kinseyi. The sequence continues at coordinate 16,780,705 of NC_046661.1, read as the reverse complement.
TCAAAGACACCAAAAATCAGAAACTACATTGACAGTAGAAAATTCACAAAAATATAATGTTTTACAAAGTCATAAAAACCATGGTAGAGAAGGGTTGATTTTATACGTTAAGGGTTAAAGTCAATCGACTCTCTGAATTTTTAGTTTCTCGAAAATACCCACTTCGATTTTTGGGCTCCAACCGTTAACGTCTAAAGCCAACTCCTCTCTACCATGTAGATATGACTTTGTCAAAAAATAATCTTTTAGAGAATTTTCTTGCCGCAATAGAGTTTTTGATTTTTGGGCTTCTCGAAAAAACCCTCTCGAATTTTTGGGTCCAACCCTTAACGGTTAAAATCAATCCTTCTCTACCACGTATATACGACATTGTCAAAAAATAATCTTTGTGAGAATTTTTCAGTGTCAGTAGTAGATGATTGTTGGGCGTATTAAAAATACCCACTTCGATCTTTGGTCCCCAATACTTAACGTTAAAAAGCAGTACCCTGTTAATACTGTTAATAACACAGCCACATAAAAAAAGTGTGCGGATCTGGTAACAAGACACACGAATTCCTATGAATTTTGGGGCGCTGAATTCAAATTCGGTATTAAAAATCACCCATCACGTCATGGTTGAGCCATAACCTCAAAAAATAACGAAAAATCATGCACTGAGGCAAATTAATTTCAAAATAATGCCAGTGATGCAAATTAATTTCAAAATAATGCCAGTGATGCAAATTTTCACTTCAAAAACATGTCGATAACTGTGAAGAATCAGCCCTTGTCTGATATCAACTTATTTAAAATAACTTTACCCAACAGAACCTGACCTCACCTAACCTGAATTAACAGAAATTTATTGAACTACACGTAAAGCTCTGGAAGCATATTTTCCCAGTAGCAAATGTGTGCTACATCTAATGGGTCAACTCGATCCTAACCTAGAAATAAATCCAACCTAGCCTAACCTAACCTAACCTCACGAAACACAATTGAACTGATTGTGTTGTCCCGTTGTGTTTACGGTACCGTTTGAATCAGCTTGGGCTTAACCTGCAAAGAGGTTAAACCTATCCTAACCTAAAAAAACCTGACCTAACCTAACCTAACTTAACTTCACGTAACACAATTAAACTCATTGTGTTGTCCCCTTGTGTTTGCGGTACCGTTTCATTCAGCTTCGGCTTAACCTACATAGAGGTTTAACCTATCCTAACCTAACAAAATCTGACCTAACCTAACTTAACCGAATTAAATTCAACCACACGTGTAGCTATGTAAGCGTACGGTTCTCAGTCTTAAATGTGTGCTATATTTAATAGGTTAACTCGATCTTAACCCACAATTGAATCTAACTTAACAGAACCTAACGAAATTTTGCTTAACGCAACACAACTTAACTTGAGTGTTCCCGTTGTAACACAATAAAATTCATTTCATTGTACTGCAGGTGGTTAAAAATTTAGACGCACATTACTCATTTGAAGAAACTTAGAACTACAAGTAGAATTGACCCCATTTCAATTAACCTGACAATGTTTGTATCAATTGAAATGTAGAACTGTAACTTAAACATGCAAATTAATAAGAGTTTTATTCAAAATTTTTCTCTCTGCTTTTCTAAGGCTTAAGGGATATATTTATACTATCTTTCGTGTTTACATTTTATCTTGCTTTTTATCGTAATTAAATTGATTTATAGACCTACTTCAGTCTATTTTCTGCTAGGTTAGATTTATTTCTAGGTTAGGCTCGAGTTGACCCATTCGATGTAGCACACATTTGCTACTGGGAAAATATGCTTCCAGAGCTTTACGTGTAGTTCAATAAATTTCTGTTAATTCAGGTTAGGTGAGGTCAGGTGCTGTTGGATAAAGTTATGTTAAATAAGTTGATATCATGCAAAGGTTGATCCTTCACAGTTGTCGACATGTTTCTGAAGTGAAAATTTGCATCACTGGCATTATTTTGAAATTTATTTGCCTCAGTGCATGATTTTACGTCATTTTTTGAGGTTATGGCTCAACCATGACGTGATGGGTGATTTTTTATACCGAATTAGAATTCAGCGCCCCAAAACCCATAGTAATATGTGTGTCTTGTTACCAGATCCGCACACTTTTTTTTGTGTGGCTGTGTAATCAAACATAATTTTGTCCAAACGAATCTGTTTCGTAATATTGCAGTGTTACTAGAGACTCTGATATTTTTCGAATTTTACGGTTCAAATGGAGTCCCTGATTTTTAGGCTGTTCAAAAATGTCAACATCAAGGTTTAAATTTTTATTATTAGGTTGGATGTTTTGTATATAGGGGTGGTTTTTCTAAATTTTTGTTTGGTACATTCGAGACCCTAAAATAAGCCCAAAATCTGGTGCATTTTGGGTTTTAAAAATTTTATTTTCGCAAGAGGGTGGTTTTTTTACATTGGGGGTGGTTTTTTATTTGTTTTGTGCATTCAGGAGCCCAAAATAAGCTTAAAATTCTGGTGTTCTTAATTTTTTCCGAATCAGAGTTGTTACATAGGGGGTAGTTTTATTTTTAGTAGGGGTGGTTTTTGGAAATCAATTCACTGGAAAAAATGGTTAGTTTCGACAAGAAGAAGCTCCTTATTAGTAGAGTTGGTATAAACTACAACAACTACTTCGATGATAACAGTAACTAACCAGTTTTGTACGACAACAAGTCGCCGTTAGTCCTCCTATGAAGGTTATATTAGTAAGGATAGTAATTGTAGTCACAACAAATAAATTAGTTACATTTACCAGCAATTTATTTTCCAAGAAATGTTCGCATCGAAATGTTTCGTCATGTTTTCGGTGATCGCCATTTTAATCTGAACCTTTAGGTATAATGTGTAAACACGTGGAAAATATTGAAGAGCATCGTATAGATCCTTAGGGCGTCCTCAACGGCCTACGCTTAGGGCACCTTTTCACGGAGGCCTGTTTTGAAACAATCGTGGAATTAATATTCTTCATAGGATTTATTTCTAGTTACTTTGTTGGTTTATGGCACATTTGATCGATTGCTAACCTATAGATGCGAACTCGATGTGTCAAATAAATTCAACGAATACTTCAAAACAGGCCTTCGTGAAAAGGTATCCTAATTAGTTTAAATACATAATCGTGACAATTCAGATTTCCATTGAGATGAATAGAATTATATGAATAGTAAGAAAATATAAGATTGAATAGTAATATTATATAAGATTATATAATAGTAAGGATTACTACTTTAAGTAGTAAGATCAACTAATTTATTTGTAAAATAACTAATTTAATAGTTATACTTACTAATTGAAGTAGTAACGCCTACTATTTAAAGTAGTAAACACACTTCCCTGAAAGTAGTACTTACCATCGAAAGTTGTAGCGAGAACAAATAAAGTAGGAGGGACAACTACTACCAATCTTTCGAATAAAAGTAGTAGCCTCAACCACATTAATAGCAGCGGCATATATTACAAACTAAAATAGTTGGGCCTACTACTTTGTTAGTTGTCCCAAACAGCTAGTTTTCTCAGTGTTGCTGGTGCTTTCAGGGGCCCAAAAAAACACAAAATTCTGACGTGTTACATCTTTTTCTTCTTTCAATTTTTATATAGTGGAGGTGCTGGCTTGATTCAAGTCAGCACCTACACTCCAAATTTTAATTATTAATTAAATATTAATTAATCGGCAATACAGCCCAAAAATGCCCAAAAAGCCCAAAATTCTGACACAAGGAAATTTGGGAAATTCGTTTGTGGAGGTGCTAGCTTGATAGACCTCATATATTATTGCATTTATGGATGCGCTGTAGCATTTAACAGTATCTAGAGCTACATAGTGTAAATGTATGTTACCTAAGGCTGTCCAGGACACTTGTGTGGCAGCGAGATTAAGTGTTACAGATTTAAAACCCTCTGATGGCCACTGGGACATATGGGTCCCAAAAACGTGTTCAAAAATCCGTGACTTCGTCAAAAATTGAGATAGCTTTGTTTTCTCTTCAGCATAAACTACCTACGTGTTTCTACTTTTTAGAAAGTATAAGCAGTCATCCACCCTCTTCGTAAAAAAGGAAAATCCCATAGTGAAGACCATACGAACAATTTAAGAAAGAGAGCCAAAAAATTCAGCCCTTAGGGTTTGATTCCGGGGGTGGTTTGCACCCCTAATTCAGGTATAAACTTGAATTTTCATCCAAATTCGATGAAAATTGGTTTGTGAAGGCACTTGAAAATACTGGTTACGATAAGAACCTAAAAATATATATGTACCCTCCTGAGTTCAATTTAGGGGTATTTTTCAACCCTGAAAATATATAAATAGGCTTCCACAGAATCGATTTTCATCAAATTCGTTATAAAGTGAGATTCAGATGTGAAAACAATAATATTCACGTCAAATTACAGAAACATCCCTTATACCAACCCTTCACCGGAACATCACCCCTCATGAGAATTGATATATAGGAAAGAAGAACATAAATTATGATCTCTCCTCACAATAATTTTCGGTCTCAAACGTCTGATTTTTTCCGATAAGAAAACAAGTTTTCTATGCTTTTTGTACTAAGGGATGAAAATATAACCCCTCAAATACATGCGAAGTCTTTTCTCTATTTGAGCTGACTCCTGTGGATGTTCTGAAATAATTCAAGTGCAAATATTCCTATCAAGAGTTCTCCAACTTCATTTTGTAACTTAAGGGTGGTTTTTGGCCTCAATGGTGGTTTTGAGTGGAGTGAGAATTATGGCGTTTTTTTCTATTATCTGAGACCCTGTTACACTTCAAAATAGTTGTTATTTTGGATGGGAAGTGGGGGAAAATAATTCGGCCGTTAAAGGTTTAATGAATTCTTTAATATGGTTCTGTTCCAAGCTAAATGCAGATAAAGCAGTGACCAATAATTTACTGCCTGAGGATAATGCTGTATATCTGTGCTGAGATAATGGTTCATATCTGTGCTAAGATAATGGTTCATATCTGTGCTAAGATAATGGTTCATATGTCTGCTAAGATAATAGTTTATATCTGTGCTGAGATAATGGTTCATATCATGGACATAGGAAACAAGGGACTAGGAATGCCATTGGGTGATGCAATGAGGCGGGAGGTCCGCCACCTTTTGATGTCCGGCGACAAACATTGCAGCACCCACATGTTTATATTTTCATGCACAGTTTGTCGGCAAAAATGCTTGTGCGCATAATCAAATGGCACATCGTAAGATGGCGGCTCTCCCCATTCATGGAATTCTCCCCCCTCCCGTGGATTCAACCCCGCTCGACCAAGTTAGGATGGCATGCCTAGTACCGTGTTTCCTATGTCCATGGTTCATATCTGTGCTAAGATACGACATTTGATAAGTGCTCACCTGTAACAGATGGCACCACCATAAAGTCAGTTAAATTCGAGGGAATTTAAAAATTGGCAGGAAATTTAAATGTGTACAAGAATAAAACTTTTGAAAGGAGAAAAAATAATTTGCCCACGTGTTGTAAAGGTTAGAAATTTTAGGCTATTTAACAGGGTGATCCGTCGAAAATTTATTTGCGACCTATTGTTGTCTCCGGGTTTGGGGTTGAAGAAGGTGGGGAATTACTCAGGTCGAGTACCGTTTTGTGAAAACGCTTTTGCTGTGGTGGTTGGTGTTGGTCGTGTTGGTGGTAGTGGTGGTGGTAAAGTTCTGAATCGAAAGTTGCTTCTCAACCAGTCGTGACTATGGTTATTGTAATGAACATTCAACTTCCCTATTGTTATAAATAGAAATGTAGCGAAAGCAGTTTATCTGTATTGATTCAGCTGCAACCAAGTCAACGTGAATTTCAGCAGTACTTCAACGTTGACTTGACGTTACTTTAACGTTGATTTAACGTTAATTTAACGTTGATTTGACTTTAGTTCGCCATTGAACTGCAACCACTACTATCATCATTGCCACCACAGGCCCGTCTATAAGTGCGCTGCACTCATAATTTCATACCATACACACACATTGTGCAGAATCAGGATGACTTCTACTTGTTAATATTAACTGAAAGTCTCTCCCCGAGTCGAAGCCCTGAATAGGCATAAAATGTACACATATAAGAAACCAACCAATTTTTTCGTCAAATTGAGTGGGTATGGCAAGAGTCACTTTCATGAATTTACTCCACTCAAGTTGTCAAAATCTCAACTCATAACTTAACTTACAACTTCATTGAAAAGTGCCTGTGTAAAATGAACAGGTTTACTGTCTGTCTATTTAATTTGGATTCTCCGTATTTATAATTTTGTTACGAAGTTTGAAACTTAAAGCAGATATAATTTTGATCTTCTTCTTTGAAACATGTCCTATCCTATTAAATTACTATGGAAATATAATAAGCTCACACGGTGATAATTTGCACGACTAACACCACATCAATTTGAACAGTTTTTCATGAACCAAGCATGAGCAATC
>NC_046661.1:16771727-16774179 GCF_010883055.1 Belonocnema kinseyi | reverse complement strand
GTCGGCTTTGCCCACCGGTGAGGGACAAAGCTGATGAAATACAGCTTGTTAGAAATAATTAAATTACCAAATCATTGTTTTTTCCATGTGATTAATACTTATAGAAATATTATATAAAATAATGTAAAACTCGACATGAGAAGAAAATGGATCAATTCAACATCTTATTAACTTTAAAAAAAGCATTGACTGTTAACTGGTTGGCGCTGTCCCCCTTACCCTACATTCAATGTCGAACTGAAGTTAAATCAACGTTAAAGTAACGTTAAATCAACGTTGAAGTACTGCTGAAAATCATTTAAACGTGGTTGCAGCTGAATCAATACTGATGAATCGCTTTAGCTACATTTCTATTTATAACAATAAGGGAGTTGAATGTTCGCCACAATCAACATAGTTACGACTGATTCAGAAGCAGCAACCTCCCATTCAGAACATTACTGCCACCACCACTTACACCACCAACACCACCACAAGCACCATCATCAACACAAGTGCAGCGAAACCTAGAGATAGGGCTCACTGATATATATTCTTTCGGAGAATCTGCCTCACGCTGCAAGTGGAGGTGAGTGGCGGTCGTTCAGGTGGCAAGAAACAAAAGCGTTTTCTACAAAACGGTACACTACATGGGTAATTTCCTACCCCCTTCAACCCCGAAATTGGTCCAGGCTCAGAGTCACTGTATTATAAGAATAAATAAAAACTTCCAAGGTAAAAATTGGTTACTAAATAAATAGATATATTTTGTTGTTTATATGAAAAATATTTTCATTTCATAATTTTTTTCTTTAATCTAATTTGGTGGTGTCATCTGTTACTTGGATAATTTCCCACCTCCTTCAACCTCAAAACCAGCCCAGACTCAGAGTTTCACTGTATTATAAGAATAAATAAACATTTCAGAGGCAGGTATTGTTTATTGATTAAATAGATATATTTTGTTGATGTGAAAAATATTTTCATTGTAGAATTTTTTTTCTCGAATTCATAAATACATTGAGACAACAATACGTCGCAAATAAATTTTCGACGGGTAACCCGGTTAACTAGCCTGAACTTTCTAAACTTTACAACAGGTGGGCAAATTATTTTTTCCCCTTTTAAAAGTTTTAATCTTGTACACATTTAAATTTACCCCCAATTTATAAATTCCCTCGATTTTAAAACTTGGCATTTAGCACTGCACTACATAAATAAGCATTTAACCTATATTAGGTCGATGTTTTGCTAGAAGCTTCGAGAAACGCTTAGATCACGTAGGTCAACTATGTTTCTAGAAATTTCGATAACTCTGTGGAATCTTAGTACAACTTGAGTATCGTGGTTTGTATTTCAGGGCTCGAGCTCCTCCTTCTCATTTGCATTAACACTAGGTATATAAGCATTTATATTTTGTTGTCTATATGAAAATAATTTTCATTTTATAATTTTTTTCTATAATCTATTTTATACAGCTATTCAGACAAGAAAGGTCACAAATACATTTTCAGACGGTCACCTGATTAGCTAGGCTAAAATTTGTAAACTGTACAACACGTGGGAAAATTATTTTTGGTCCTTTTAAAAGGTTTAATCTGGTAAACATTTAAATTTCCCGCCAATTTTCAATTTTCCTCAAATTTAACTGACTTTATGATTATGCTATCTGTTACCGGTGAGAACTTATTGATTGTGGTATTTTAGCACAGATATGAACCATTATCTCAGCACAGATATGAACGAGTATCTTAGCACAGATATGAACCATTATCTTAGCTCAGATATGAACCATTAGCCTCTGGCAGTAAACGACTGGTCACTGCTTTACCTGCATTTAGCTTGAAATAGAACCGTATTACAGAATGCGTGAAAACAGTAACACTTAGCCTCGCTGCCATACAAGTGTCCTGTACAGTCATAGGTAATATATATTTACACTGCACAGCTCTACGTACTGTCAAATGCTACAGCGCATCCATAAATACCATATATGCACTTTGCGAAGACTTGTGCGCTAACAAACTATACTGTGCATCCATATGTGACATAGAAACCTACTGGACATTTACAATTATACTGCTCATCCATAAGTATCATATATATTCATTCCGCAGCCTTGTGCACCTCTAAACTGTATTGAGTAGACATATGAGCCATATATGCCTATTGAACATTTCAAATTCTAATGTGCATCCAGTAGAAGTGCACAGCTCTGGGTACTGTAATTGGTTTTAAGTTATGGATAAGAGATTTAAATTATCACGCTCTTTCCGCATTGCTATAAGTACATCTACGACAAACTTCAACGATTAAATTTTATGTGAGTGATGGGTTGGAAATTTCCCTTCAACAATGGACCTCAAAGACAACGATGGGGTGCTTTTCAAATTTCACGCGCTTTACGCATTGATAAGAGGTTCTCTCTCTTCAGCGTTGAAACCAGAAACAAGAAATAAGGAATACATTTTTT
>NC_046661.1:16758899-16771627 GCF_010883055.1 Belonocnema kinseyi | reverse complement strand
TCGTGAACAGCTCCTAGATAAGAGGATGCACGGTATCTTCCACAGAAATGTGAAGGATCAGTCAATGTCTTGTGAGCTAACGTTTCCTTTCCTTAAATCGCCTGGATTGAAGTCTGGTACAGAGGGTTTCATTTTTGCATGCCTAGACGGTGTCATTTTCACCTTAACATACCGTCGCCACATTTCCGATGATAGCTGCAGGGCGTGCCATGCCCACCCCGAGCATTTAGCTCACATACTATCTAGTTGTCCAACACACGCGGGAACGACCTACATTCAAAGGCACAATGCGGCACTAAGAGTACTTTATTACCATCTCTGTCACTCCTACGGCATTCACCTTAATATCGCTCCTCTAAATGCTCCTAGAGAAATTGAGTCAATTGTCGAGGATGGGAAGTGCCGTATATAATGGAACTTTATATTCTCGACAATTGATTCTGTTGCTCGCTCGAGGCCTGACATGGTTCTTCTTGACTTCGAGAAGCGAACCATGTTCGTTATCGAATTTTCGGCACCAGCTGACAAAAACATCATAGCCAAGGAGAATGAAAAGAAAGAGAGGTATCAAGACCTTATAAGGGAGTTGCAACGATTGTACCTGGAATATTCTGTTAAACTGATCGTCCTTATCATCGGCGCTCTTGGAGGTACCAAGCTTTCACTGGCTAATAGCCTAAAAAGCATCCCTGCGTGTCAACAATATGTTAGAACACTTGCGGGAAAAATGCAGAAGGCGGTTGTCCTTGGGTCGCTCCGTGTTCTTAGGGTGCACGAGGCTTTTGCTGGATCGTCGTATTGTTTCCTTTACAGACTGTAACCACCTATCTCACGGTTGTGAGACGTGGTTATGGCTGAAATTTTACCGCGATTTCGCTGGATGCGGGTGCAATTTTTCAGATTAGCACCCGCTCCCGGCGAAATCCTGCGGTTGTCTTTATGACAAATTTTTAATTATATATATATATATGAACTAAAATAGAATTTAAAATTAAAAAAGTACCTCTTTCAATACTGTTGAATTTTTGAAGCAGTGGTAGCAATGGTTGCGATGGAAGTGATGATTTTGCGGCAAAAACAAATTTTAAAAACGTTAACAAGCTCCACTACTGATTTATTGAGCTCATAACGTCTAGGGGATGGGGGTCATCGAGCCTCACCTATGGAATTAACGGTGTCTGGCGAAGGGTGAGACACATACCTGTCATCAAACCTGACCTAACTCAACTAACATTGATGATAGTTCAATGCCTAAGGGATAGAGAAAAGGTATCTGTCAACAAAACTAACAATTGAATGTGTTTCTTACAAGTGATACTACATGCTTATACTGTTATATAATTTTTTGATAGCTGACACCACAGTAAGCACTTCACTTAATTACACAATGACACTTAATACGTTCTTGAAACACTGTGTCAATCACATATTTAGATGACTGGGGAAAAATGAGGCTCGATGACAAATCTTATGAGCTCCATAAATTAGTGGTGGTGAAGCTTGTTAATGTTTATGTGTTGCTTACGTCTCAGTTGATCAAACTGGACGATTAACTGAGGTGCGCGCATTTCCTATGCACTACACTGCATTGCGCTTCCTATGCCCTCCAATTCCTATGCACTACACTGCACTTACTTCCATGCACGGATTTAGGGCTTCCGTTGAGCAACTGAGATTCTCTGCAGTGCAACCTCACATTTATGTGCTGCCGCGTGGTCGTTTCTAGAACTAACGTAAATATTTTCTTTTCCATGTACGTTGATCGATATTTTTGAAATATAATTAAATGATGATGTTTTTAGAGACCTACCATAGTTTGCTAAATGTCCTATTTTATTTACCTATTTAGTTAAAAGCATTGTTTAATAGGTTACAGGGGGCAAAATGAATTGAAAAAATCCATTGCGTATGTCATAGAAAATTCAATGCACGTTTCAAGAAAATGGTAATCTAAGGCCAAACTTTCTAGAAGCTTCGAGAATCGCCTAGATCTTTCTAGAAGCTTTGAAAACTCTGAAGAATCCTCAATCCAAGTAAAATGGTAATCTATGGTCGAACTTTCTAGAAGCTTCGAGAATCGCTTAGATATGTTTAGAAGCTTCGGGAACTCTGAAGAATCCTCGATTCAAGTTAAATAATAATCCAAGGGCAAACTTTCTAGAAGCTTCGAGAATCATCTAGATCTTTCTACAAGCTTCGAGAACTCTGGAGAATCCTTCATTCATGTAAAATGGTAATCTAAGGCCGAACTTCCCAGAAGCTCCGAGAATCGCCTAGATCTTTCTAAAACCTTCGAAAACTCTGGAAAATTTTCGATCCAATTAAAATGGTAATCTAAGGCTAAACTTTCTAGAAGCTTCGAGAATTGCCTAGATCTTTCTAGAAGCTTTGAGAACTCTAAAGAATCCTCGATCCAAGTAAAATGGTAATCTAAGGCCAAACTTTCTAGAAGCTTCGAGAATCGCCTAGACCTTTCTAGAAGCTTTGAGTACTCTGAAGAATCGTCGATCCAAGTAAAATGATAATCTAAGACTAAACTTTCTAGAAGCTCCGAGAATCATCTAGATGTTTCTAGAAGCTTCGAGAATCATCTGGATCTTTCAAGAAGCTTCGAGAACTCTGGAGAATCCTCGCTCCACGTAAAATAGTAATATAAGACCGAACTTTTTATAAGCTTTGAAAATTATTAGATCTTTATAGAAGTTTCCAGAACTTTGAGGAATCCCTACCCCTCCATGATTGTCATCTGATGGTCCCAACTTGAACTACATAGTTGGTAAAACAGTGGTGCTATCTTTCGACTACAACCTGAACTACATAGCTGGTATAACAGTTTCGCCATCTTTCGGCTATAACTTGAGCTGCACAAATGGTAAAACAGCGCAGGGATCGACCTTACCGTCCGAGCAGTTATCGACTGCTCAGAACTGAATGGTAGCACTATCTGTCGGTGGCAGCTGGAAGTATGTAGTAGTGTATCCGAATTCTCCTAGGTATACTACTAAGGACTTGCATTATAATTAACTTCCAGGGTAGTTAAATCATCTCTTAATTATAGAAACAAAAAATCTATATTTTAAACAGGATAAGGCACCAAAGGATTTTATATTGACTTAACAATCCACAAAATCACTTTAAAACATATATAGCAAGCGTATTTTCACAGGATTTGCATTAATATTTATTTTCAAGGTCACTTAATCATCCCTTATTCATTGAACAAGAAAATCAATATTTAATACAAGATAAAGCACTAGAGATTTTTTCATTATTACGTTGGTCAACAAAATCACTTTAAAACATACACTGTTAGAAAAATCCGTACGAGGTTTAATATACATGCGTGTGAAGCAAATATGCACTGCAGCTACTGAAAAGTAACAAAAATTGGTGTAGTGAATTCAATATGCATATGTATTAAATTTAATATACAGGTCAGTATAGCAATGTGCGTGAAAACTCAAAGTGCTTTAATTTCTTTAAAAATTGTCAAATATTCTCAATTAAATTAATAATCTGGAATTCGTTGACTGAAGTGTTATTTATTATGAAGATGCAATGCACGGGTAAAACTTTTTTCTAATTTCGCTCTGAATGGTCAAAATTTAAGTCGAAGACAATTAGTTGTAGATTAGGTCTGTTATTTATTTGCTTAGATCAACCTTTCGACTTGAAATCCAATTTTATTTCTGATTAACAGGAAGAAGGCATCATGTTTTATCATTTACAATCTAAAATTACTGCTAAACTTATTTTGTATTTGTGAAAAATGGAATTATATGATTTTTCTTGAAAGTGATTAACATGAATGTATATAAAATTTAATAAAGTCGCCTTTAATGGCGATTTCATATGCTTGATATGAAAATTTTAATACAAATGGGTATATTAAATTTAATATTATTTTTAACAGTGTATAAAGGTAGCGGTTTTTAGCAGGATTTGCATTTAGTGTCAAGGCCGCCTAATCATCCCCTAATTATTGAACCAAGAAAATCGATATTTTATACGGGATAAAGCACCAGAGTTTATTTTCTTAATACATTGATCAACGAAATCACTGTAAAATATATACAGATGAATTGATGTTTTAAAGGGGACAAAGCACCAAAAATTTTTTTATTAATTCATTATTGATTTAAATAGTTTACAAGGGAAGTTATCTCTATTGAAGTTATGAAGCTATGAAGTTAGTTTCGTCAGATTTTACAACTTTAACACCATCATTATTAAAATTCGTCTGCTTGAAAATGACCTTGAGTATTCGATTTTCCATCCCAAATCCTCCTAACTGTAAACAAGTATCTTGTAATTTAAAAGATTTAAAATTGACAAACTCGTCTTCTCTCATTAAGCTAATCGGACTGCCCATCTACAAACGCTTACATTTCTACATTTTCAATCTCAATAGCTTTCAGTGGCTTAGATTTATTTCCTGTATTAATAATATTAATATTAGTCTGCGATTCATTACTTTGTTTTCTGTTCTTACAATCAACAGCGATGTGACCAAACTCGTTACATTTAAAACATTTTGAACCTCGACTTTTATATCTGCAATCTTGACATTGGTCCCCTTTAGTGCCACAGTTAAAACAACGCATAATGGTTATTTTATTATCTTCCCCTTGAAGTATTAATCTGAATTATTTCATGGAATATGAATAATTTTCTGTTCTTGTTAGTTTATCTTCGAAATTATTATTTTATAAACGACTTTCTATATAAACAACAATAGATGTGAAGCCAGAAGTATTTTCGAGGCGTGTGGAACAAATGTTGAAATTCACTTCAGAGATTTGCTTTGGCGTATTTGCTTTGGCGGAAGAGGGACGCCGATAGTCGCCTGTGGCCAGATGACCGTGGTCGCTTCATGCCCTGGGAAATGCAGTTCGAAGGGTCCCAGGCATATGGAAGGAGTTGAGATTATTTACGGTGGGTGCATTATGTTTCCTATCGTTTGAAGAAAAAAGTGGGCCTGCAGTAAATACATCGTTACTACTTCAGCACCCAGGCTCAACTCGGATTTTCCAAGAGTTTTGACACAGGTTCAAAAAAAGGCCGTTTTTAATATCAAAAAATTAATTTAAAATTTCGAAAATTTGCAGATGCGTTGTTAAGACAACTTCTTCAAATTAAGCGTTGAAAATGATCAAAATAATTTTCAGTATTAAATAAATAATATAGCTACAACGAAATTATTGATATTTCACGGTAGCTTAACTTCAGCCAAGCTCGAAACAATAAACTGCACTCATTTTCACTGAGGAAAATTCTCATAAGTGCAAGAATAATGAACTTTCAAAAATGTTCAATCTTTTCAATTTTTCGGGCAAACTGTTCACTTTATGGCAACATTTTATATAACCTTTTTTATTCAGAAGAAAATTTAGAGTGTTTTATTATATAACTATTTTTGCTCTAAAAACAGCCGTTTCCAAGGAAAATCTAAAAACATGAAATCATCCGCCATATTGGAAGATGGCGGCTCGAGCGCCCCCCCCCCCCAATTTACTGAATTTTGAGAGGTGTTTCAGGACCCCCTAAGAAAGCTTCCTGACAACTAAGTTCATTGTTATAAATTATTTCCATTTAAAATCCTTCGTTGACTGGCCTACAAGGAATTTACAATTTTCTGCCTTAGTCATTCCTTGTACCCCGTGTAGTCTAAACCCAGAATGTTACACATTGATATTAAATTTCCTGCCGAAAACTTAACAGCATATTCCATCTTGCCACGATATTCGTCAGAGTCAGCTTCAAATTCAAACCCAGAAAATTCACGTAACTTATTCCTATTTCCCCTGTCCCCATCTTCCTAAAAAATTAAATTGTATAAAACACCTATCTTCTTATGCGGTGTCGTCTTTATACGTTGTTTGATCGTCTCAATTTGCGCTAAATTTTCCATTTTATTTGTTTTTTGTCTTAAAGAACAGAAAACACAAATGTAAGTAATTACCAACACACTCTTCTTAAAACCATCGCAGTTTACGTCATATTATTTACGTCTTAAATCATCTTATATTATTTTAATTAATTATTTTACACAAATAGCATAAACGACAAAAAAGCTAAATTGCGAGAATACTAAAAAAACACCTTTACCTCTTATGGACAGTTACAACGCATATGTCGGTAAGCACCTATTCTTCCTTACCGTAGAATCTTTTCTATCGTCTTCTTCATAAATCCGAATGAAAGAAATATGTCCAGCTTATATCCTTTGTACTCTACTTGTAGATTCTAATTCATTTCTCGTCTTTCTGTTCCTCTTTAAACCCTGCTTTTCACAGAAAAAAATAGTTCACCCTCTCTTGACGTCTTCGTCTTAAATATTCGTATTTTCAAAATAAGGCTGCTTCGTCTTTGTTTCTGCGATTGCTTGGTTTCGTCTTTAATCTCCTCCAAAATTCCTTGGAAATTTTTCGTCTTCTTACATCAATCCCGGAACAAGCCCCCAATTTGTGCGATTCACATAAATAAATTTTCAGGATCATGAAGAATAGCTAATTCACTTTTAGCTTACAAGAGAGATGTAAACTGAGAAAAAAGTACTCTTGAATTTCTGCGAAACAAAGATACTTTCGGTTTGATAGTATGTACTGTAGTCACAATGAATGGCGCTTTCGAATATGATCAAAAGTATACACTATCAGATCTACAGCATCTGTCATAGAAACAAAGAAAAATTAATTTTGCGTCATCTATATATTCTATTATCAGATCAAGATATGTACTTTTTTCTTAGGTAAAAGATTTCAATGTGAAGAATAATCTTGTTATATTAAACACAAATGCGAATATTTAAAAAATTGCATAACTGTCTGTAAGGCACAGTAAAATTGAAACAAAAGTATTAACCCTCTGTAATCTATCAAATATTTTTTATGTTTCATGAGCGTATACAAATGGGTTAAATTAATATATTTTCTAATCTTCCAAAAAATGTTGAACAACATCAAATTGAACTGGGAATATATACAAAAAACATTGAAACACATTTCTAGCTGATGTAATTGATGTATTAAAATTTGCTTCAAAGTTTGAACTTGGCAATTTGTCAGCGGACGAACGAAAAATCCCGAAAAATAAATCTTCAAAAATTATAAAATTGCCGAAATATAAAAATCCCTAATTGAAAAATTATTATTAATGTGATACTCACAGTTTCCGCGGCTTTTTATCCACAAAAATGAAAATTTTTAAAAACTGAATTCAGAGATGCTATAAAATATCACAAAGGACGTCTCCGAACTCTCTTTTGAGGGATAATAACGAAAAAAATTATTATGCTAAATAAAAATTTTATGCATATGCATTATTTTGAGGATAAGTCGTTTTTCATCTCTGCCTTTCCGATAATCTGGAAATTATTTATGAAACAAACTTTTTTGATTGCCTACAAACACGGTTAGTTCCGGGAGATTAGTTACTATGTTTATTTGTAAGTCCACAGTTTTCGTCCAAAAATATTGTGTATTTTGAAATTAATGCTCGGGTTAATTGCAACATACATAACCTCGAAATATACACACACGTTGTTAGCAATATAAAAAATTTTTGGATAAAAAAACAAAAAAAGTGTGCGGGGACGTCCGTTAGCATGTACGCTATCATTTCCTAAATTTTTATGACAAAATATTTATTTATCTAGAAAAAAGCCGGGGGAACCTAAAACTAGTAAAATCGACAATTTTCGAAGTATCACATGCCCTTAAAGAATCAAAAAATTGTTTTGTTGAATGTTATTTATTTTTTTAAACGGAATAAATAAATACGTATATCAGAGAAATGGCTTTAATGTTCAAAACTCTATAAATAATTTAAAAAAATGGTAAATGACAATAATGAAAAAGAATGTATTTCTGAATGAGCAATTTCGTTTAAAAATGTCCAGTCTTCGAACTAATTTATTTATATAATTTTAATACAATTAATGTTATTTAAAATCAAGAAATGACTTTCATACAGTTTCAACATTGATACAAACTTTCTTAGATACAGATACTTGATCACTGCGTTTTTAATAAATAAATAATATTTATTTTTAAAGAAAAACCATTGTTTAATTTCTACAATTCAGGAATTTCATAATTCAGAAATTTTTCACGGGGATTTTATTATTCGGGAATTGTAGAATGTCGGAAATTTTGTTTTTCAGAATTTTTCAGTCGTCTCATTTGGCAGTATAAATTAAAATACTCAAGATATGTACAAACACTGAATATCTGAAGAAAATGTGCCAAAATTTTTATAAGCATTGCTAAATAATTGAATTTTGAAACAATGTATCTTTAACGTTCTAGTTTTTATAAACAAATGGAGTGAAGCAAGCCTTTAAAATTGGCATTTCTTGAGAAAAAATGTCTAACTAAATTAAATTTTAAATTATCTAAGTACTTTTAAAAATATATTTATTGTTCTTAATATATTTCTGGATGAGAATCGTCGTAAAAAGGTTTGAAACATAACGTTTTTCGACAACAAGGGCAATAAATTAGGATAAATTACGATTATGCAAATAAATTAATTGAAAAGTGTCTGCATGATAGTTATTTCCCAATAATTTTACTATTTTGGAGGGAAACAAATTGATCACCGGGCGACATTGAAAATTATTATTTGACATATATAAAATGCAAACAATAGAAAAAGAAAAAAAAGTAGACATTTGGCAGCCCCGGCGACCGTGATTTTCATACGCTCATAATTTTTAAACAAGTGTCCAGTTACAAACACCCGGGGCACATGTTTAATTAATAAGAAGAGCTATTTCGGGTTCCAATCGTGTACAAAACGTAGTTTTATACACGATTGTAACCCGAAATATCTCTTTTTATCAAAATGAATCATCGAGAAAGCATTACATCTATTATGTGTCTAATTATTTTTGACATACTATCGATTTATGATAGTTTAATCAAAAAGTCAATGCTGCAGAGGTGGCATTTCCCTTGTAAGCTCAAAAGTGTCGAACAAATGCCATAAGTATATATGATATCGTCCTCAGCGAGGCTTCGTAGCTTTAGGGATAAGGCGTACGATTTTAAGCGAGCGGTGCGTGCGGTCGATTCTTGGTTTAGTTTTTCTACTAATAGATTATGGCAGTGTACTATACAGTTAAACTTTTCTACTGTTGCAACGATAGCATCGCATTTTAGAATTGAGAGCGAAAGCACCGTTTGATGCTTCAAACGAATATTTCATTGATTCAGAAGTATTTTCATCTCAGTGTATTATCAAAATATTGTGCAACTATGCTACAAAGTTTTAATTTAGAATTCAACACGTCGCGTCGCGTCGTGTATTTGAAGTCCGAGAAATGTTAGCGCTCCACGTTTCATCACGGACAGTACGACTAACCTCGAAACTCGCGATTGGGATTGACAGGACATCTCGGGCACGAAAAAATTTAATAATATTTCACGTTTTTGCGTATAAAAAATAACCTTATAAATTCATTAAAAATCAATACATGTACATTTTAACTCACCGAATCCAAATCTGATCTTATTTTCTTTATATTTCTGAAGTAATTAAGGAGTTTTAGGCAGGACCGAAATAATATAATTAAGGTACGCGTGTCTGAGACCACAGTTAACTAATTTTTTGAAAAGCCAAATTCACTATTTACTGCTCGACGGGTGAAATTGATTGAAGAACTATCCGCGTAACAAATCTCACGCAAATTTAAATTGATTTTAATATTTTTACTTATATGAAAACTAGTTAAATATGCGTGGGACCGACAGGACATGAAAACGAAGGACAACTTTGAAAGTTTTTTTATTAATCGATAAAACAATAATCGAAGTTATAAAATATATTTTTGTATATCATTATTCATACTTATGATATAATTTAGGTTGCAGAAAGATAAATTACGGTAATAGCAATTTAATGTCGCTAGAATCCGAGAAAACTCGTACTGGAGACACGGGACCGACAGGACATTTTTGATGGCTTCTTATTTTTAGCTACAATTAGAAATAATTAAGATTCATGAAAATGAGGGAGGTTTTTCTTCATGTTGAGCTCCTATTATGAGAATTTTTTGCATGTTTTATCTTTTCTTTATCATTGATTGCGGAGCTTGGACACAAAATGGCAAACTTTGTCTGAATCAACCATTTTTTTTTTCTTAATTGATATTGTAGGCCTGATCTTTGGTGATTTATTCCTTATGAAAAGTTAATTTCTCTGCTTCTCTAAATAAGAGATGACTAAGCAACCCTTCAGAACAATTCAAAGACATACTTGTCGTCTACACCTTCCCTATTTACTTTAATATGATTCCTATCATCATAGGTTAGTCGGACAAGTTTTTCTGATTTTAGTAATTAACAAATGTCGGTATTCCGGATTAAATGTTCAAGGGATGATACAAAAACCCTTGAAGTAAATGCAGAGATATAATATTCGTGCTATGTAAGCTTCCTCTACTTCTTTGAAAGTGATTTCATAGCCCAGCAGTTAAATAAAAAGTCTCTAGCGACTTTAGTTACTAAGAAATGATGATTTCCATATATTTAAAAAGATTTTGCAAGAAATTTAAAAGTATAAATTAATATTTTTAGCTAAAAATTGTTTAGAATTATATAATTTTAAATATTGATACATTTTTGGATCGAACCTTCAGTTAAACACTTTGTCTCAATTTTTTTCTTTGTTGATTAAAAAAACTTTCTTGGTAAAAAGTTCAACCCTTAAATTAAAATCAATATTATTTTTTTTTCTTTCGAAAATTAGCATGCTTTGTTTAAGGTTTAAGTTAATTAAAAGAAAACAGAAGTGCCAGTAGTAAAGCATCTAGATACGGTAATATATCAAACATGTTATTTTTAAAAGGAAGAATTATTTGATTATTTTCAAATTTTGCCAAATGCAGTTTTAACGTTTTGTTTCAACACTGAAGCAAATTCAATTTTCTATGTTGGATCCTGTTAAAAGTTTATATTTACCTTCACATGTGTTAAGATAATATTTTAAAACCACATTCGTAAAAACAATTGGTCATGAAATAAGATAATAATTATGTTTGTTAATGAGTTTGTTAAGGGGCCATCCATATATCACGTGGACAATTTTTCACCAATTTTTTACCCCTCCCCTCCCACTTGTGGGCAGCCGTGGAATTTTGGCAAACACCCCCCCCCCCC
Organism: Belonocnema kinseyi; assembly: GCF_010883055.1. Taxonomy (NCBI): domain Eukaryota; kingdom Metazoa; phylum Arthropoda; class Insecta; order Hymenoptera; family Cynipidae; genus Belonocnema; species Belonocnema kinseyi. The sequence goes on along the minus strand of NC_046661.1, from coordinate 16,760,465 downwards.
TTGTACTTTTTTCACGTGGGCATATATTATTAAAATATAGATATTATTATATGCTAAAAACTAACAATAAGTTTGACTGGCAGCTCCTAAGTGGTGCCAAATTTGACTGGCAGGCTGTCAAAAATGTCAAACAATCGAGTGAAGAAACGTTATTTTAGTACTCTTGAAACCCATTGGGGATGATTTTTTAGGTGCAAACAACTACCAAGAAGTTTGAGTGGCAGCTCCTGAGTGGTGCCAAAGTTGGCTGGCAGGCTGTCAAGCATGCCAAAAATTCGAGTGAAGAAACATCATTTTAGTACTGCTGAAACCCATTGTTGCGAGCTGTGAATTTACGTAAAAAATGAGATTTACGTAGTTTCTTTTCTTTTATATACATATTAGTTTTAGATATGCACGGAGAAAAATGGATGTTCATATGTAGATGTTCCAAGGGTAAGATTGTAGCACCTAATACGCAGATATTCATGCCAAATATTTTCAAAGAATAAAAGTTAGATGTCCTTAAATAAAATTGGATAACAACTTTTTTTTGTCTAAAGAAAAGAACTACGATCTTATGTTTTAGGTTTATTGACTTAACACATTTGACAAAAGGTTTATACATTTGAAATAAAACTTGAGTTTGAGTAACTTAAAATAGATAGAACATTTAATTCAGATTACAGATCATTCGTTCTCCGATTATTCATCCCCGTTTTTATTTTGAATTAGAAATATTGAATATAACCTCAACTTGACTGAATGCATCATCTGGTCGACATTTTATAACCTTTATTTGTTTTTCGTTCATGTACGAACATTAAAGTTTAATTTAAGATTAACAAATAAGTTATCAATTAATTTCTTAAATGACCATAAATAAGGAAACTCCTCAAATATTTAAAAGACGTAATTTGACATAACCATACATGTAATATCTCGGATCTTTCAGTTGAACATTTTGAATGTTAGAGGGTAACATTTCACTTTTTAAGATCTACAGATGCTAACTTCGAACATCTAGACTGTTGTCTTATAGTTAAACATATAATATGTTAACCCTGAACATCTAGATTTTACTTTTGAACATCCATTTTTCTCCGTGTAGATGAAAATTTTTTTTAATGAAAAGGACAAAACTTTCATTGGGTTGCTGATTCAAATGTCAGTCGATTTTGGCACTACTCATGAGCTGCCAGACAAATTCTTTGTTACTTGTTTACACCAAAAAAATCATTTTCAATGGGTTTAAAGAGTACTAAAATAACTTTTTTTCACTTGAATTTTCGATATGCTAGACAGTCTGCCAGTGAAATTCGACACCACTGAAGAACAGCCAATCAATTATTATCTTACTTTTTAGCACCGAAAGAATCATCCCCAATGCAGTTTTGAGACGGAGCCAGACTTCAATTTAAGACTTTGAGACAAGTTTTTATGTCTTGAAGACATCAATTTATCTCTTGAGATTTATTCTTATGACTCCAACACGTGCGGTTTATAACTTCGAGCGTATACCTGCCCAAACAAAAAGGTTATTCCTAACAGTCGTAAAAGCTAATCTTTGTTAATGGTTAAACAATC
>NC_046661.1:16750144-16758799 GCF_010883055.1 Belonocnema kinseyi | reverse complement strand
AGGGTTATACTCGTTCAGACCCACCGATTCTGAATTTTTAAATTAAAAATAACTAATTTAATAATTACAAGTTTTTCATTCAACAATTTTAATCTCATTTATGAGCCAAAAAGGGTTCGAGAATGTCAACCAAGACAAGGCTCGTCTTAAGTCAAATAAACGTCGTCTTACCCAAGACAAGGCTCGACTTAAGACAAGTAAACGCCGTTTTACCTGTCGTCGCCATAAAAGTAAGACGAAGGCCTATGTCTGGACTCAGTTTTGAGACGCAGCCAGACATCGATGGCTTGGAGACGAAATTAAGACATAACCAAGTCGAACTCAAGTCGAAGCATTTTTACTCGGGATTCCACGTGGGTTTCAAGAGTACTAAAATCACGTTTCTTCACTCGAATTTTTGACCAGTTTAACGATAAATTGTTGCAAAATGCACCAACAGCTGTAATTCAGTCAACGAATTTCGAACTGTTGACTAAGAAAACAAAAGAATCTGAAATTTTAGTGAGTACTAAAATGACGTCCATAGAATTGATGCGAGCTCCCGGACTACAAGAAGTTTAAAAGGAGCGATGTATTGGCTGAAAAAAGTCGGATTAGCTTAGGAACGCGAGCTTAAACGTGATTTGAATTGCAATGAAAAAGTCGTGAAAAAATATAATTAAAAAAAAAAAAGAATTCTTTTATGCGCAAGCACAATATAAAAGTTCGAGTATACCTAGAGTACATCTTGTTTCATTTCAGTATATTTTCCACAGATTTAGGGAAATGTTTGTCCATATGGATTCGAGCCCGACCCCACCCCCCGATTCCCCTCGTGGACAAGCGTGGAATTTTGCCATACCCCCTCCCCCTAAAGTGTCCACGTGGTATATGGATGGCCCCTAATGCCTTATTAACTTCATTATATAAATTTTTATTTTTTATCTTGTTTTTTACGATTAAGAAAAACTGCGCTTCCTATTAGAGAAATATTCGTAAAATTTTTTAAACCTTTTTTGGTTCGAAGAGTCATAATTTGAGATGAAAATTCACCGCTTTGTTTGAAAATGTAACTCTTTTTTTCAAATGAGATTTTTTTCATTGATATTAATTTTTTTCAAAATAAAAATGTAACTATTTCAATTGAATATTCCCCTATTGCTATTTAAAATTTAGCTCTTTGGTTGAATATTAATTTTATGAAGAAAATTAATCTTTTTCTTTCAAAATTAATCTTCTTGTTTTAAAATCCACTTTTTGGTTCAAAATTACACTATTCCAGTTCAAAGTTAAACCCTTTTGTTAAAATTTCATCTTTTTGATTTAAAATTGATCCATTCAACTTACATATGCAATCATTTTATTTAAAAATTAATCTCTTTGGTTGAAAATTCAAGTATTCTAGTAAAAGGTTCATTATTTTAGTTGAAAATGCTTCCCTTTTGTTGAATTTTGTTGTTGTTGAAATTAATTTTCTTTCAACTGAAAATGTAACCCTTTAAATCGACACTGCAATAATTTCGAGGAACGGCCTGTTTGTTCGCAGGTAATAACCGGTAATCGGTCAGTGCAACAAAAGGCTAGAGGTTGGAGTCTTGAGAGAGGGCATCATCTATTCCTCTCTTCCGTTTATTCCGAAACGGTATCCACTCAGAAATCAGACTATTCTACTTTTACCTCAGTCCACGCTACCCCCCCCCCCCCCCCCCCCCCCCCCCCCCTACCCGAGATGGAGAAAACGAAAGAAACTACGAAATTGTATCATTATTCTAAACGTGGTGTTGCAGAAACAAAACTGTTTTGTCTCAAGGTCTTCGAACAGAGATGATATGATTGAGAATCACTCACTGTTTGTTGATACAAAATATGTAGATTTAAACAAAAATTATTTTTAAGAGAAGCCTGTATTAAGAAATACATTTTATAATACAGTCGACGTACTTACCTTGCCGCTCTTTACCTTGCCGCTTCCCTTAACTCTCGGCGGAGCTCTTCCCCCACCACGACCGTGACAAGTCGGCATCCGAGAATTGTGCCGCTTGCTATTTACGTTGCCATCAATGGTTTAGGTCTTTTAAGGCAATTTTAAAGTGCAAAAAGTCACTTCTTCACAATCAGCTCAAACCTATTCTTATCCAGATATCTTCTCAGTCTCTCTATCAACTCCTTTAAGGCCTCCTCTCTTTTTGCCATACCATACCATAACCCTTTCTATCCTAACTCCTTCTACCACTCTGGCCTTTAGGTTACTTTGTATATTCTCGAATAAAATCCTAAAAAGCGTAGGGCTAAGCTGACGTACTTGCTTCAAGCGATATCCATCCAGAAACCTCCAAAATCCTTGTACGTCCTGTCACCCAATCTTTCGTAGGTCCATATGCCATCCTTGCCCTCTCGATCAGAACTCCCCCCCACTCCCCCACTCCCCCACTCCCCTCTCCTTCATACATTGCTATAACCTTTTTCAATTCAACAAAGGGAACACGCATTTGACCTCCCCAGAAACGTGTACACTTTCGACTCTTTCTTCGTTAATTCTTTATCCATCACGTGCTGCATGACGTACATTTTGACATACTTTTCATATGATTCGATTTAGTACTGATATATTTTTAAAGTACGTAATTATTTATTCTAGACATAATTAAATAAAAACTTGATTTTAGAGAACGTTAGCAATGTTGTGCAACGTTACGCAGTTACCAGCTAGGCCGCACGGGTACGGGGCTTCATCGTTATGCTGTTTTTTCATGCTCGAGCGACTACGACACCTCCCCCCCCAACTCCTGTCTTCCGAAACCACCGCTGCGGTGTAATTCTTGAAACTCCCGAAATGAAATTGCTAAAATTGAAAGTCGGGTTTAGTTACATTAAGCAGATTATTTATATACTTGCGCTTGTAGAGTCCCGAAAGCTCCTTCGGTTAAACAGTAGTTTTTAGATTGTACGCGTATATAGTATACACACCTGCAACAGAAAAGAAAATCTTTGCTTATAAAAAACATCTTAATTTATTATAAATATAAATTAATTTATTAATTATACACAAAAAATGTTCTTAAACAGTCATGGGATGTGTGAGTACAACTAAGACAGCTATTTTAATCCAAATCAAGTGTGAAATCTTTATACCGTTCAAAATTCGTTATTACAAAGTTGCATCTTTATACAGTTAACTCATTTGAAAAAAGTCTTAAGTTTCACCCCAAAAATCGAATGACTCAGATGTAACCTCGAGAGGCCACGCTACATAACGAAATATTTATGTTCTAAACTGACCTTCAGATTTACCTATTTTCAGCCTTCTCTAGTACTGTGAAATTTTCGAATCAAAATGTATATTGTAGTGTTCAAATCAATACATTTATTGCCCCAAGTCGGGTAAATCCGGTTATACATCATAGTCACGGACTAAGTCAAGTGACTGATGAGATTAGAATGTTATAAGTTAATTCAACTAATTTAATACGATGCTTGAAAACTCCTGCTTGATGCTTTATGTATACAATTGCGAGCGGCCACGAGCGTTGGAGGTGACAACAGTCACCTCTGTATGCTTTCTTAGAGCTACAATCAGCCACTCCAGGGTTTTCAGTCGCTCGATTCCTGATGGTCAAGAAAGTTTCTAACAATGCGACAGGTGTTTAATAAATCCGCCTTCTGAGCTGCTGCCAATACCCAAATGACTCATTAATGTTCAACATGTTCAGTGCATCTTGCGTGCACATTGCTTATAGCCGAAATCACAATAGGATGAATAGATACATGATTCACATTCCCTCATATGGTCTTTACTTTATGCCTTATCTCGCTATACTTGTGGATCTTGGTTGTATAGGTTGATTGCAAATTTCGATTAAGCGGATAAGCAATGTCGATGATGTAAACTCTTCCAACTTTTTTTCTCACATCACGATGTCAGGTCGATTGGCCCGGATGTAATGATCCGTTTGGATAGTAACATCCCAATATAAGATGTAATCTTCGCTTTCTAAAACGGGCAATAAATTTATCTATAGAAGGGCATCCATTCTTTTAAGAGTCCTAGGTTTAGGGCAAGTTGTTAATGAATAATGCCCGCTACATTATTATCTCTGTGCGTATATTCTCTCTTGAGCCATTACGCGACAGCCATCAATAATGAGCTCGATGGATTCGTTCGTATCTCCACTGTAAAGCGCAACATTTCGTATGCTGTTAAAATAGTCTCGCAACTGTATAACTTGTGACTCACACAGTTTTTTGACATCTACAACGCCCCAACCCCTTAAATGTCGTGGAATAACTACCCTTTCAATCGCTATATTTCTGTCGTGCATTCAGTGCTTCGTCATTTCTACGCGAACAATTCTGTTCAACTTTTCAAGGTCGGTGTTAGACCATTTGATGAGCCCGAAGGAGTAGGTGAAAACAGGGATGGCATATGTGTTGATCGTCCTTATTTTGTTTGCCAAGTTGAGAAACCTCTTCATAATCAATCTGAGTCTCGTACTGAAGGCAGTCGTTAGGCTTATTTTAACAGTCGTATGTTAAATACCCTTAGATTTAAGAATACCCAGATATTTATATGATTGGACTGCGCCATTGCCTCGATGTCATTTTCGAACTCGTTCGCTAACTCTGCGGTCCCTAATTCCTCTCTGATTAAATGCACTGTTCTACATTTATCTAGTCCGAACTCCATGTGGATATCATTAGAAAACTGCTGTGTGACATCGATCACTTGCTGCAGTTTCTGGGCTGAACTAGCGTACCACTTCAGATCATCTATGTAAAGAAGATGGGTCACTTGATAAACATCCTCATTATTATAAATTCTGAACCCATTAGACATGCTGTTTAGTGTTTTGCTCGATGGATTCAACGCTCAACAGAACCATAGTGCGCTGAAGGAGTCTCCTTGAAATATAACCGTCGTAAAGCGTATTGATCTAGTTATCCTCGGTTGTCCATCATCAAAATACTTGATTCTTGTACCCCAGAGCCTTATTGCATGACTTAGAAAGTCAATAATGTGTGGGCAGATTCTGTAAAGTTTTAAGACTTCAAGCAAATAGTCATGCGGCACGGAACGAAACGCTTGCTTGTAGTCAATGTTTGCTATGTGTAAGTTCCTTTGATGCTTACGAGTTTGAGTCATGGTAACAGCGTTTATAGTGACTCGAGCTTTACAGCCTCGTAGGTTTTCACAACATCCTTTTTGTTCTTCTGTAAGAATGTCATTCTCGTCGCAATGAGGATATACCTTAACTGCAAAGATAGCTGTAAGACATTTATAAATTGTTGGAAGACAGGCTATCGGTCGAAAGTCAGATGGAATTTGAGCGTCTGGTTTTTTTGGTATCATATACGTAGTACCCTAGAGCAAAAAACCTGGCATCAGATCTGGGTGTTCAATGATCTTCTGAATACACCTTGCCAACGCAAGAAGCACACTCGTCTGGTACTTGTATCAGAAGTTGTGCACCATGTCCGGACCTGCAGCTTTCCAATTACTTGCCCTTTTCAAGACCGCTAAAAGATCTAAAGCTGTGATGTTTGTCAAATGCATTTTAGGGCTATTGCTTGCCCTTGCTTCCTCCAGTTTGAAGCACGCAGTGTCCAAAATGCATTTATTCATTTTTCCCCAAACACCCGATCTGTAGTTGGTCATATCTTCCAATTGAGGGACTTCGGTGTCTTGGTGGTTATTTGGCTTTACTCCCAGTTCACGATAGAACCTTCTTTCATCTGTCTGAAAGTTTTAATTTTATTGTCTTCGTGCATTAATTGTCTTGTACCGACGTAGTCTGGCAGTAAAAACATCAAATCTTTGTCGTTGAGAGTCTAAAATTGCATGCAATATTGCTGGTGTTAATGCCTCAAAGTACCGAGGGTGGATGATTTTAGTAACATGATTCATCAGCTTTCTGGTTCTATTTACTTTTTTATATTGCGTTAAACGACCTAATTTGCACCTTACTTTGCAAAAAAACTGCATTTACAGGCCTAGTTTTTCGGCCTAACGTTCTAACAGTTGCCACAGCTGCACAGGATACAAGAGTTTACACCTCTGACGCAGTTTGTGTTACGTTGAAATACGTAGGTATAACCTTGCTGTCGAGGTGTGCTATTAGTGCACGTAGATCATTTGTGATGTTAATTTTGGGCAGAGATTGCCTTAGTGTTGGTTCTACATATCTGAACTCTAGTAAAGCATGACCAAAATTCCTTTCCATGTGCTGTAGTTTTTCTGAGCTTTCCCTATCCACATCATCGTTAGTAATATCCGGATGTCGTTCTAATGGATCCGGTGCATGATGTTCATTATCATTAGCACCTATGCCTTCAGCATCAATCAAGTCTTCGTTATCCACATCTTCCACGGCGAGCTCATCAATAGGAAGTTGATATTGAGCTTTTTTGGTTGCTGAATCTCTGCTTCTGTCTCTGTTTGTATCAGGTCATGCACCTCTGGAGGACGTGGTGGTGTTGGATCGTCAATAGATTGAGGAAGAGCATCAATTGCTCTTGCTGAACCGTTTGACGCATCTTTCTCTAACTGATGTAACATGTAGATTAGTCCTGATATCCTTCACCTTAGCGATAAGATCTCTTAGTGCGACTTTTTGTATATTAGGATACTTTGCAGCTTTGTTCTTAAATGATATCCTTCTTCCATTTTCGTGTCGAACTTCGCACTTTTGTAATAGAGACGCACCAATTTCTCTATCATTGCCGAAACCCAATTGATGCTCTCCCACGGTATTTCTGTCGAGGTGGTTGGATGCAAATAGCTAGCGCTAGCCAAAGTATCCTCAGCAGCCGCAGTTGATGTCCCACTGCTTACCGTTTGTCGCAAATGTTCTTGCTGGCCAGCTGTTTGATTAGTGAGATCTGCCTGACCGTCTCGCAGCTCACCATCGCAACCGTCCAGCATGCTGTGGCACCCAGCTGTGGCTCCAGGGGCGCCCCGACGATCCTCGGGAAGCGACAAGCGTTTCAAAATCTTTAATATATTCTTCAGTTTTCACTGATGAGTTTTGGTCCTCTACTTAGTCCCTCTCCTCTTCGTTATCAGCCAATTTGGCATGGGAAACCCTGCAGTATCAATGCTACCGCCAACATTGCCGTCAAAGCCATGAGAGGAGAGCTCAAGCCCTACATTGTTACACCATTAAGCCATTTCCCTTACGGGGTAGGCGTGACTCACTTGGTGGGGAAGGGAGTAATGTGAGGAAGGGATTGAGAATTTTTAAATTGATCCCGACTTCTCGTGTTATTTATGAAAATAACACGTTCGTTCAGCAACACTGCTCCGACCCAGGTTACTGATCAATCTCTCTAGGAATCAGCTCAAGTGAAGATCTTCGCAATCATTATGTAAGGTTCCCCACTTGGGTCCATTAGTGTCCAAGGTCTTTTATTTCAGGCGTCATGCACTCTACTGACACTCTTTTTATTAACTATTCGCCGCCATACTTTTCTGTCCTGGCATACTTCTCTAGATTCTTTTACGTGTATGCATTTTTTCATGCACGCTTTTGTGATGGTGGCTTCTTATGTCTCTTCTAGCTAGGGTCTCATTCACACATTCTAACTATTCTGTCCACGGTTTGCCTCTGGGCACACTTCCATTCACTTTAGCTTGAGACACTTGTTTCGTTAGTCGTTCATTTGGCATTCTCTCAACATGCCCGAAAAATCTTAATCTTTTCTTGATAAGTCCATGTTTTGCTGCCGTATACTGCAGTCGGTAAAAATATAGAATCATGTACTGCCATTTTAGCTTTATTTGATATATTTTTACTTCTGATAAGGGGCCCTGCTCTACAAATGACCTTCTTATGTTCGTTTATGCGTCTATCTAATTCCTAATCTATTTTTTCGTCCCTGGTAAATAAGCTATCGTGGTATACGAACTTATCAACTTGTTCAATTCTCTCATCATTTAATAAAATATTGCATAGTGTTTTCGCTCGCACTCTTTCCTTCAAACGCTATAGCTTTTGTTTTATTTGCGTTATTTTTGAGGTCCTCGTTCTTCATGCTTGTATTCAGTTTATTCAACATTCTTTGCCAGTCTTCGATTGACTCTGCCATAATAACCTTTTCATCTGCGAACGCTAACCCACGTACCCTTACTATTTCGAGATACTCTTTCAGGACTTCCCAAAGTTTATTTCTATCTACTTTGTCAAAAGCTTTTCTAGGCCAACAAATGCACAGAAAACTTGTTTTCTTACTCTCTAACTTTTTTCTGTGATTTGCCTTCAGCTATATATTTTATCCATATATGACCTTCCTGGCATAAGGCCACTTTGGGCTTCCCAAATTTTTTTTCCGTTATTTTTATTACCCTATGAATAAGTATTTTTGAGTATGTTTTACTAACGGTACTTAGCAAGCTAATTCCTCTGTAATTATTTCAGTCGCTTTTATCTCCCTTTCTTTTGTATATTGGTACGACAATCACCTTTTTCCAATCGTCTGGGACGTCTACCATCTCGAAACGTGAATTTATCAATTCGCACAGTCTATGTGCTATGTACTGGCCACCGTGTTTAAGCATTTCAGCGTTAGTACTGTCTACCCGGACAGCCTTACCGTTTTTCTACTACTTAATTATATCCCTAACCTCAGTAATACAGACTTTCTTAATTGAGTTTTCTAACGAATCGTGTTCTACATCGCCTT
>NC_046661.1:16724085-16750044 GCF_010883055.1 Belonocnema kinseyi | reverse complement strand
CAAATATGAGGTGAAAATACGGGCCAAATGCTGATGGGTTGAAGAAAACTTTTTCCACCAGAAGGTTTTGATACAATCTGGTCCCGGTGCGGAATAGTTCTTTGACTCACAACACTTAGTGGTCTTATGAAATGTAGCATTATCCATAACTATAGTTGTGCCAAGTGGCAATTTAGGTAATAACATCTTCTCCAACCATGTATTGAATACTAGTCCAGTCTATGCTGAGCTTCGTAGACTTCTCTCCAAAATACTTCGACCTCCTCTGGTTTCGGTGGGTGTTCGTCAGTAACTGGAGGGTATTGGAAAAGTCGAGATGAGTCAGAGAGAAACTGTTGATTTTCCCTGACCCACCTCTCCCTCCGCTCTAAACTTCTCTTAGCGTCAGATAGTATACGTATTCTCTCAACAATATGCTGTCTGATCGTCAGCAGCTTTGACTTGTTAAGTGTGTGATAACGGGTCCGGAGTTCGGTCGCGAAGTTTCGAACCTTGGCGGTAAAATTCCTGCCAGATGTGATGTGGTCAATCACACATTGAATACGGGACGTGTACAGTCTTGCCCAGCCTATCTTTATGGCAAGTTGATGCATTCGTCTTTTGGTCTTATGATCAGCCGTTGGTTTTGTTTTACGGTACGCATCGGCCAAAGCTCTCGCTGCATTATACACACAATAATTGATAGCCCAGAGGTCGGATTCATCGGAAAAATGTCTATGAAACTCGTCATCCATTTCAGCCAGATCTTTAGGCTTGAGAGAAACCTTGGTGTTGATGTTTCTCCGGGTCGTAAAGCATCGCTCTTCATCTATTGGATGCCTGCCCGCGGTTGTTCTTAGTGTCACCTCTCTTTCTTTGTTGCCGGCTTGTTCTAGCTGTGGTAGAGTAGGCGTTGCGCTTACATAGCCCCTTTTACGTAGTAGGTCAGCATGGTTTCGCAGACGTTGCTGCGAAAAGTGTGATAGCTCCGGGTGTTTCTCGCACCACAGAGCATGCAGCCGTGCCATGTAACCCCGTTCACGGGCCACACTCGCATCGTAGCACTCTAGCAAGTCGTGATTTAACCACTTCGTCCACCTAAAGGTCCCGGGATTCCGCCGATCCATCGCATTGAAGCCATCTTCATTGGCTCCCCCAGCTCTAGAGGGGTCGGCAATGTTGGCCGAAACATTGTCGGGATCCTTGCGCGTTCTCTTGTTTTAAACTGCACTTACTACAACTATGTTTGGTGTTGCTATTGTTGTTCCCACGAGAAGCTAGGGAAAGGGGTTCGTCCATCCTTGTAGAACCCCGCATGCAAGGATAAGGCTGAGTACTCTGAGAGGTCGCCCGGTATCACAGAATCACCGTTCTAGACACCTCACCCAGGTGCCATTCAGCTTTCGGCAGGGTTTTCACACCTCCACTTTGGGGTTAATTCCTTCGGGACCATCCCTGGACAATTGTCCTTAGCTGCCTACTTACTTTGTAATCATGTTCAGCAGAAACCCTTGGTACAGGGACCTTCTATCCGCAGCCCGAGGACTTATATTACTTACTGTTGCTATGCCGTGGAGCTCCTCTTTTTCCCTCACTCTCTGTCTCTCTCTGCTCTTCTCTCCATCTCTCTCTCTCTCTATCTCTCTGTCAACTCCTTTTGTATGCGATCTTCCTGTTCCGTCGCAAAAGGATGATGTCATCGCGAGGAAGTGGATCACTTCGTAATTCCATAAACACAATATTCAGAAGCACGTTGAACAGAGACACACCCTGTTATGTTTAAGATGAATTAAATTGATAAAAACCAGAAAGGCGACCGAGTGAAATTTTTAAAACAGATTTCTGTTCAAACAAAAGGATAGTTTTCGACGTAGAAAAATATAGACATCTGCTCTGTTTGAAATCACGAAGAAAACTGAAACAATCATTCTCAGAGGTCCTCCAGGTTAACGACTACGTAATTCAAAAAAATATTGCTTTAAATTTTAAAGGGCTCTAGCAGTAATAATGAAGGGGCGACGACTGTAGTGGCGAAGTTTTCTCAGATTTTGTTCCGATTTATAAACAATAATATATTTTGGAAGGTTTTTCCACGTCGGTTATTAAATTGACCGCATTCACATTGCTAGCAGTATGACACATTTTTATCACCAGACGTTCTTGGTCCCTCTAACTGTGCGCCAAAGCACAATCTAATCCGACCATTCTTTTGAAAGTCACAAGGATAAATTGTTCATATTTTTATGGACAATAAATACCGTTCGATAGAATTTTAAATTCGAAAAAAGTAGTTTAAACAGTGTAGAAAAAGCTCTCGCTTTTTGAATTTTTATCAAAAATGGCTAGTTAACGAACTCGATCTTTCTTTTTGGTCCTTCTAACTGTACGCCAAAGTGCAATCTAATCCGACTTTTCTTTGGAAAGTTATCCGGTATACAGACAACAACAAAGTTACACATACAACAAAGTTATTTGGTATACAGAAAACAACGACAACAAGAACAACAGCAACAACGTCGACGCTGACGTAAAAACTTGTTTTTCTGACTCAGGGAGCCTCAAAACGTTGAGATTTTATGAAATCCTTGAAAGTTATTTTTCGCGTAAAACTAATACCTTCTCATTATAGATGAGAAAATAATAATTGATTATTTTTTGTGCGTTCAAAATTTAAATTTTCGATTTTTCTTTATCAAAAATCAAAAAGCTAATAAAATAATCATGTAGGGCTTTGGTAAGGTACAGTTTTTATTTTCTTGACTTTTTCCCATATCACACTTTTTTTGCTTCAAATGTCCATTTCCGTTTGGTTTTCTTGATTTAAAAAATTTTCTAACTTTGGTCATTTTTATTTTATCAAAGAAAAACATTGGGATGAATGGTTCATATTTTTGTGTACCATAAATGGCTGTGCATTAAATTTTTAAATTAAAAAAGTGGTCTTAAAACTTTTGAAAGAGCTTTAACTTTTTGAATTTTTATAAAAAATGGCTGGTTAACGAACTCGATTTTTCTTTGTTAACTTTGTTGTTGTTTGCATACCGGATAACTTTCGAAAGAATTTTCGAATTGGATTGGGGTTTGGCCCATAGTTAAAGGGATCAAAAAGAAAGATCGATTTCGCTAACCAGTCATTTTTTATAAAAATTCAAAAAGTTGGGGCTTTTTCAAAATTTTTAAAAAGACTTTTAAAATTTTAAAATTCAATGGACAGCCATTTCTGGTACACAAAAATACAAACAATTTATCCTAATGACTTTTTCACAAACAACATTAACAACAACGGCGAAGCCGGACAGACAGACGCCGACGTAAAAACTCGTTTCTCTGACTCAGAGGGCCTCAAAATGTCGACGTTTGATGAAATCCGCGAAAGTGTTTTTTTCTCATAAAACTAATACCTCCTTATTATATATGAAAATGTAATAATTAATTATTGTTTATGCGATCAAAATTTAAATTTTCAATTTTTCTTTAACAAAAATCAAAAAGTTGATGAAATAATCATGTAGGGCTTTGGAAAGGTAAAGTTTTTCTCCTATTGACTTTTTCTCATATTAAGCTTTTTTGCTTCAAATGTCCATTTTCATTTTGTTTTTTTTTTATTTTGAAAATCCTCAAACAGTAGTAATTTTTATTTTATCAACAAAAAAAACTGAGATAAATTGTTCATATTTTTATGTGCTGTAAATCACTGTTGATAGAATTTTAAAATGAAAAAAAAGTGTTTTTAGAAATTAAAAAAAAATCTCTACTTTTTTGAATGTTTATCAAAAATTGCTGGTTAATGAACTCGATCTATCTTTTTGTTCCATTTAACTGTGCTCCAAAGCACAATCTAATCCGACTATTCTTTCGAAAGTTATCCAGTATATAGACAACAACGACAACAACGACGAAGCCGGATAGATAAACAGATACCAACGTAAAAAATTGTTTTTCTGAATCAGAGGTCCTTAAAACGTCGACATTTGATGAAGTCCGCGAAAGTGATTTTTCGCTTAAAACTAATACCTTCTCATTATAGATGAGAATATAATAATTCATTATTTTTATGCAATCAAAATTTAAATTTTGAATTTTTTTAACAAAATTCAAAAAGTTCATGAAAAATCATGTAGGCCCTCAAAAAAGTAAAATTTTTCTCCTCTCGACTTTTTTCCAGATCACGCTTTTTTTGCTTCAAACGTCCATTTTCGTTTGGTTTTTTTTATTTTGAAAATCTTCTAACTTTGGCCATTTTTATTTTATAAAAGAAAGTCACTGGGATGGATTGTTCACATTTTGTGTGCTTTAAATGTCTGTTGATAGAATTTTAAAATAAGTGGTCTCAAACATTTAGATAAAGCTCTAACTTTTTGAATTTTTATAAAAAATGATTGGTTAACGAGCTCGATCTTTCTTTTTGGTCCCTCTAACTGTGCGCTAAAGCACAGTCCAATCCTAATATTCTTTCGAAAGTTATCCGGTATAGAGGCAACAACATTAACAATAACGACGACGCCAGACAGACAGGCAGACACCAACGTAAAAACTTGTTTTTCTGACTCAGGGGGCTTCAAAACGTCGACATTTGATAAAATCCGCGAAAGCCATTTTTCGCATATGAGAATGTAATAATTAATTATTTTTTATGCGACCAACATTGGAATTTTCAATTTTTTAAAACAAAATTCAAAAAGTTAATTAAATAAGCAAGTAGGGCCTTAAAAAAGTAACGGTTTTCTCCGATTGACTTTTCTTATATTACGCTTTTTTTTTGCTTCAAATTTTCATTTTCGTTTGGTTTTTTTTTATTTCGGAAATTCTCTAACTTTGGTAATTTATATTCTATCAAAAAAAGTCACTTAGATAAATTGTTAATATTTTTGTGTGCTGTAAATGGCTGTTGATAGAATTTTAAAATTAAAAAAAAAGTATTCTGAACTTTTTTGAAAGAGATCTAATTTTTTAAATTTCTATCAAAAATGGCTAGTTAACGAATTTGATATTTCTTTTTGGTCCCTCTAACTCTGCGCCAAAGCACAATCCAATCCGACTGTTCTTTCAAAAGTTATCCGGTATAGAGACAACAACAACAACAACGACGACGACGACGCCGGAGAGACAGACAGACACCGACGTTATTTATATCTCTCTGGTGTTCTTTGACGCTTACTTCCAACGGACGTTTAGTTTGATCTATATAACCCGCGGTGCAATTTTGACCTTTGCACCAGATGCCATAAAGGATATTACTCTTTTGCAAATTCTTTAATTTTTCTTTAGTGGGCCTCAAGAACGACGTGGTGTCACTCTTGTTTTTAAATGCCGTAGTTATGTCATAATGCCCGAGAACTCTTGCTATTCGGGCAGATAAACCTTCAACATATGCAATGCCAATGAAAGACCTAATTTCCGTATTTTGAAATTTTTCATCAACTCTGCGTTGTTCATTTTGGACTAAAATATGTAATCCGAAATTGATATTCTCTGAAACAAATTTTTCCGGGTAAAAGTTATCATGAATTCTGTCTTGCACTAATCGAAAATTTTCTTGATGAAATTATTTATCTGAAAGAAAAATAGCTCTGTCAAACGTATTGAAAACTATACTTTTTTGTATTTTTGTGGGTAGTTGGAATCAAAATTTACGCAGCTTCCAGACCAGCTGTTTTTGCGATACCAATTGTATTTTATTTCTTGAATGACATTGATGTGAAAAGTTACACCAGGGAAGTTTATCGCCCTATTTTGTTCTTTTTCTAGCGTGAATTTTATTTCAAAATCATTCGAATTGAAAACTCGTATAAAGTTTTCTAAATTGTTTTCCGGGAAAGCTACTCGAATGTCGTCGGCATAACGCACATGCAACGGTACTTGGGAACCTATTTTCGGTAAAATATATGTTTCCAAGTCGTCCATAACTAGATCTGCTCAAATCGGCGAAAGCGAAGAGCCTTTCTGTAGCGGAAAAGGAAGATCGCACAAAGAGGAAGTTGACAGAGAGAGAAAGATACAGAGACAAAGACGGAGAGAAGAGCGGTGAGAGGGAGAAGTAGTGAGAGGGAGACTGAACTTCAGTGGTGGCTCCAGGGGCGCCCCGGCGATCCTAGGGAAGCGAAAAACGTTTCAAAATCATTAATAAGCTCTCCATGGTAATTTATGGGTTTTGGTGTTCTTCTTAGTGCCTTTCCTGTTCGTTCTGTGTTTGTCTGGCATGGGAAACCCTGTTAGTATGTAATTGTCAGTATATAATTTTAATAATACATTTTAAAAATGTTTGATTATAAATAATATATAAGATTCACCAATTATGTTTCTGTAGCCTGCTCACTTAAAATAATTATAATAATATTTACTACTACTACTGTTAACTTCTACCTCTACCCTTCCTCGAAAAGTTGGCTAAAATTCCAATAGTGAGAAAACTTTCTTGAGACTAAGTGCTCTTATGTTTTCGGGCTCACGGAATTCGAATTTGAGTTCAAAATTATCAACCAAAAAAATTGCCGCCACAAAATGGTGGACAACTTTGAACAATCTTACTTTACGGACGAAATTGTCAAAAACAGGTCAAGTTTGGGACATTTACTTTAACCGAATATTTTAAGGACAGTTTTTGAAGGTCCCACTTAAGGTCTTGATACCTCTTCTCCTTTTCTTTCTTCTTGGCAGTGATTTTGTAGTAGGCTGAAACCAAGAATTGGATCAAAAATGTAGTTCGCTTTTTCTCAGACAAGCGATTGGCCTGTAATTCTGCGGGTGAGCAAAGTTGCTCATCCATGGCAGAATTACTGTGCGTCCTTCCTCCAATAACTCCGGAATAGGCTCTTTCGATTTCAAATATGAGGTAAAAAGGCGGGCCACATTCTACCAGGTTTAAGAAGAAATTTTCCATTAGAAGGTCTTCATACCATCTCGTCCCGGAGCGGACTTTTTCACCTCCTCCGTAGTGATAGGTGGGCGTTCTTTCTCAGGTATTATGAGGGCATCGCACAGCTCTTTGAAGCTATTAATAATAATACAGAAATTTTTATTATGAAATCATACAGTTTCTCATTTTATACATAAATGATGTATTTTACATTGAAAGATGCCTGATACGTCTATTTATCTTCTAATTTTTTGATTGCGAATAGGAGAAAATTGACCTAGAATAAACCAACGCCTGAATGCAATAGCATTCTTCCAAAAAGCGTTTACATTTCATTCAAAATCAAACCGTTTTTGAAAAACACGGAAAATATTCGAAGAAATTCGCGCAACGAAGGCAAAAATCAGTTAATAATTGTTTAAATCTTGATGAAAAAAGGAGTTTTGCTACTTACCTTTTAGTTTACATATTAAGATACAAATAAGTACACAATAGGTGGTAGAATAATCTAAATTTGAATCTATAGGAAGTTAGGTTATGGAAATAAAATTACGGCATATAATGTAACATAGGTTTGTCTTTATTCAAAGAGCACTTTTGGAAAGCACGTCTTTCTTGTATGGAATTCTGATCTGAAGAAACTAGAGATTATACATTCACACCAGCCCTCTTAGGGACGACATTTGACCTCTTCGGCCCTGCTTCTGATTCTGCTTCACTTCTAAGAAAAAAGAGCCGTCATTCAGCCACTCAAACCGCCCTCAAAATATAATGATCAGTTTTTGAATTACTCCACACATTCTTTGAAATAAACCAACAGAATCAAAATAATAATCTTGTTTTTAACATTACTGTTTTTTTTGTATTTTTGTATTCAAAGAGGAATTTTTTATTATTTTCATTAATTTGAATTTGATTTAATTTATTCTTTATTTTTAGATTTTTTGCGTTGTACTGATGGTTTCCTTAATGAATCGCGCCCATCTACGAATGCTTTGGAAGCCTGTTGAATTTTTAACAAAAAAGTTTTTTTTTAAACAAAGAATGATGACTTTTCTACCATGGAGGATAAAATTTCAATACCGAAAGACGAGTTTTCAACCAAAATACTTGAATTTTAAGTTAATTAATTGAAATTTAGGCTAGAAAAGATAATTTTTCAACAAAAATGGAATAGTTAAACTCTCACTTTCAAAATTACTTTTCAAAACAAAGAACTGATTTTAGACGAGTTTAATCTAACCAGAAAGATGAATTTTTAACAAAGATGATTAATTTTCAACCCAAAAGGACGAACTGTCAACATAATTAATGAATTATATACAAAACAGTCGATTATTGAATAGTCGAAGTGAATTATGGTTAGGGTCCAGGACCAAACTACACATGTCCTTAGTCAGAAGCGTACTTTGAATTTTAATGGGGTAGCGTACTACCCCGGTGGATCGTTCTAGGGTTAAAACACTTTATGTTAACAAGTTTATTAAATTGAAAATGTTTCCAAATCTGTGTTCGAACTTTTATTTTCATATTGCAATGTTTTCAAAGCGTTTTTACATTCTTATGATTAACGATTGAGAAAGTATTAAAATTGTTCGAAATTCCACACCACCGTTTATCAGCGGATTTCCACGTTTTGAGACTCCTATTTTGGACAGAAATTTTGGCTATTTTGGACAGAAACTCCAAAAGCTAGAGCATTAAAAAAATGTGTTGACCAATTTTTTTAAGATTCAAAAATTTTATGCACGGCCATTCGTATTATTCAGAAAGCCGGACAATTTATTTCTATGACTTCTTTCGTTAAAAAAATATCAGAATTATAGCATTTACAAAATTTTGAAGATCAATCGAAAATGTTAAGAAAAAAAACGTCCGATGTGAAGAAAAGTCAAGAAAAGAGAAATGCATTAAATTGTAATACTAAAAAAGATCTAAAAATGTGTTATTACTTACTTCTTGATAGGGTGCGTAGTTTTTGTTTTATTCATGAGAAACTACATTAAAAATAAAAAAATAATATTTTTGGACAAACGACACAAACTACTAAGAAAATAAACAGACGAATGTTGTTTAGCTAAGAGAGAGAGAGAGGGAGAGAGAGCTACACATTTTTTTAACCGTTTTTTGATAGGATACGTAGTTTTTGTTTTAATCGTGAAAAAGATCATCAAAGTAACAAATAAACATATATGGATAAACAAGATAGCTCTAAAAAAATTACCGGATCAAATCGGGCTTTGGCACAATTTTGTATGTCCTAAAAGAAAGAACGAGTTTGTTAACACACATTTTTTGATTTACGGTTATGGTTTTATACTTCGAAAACGTTATTTAAGAATGAAATATTTAGTTTTGTGCCGAGTGAAGACAGGTACCTGGAAACAAAATAAAATTAGAATTCAAGCTCTTCAAAATATCTAATATTTTTGTTTTAACTATATTTCAATAGGATGAGGTTTTTAGGTTTTAGGCATTAAAAATTATAATTTTAAGCCAAACGATGACAGATAAGTAAAAGGTTTAAAAGAATATTAGATAAGGCTTCACATTTTGATTTTTTTTCTTCAAATACTATCCAAAAATAAAAAAATCAAACTTTGCGCCAAACTAAAGGACATGCGGAAAACAAATTAAAAAGGAGTAGCAGCTTTTAAAAATTCTAAAGAATTTATTTTAACTATTTTTTATATGGCTTGCCATTTTGGTTTTATTCATCCAAAATATTATGAAAAAAAAAGAAAATTCAAATTTTGAGCCGAACGACGCGAAATATAGGGAAAAGTTTTTGGAGGAATTTCAACGTTTAAAATTCCTACATTATTTCTTCAAACCACTTTTCGATAAACTCCTCGCGTTTAATTTATTTGATTAAATTGATATACAGAAATCAGAACTTTTAAAATAAGAGCATAACAACGCGAGGTAGAGAAGTATGTCTGAAGAAACTGAAGAAAGGATTATAGGTTTTAATTGTAATGCACTTCAGAAAATAAATATACTTTTTTGAAAAATGTCAGTTTAAAATCAGGCGTAGCGCGAGTGTTAGGATGAGAATGTGTAAGTAGTATACAGACCACTATGGCGAGTAATAACAATCTGGTGACGTCACACTGTGTTATCAGTGATCTCACCAGACTGTTATCACTCGCCGCCATAGTGTCCTGCCTGGGAGTCTTATCTCTCGCAGCCATTGGATCAGTGTCAACACAGTGTCCCTCCTACACCTCCCCTTCCCTCATATCACACAGATAAGCACTACTTACAGAAATCTTATACCATTCAGCTCTTACGCAATTTTAACGCACGCAACTTCTTATCAGAGCAAAGATTTAAACATCCTAGCCAATATTACATTTAACATCGCATCTCATAAATAAGGAGAAGGGTAAGTAAAGACAAAAAACATTATTCTCATATAATAGTGACATAGATTTATTAATAACATTCAATAAATGAAATTCTGCGTGTGTGAATACGCCAGTATATGATTTTATTCAGATTCTTTATTTTCTGATTTTTTGAAAAGATATCATCTATAAATTGAGTGCGTAGAATAGCAAACAGTTTACGTATAATAATATTATATAACATAGTATCATTGTTTGTTACGGTTCTTGTTCTTTGCCTGATTTGAACAACTATATCGTTAAATCTGGAGTTTTCCAGCGACATGAATCTTCGCTCACATGATCCAGGTGTTATATAAGTGAATTCTGGTAAAATAATATCCGTAAACGCCTGAGCGCTCTGGTTTACAACAGGAAGAATATTTTGGAGATATGAAATACGTTCCATGATACAGTGACGTAATTTTATCAGCTGCAGAAACGTAGTCCCCTGCATTACGATGAATGGAGAGTAAACTTTCTGCTTTTTGAGAACAGAACAACTCTCATTGTCGACTTCAGGATTTGATAAATCCTTTTTCGCAATATCTATATAAATTGCTTCAGATCCATGGCTAGAAGTATACACTGGTACATAAGTTCAAAAAGCAATACATTCTAAAGTTTGGGATAAACTGTTCTTTGAAAAAGAAGCCCACATGTCTTCGAAGACATTATGTGTTCCAGTCAAAAGCGTGCCCTTGGAATTTTTTGTTGACCAGACAGACCACAGGTTGTAACTTCACATAAGGGTTGACATCAGTAATTGGCACTGGCTGTAGTCCTACTGTCACAAATTATGACTGAGAAGTATTTAGAGGATAAAAAGTTGAAAACAGCATATTTTCCTTTCGCTGCATTCTGATTTAAATAATCTTTCTCGTGAATATCAAAATCTGAAATGGCACTGCTGAAGTGTATGACGCTCTATAAATACTGTAATATATTGCGTCTCCCAACTCGTTTCAATGTAAGAGTTTAAGAGAGGGTGGGATGGGGAATAAACCATCAAGTAATATACACGACTTATCACTTATTCTTATTAAGGAAATGGAAGGCGGTGAGGTTAATAACAGTGATTGGATAACGAAAAATATAATGATAAAATATTTATTTCACCAAATAGTGTTGCATACATTCAAATGTTCATACAACATTTTTTATTACAAATATTCTCTCTTCGGGAAAAAATTAATTTATTATAAGTTCTGCATATTGATTTTTTTTCATACGACTATCAACATGTTTACAAAGCTGCGCATGAAATACTTAAATATCAATATACTGTTGAATACATTTTTATACGTTCTGTTACATACAATTTTTCTTAGTTTTTATATCCTTAGGGAAGTGTACCATGACTACAATCGCAAAGTCTTTTCATATCAACGGGTGCTTAAACTTTTGTTACGCGACGCGTGACTACCTGATGGAAAGGTGTTCGACGAATACTATCAGACGATACTGTGATAGGCCCCTCCTGCTCACTAAGAACCAAAGACTTGATTGAAATGTAACTGATCTTTTCATTGGTAGAATAATTTAATGTGATACCCTTCACCTTACATACCCCCTGCTCCGTTCCATCAGATTTTTGTACAATGTACGCATAATAATTTGGGCCTCCTAAAACAAAAGATTCTATAAAGCTTCCCTTTCCGTATACCTTAACTTAACCAGTCATGTTACCGAGAAAACTACCCGTTTCTGGGCGATATTCTTCTGCTGCCCCGCTCGAGACATAGATGCACGAATCTGTATCGTAGTAGACTACACAACGGCCCAGTTTCCCTAGGTAAGAATTCAATTTCAGTCGAGCTTGGGCAGTTGTATAGGTTGCAATTACTTCATTCGTCGTAGAAGAATGCTGTCGTTGACAGGAAGTTTACCACAAACCTTGATCTCTGGGGTGGTCAAAAGTTCCATAAGTCTTTTGCGCGTATTAACAATATCAGTTTTGGGTAGGTTTTCTTTCTGCCCAAATGTGCCCCAGAAAGGGTTTAAGAACAAATTTGGCACCGATCGAGGTCCGCGGTTTGAGACTATATTCTCTCTTTCTATCCGTAGCCTTCTACCTGCTCATACATATCAAGATAGTGAACTTGAGCGAATTCACTGTCTTTGCAGTTGCTAGGCCAACCACTAGCCTCTTGTTTGATTTTGATAAACATGTTCACGTACTCTGCAAAGAGGCCACCTGTGCGCTTCTCAGAATCAAACTGAGATGTTTTATGCTGCTATATCTTATGTACCTGGATTACTTTATATCCAACTTCAACTGCTTTTTGAAGTTCATCGACAAGCCAGGTACCTGTTAATTGTCGCTGTTAGGGTTTTTCGTGCAGACAATCGTCTTGTCTTAGCTCTTAGCAGCAAGTTCTACATAGAGCAAAAAGAGGACAGTCATGCATACAAATCGGCAAAACTGAAAAGTCAAGATCCCTTGGGGGAAGAATTGTACAGTTAACTAAACCTTCTACAATTGGCAGTTCCCATTCATTCAAATCTGTGATTATACGGCATTTATCAACCACATATACTACAGGATGTCCGATTGGAAATTTTCCTACTTTCAGAATATAAGGGTACAGGGAACAAACATCTTCATAATGCAGGTTTCCATACCTTTTATCTCATACAAAGATAACACGCTTTCGTTTCGACCACCGAAAAAAGCGTCTCTTGGATATAGAGGCGGGTGTTCCAGAAGTGGTCGTGGAGAACGGAGAAATGCTTGTAGTTCAGCGCTTGTCCCTTTCAACCTTCTTTATTCACACTTCCAAATTTCTTCCATTTCATACCCGCATGCATGCATTCTTTTAGAGATGGCTTCTGTGCGCTTGTATCTCTTATCCCTAGAACCTCTCGCTAAATTTTCAATGTCCCGGGTAATGTTAAAACATTTTAAACAGCCATGCCAATAACATCTATAAAACTGTAAAAGAAACTTTTTTTTCCTATCGCTTGATTCGTAATAACCATCGACTAGCAGTTTAGTGTATATCATTATCTTCTATCCCCTCCCAGCATGTTAAATGTCAACAACAAGCTCTTTTTTTCTATAGAAGCCACTCGATTGCTTTAAATTACAGCTTATCTCCTAATCGATATCCACCGTCTGGGAGAACGCCTATTGTCAAGGGTATTAGATGATTTTTACGAAATATTTTAGAACAAGCTGATGCTATTGTACTAGCCTTCTCAAAAGGTCATACATTTCCGAATTTTAACAAAAGAAAATGTAAGGGTGGAATTGGTCAGATATAGTTTTGATTTTCAGGTGAAAAGATGAGGAAAAGTATCCTTTTTTGAATTCAGTGACATTCCAAATGCTTTTGATAATTTACTAAGTCGCATACTAAAATAATTGAGAATTTATAAAAATATTGTCTTTCCCACTCGCATACATATGACGCTAGTACCCCTTAAGATGACCCTGGGTGGTTCGGTTACCTGTTCCTTTACAATATGTTTAGAAATAAATTGTGTATCAAATCCGCTAGCATTGTGAGCAATACAAATTACTCTCTGAAATAAATTAAGTTTACGTATTGCGAGATCAACCAATTGTCGAATTGGATTAGTGGTAAAAACGTATTCTCTCACACAACACTGCATACATTCATCTTGGATTCGGTCATCATCAATACAAAATGTACATACTTGTTGCGCAACACACAAATTAGGTACACATAATTTTGTATTTGAAGCGCCTTCAATGCAAATGTTTTGTTGCGTTTCAAAATCGTAGAAAATGAAAATTGTTTGCTTGATGCTTCGTGGACAAGTTTTATTGTAGGCATATAACAAAAATGACTTTAAATCTACGTTCCCTACCAACAGATACCCCTTTTGAGTAAGAATTCGATTTTTTATGATTTTGAAAATGGGGTCTCCAAAAATATAACGAAAACAATCATTACCTTGATATTTTCTGCAATAAGTGTTACATTTTGGGTTTAATTTACATCCCGAGCATTAATTGGAACACCTCTGTTCTTCCTTACTTCTGTAAAAGAAATTACACTCGATACAATATCCACTTCCACCAGCAGCTGCGCTCAAGTTTAGAATAGGTTCGAAGTGATTATTTTGGCAATAATAAAGAATATATGAGCGGCTGATAATAAAAAGTGGAAATATCTCGTTGGCGAGAACGAAGCAGCTGTTGAAAAGTGCCTAAAAAAATGGATATAATTTCACGGCTGTAAAAAATAGCAATAGAATATTGGCTGTAAAAAGTAGACAGCGGTGCTTGGGCTGTAACAAAGGGCAACAGAAAAACTTGGCAGTATGAAGTGGACAAACGTCGAATGTCGGTGAATCGGCTCTGTTACACGCTGCGAAGACAAGCCTCGTTCAAAGCCGAAAATGCCATGAAGTCATGGCATGACATGAGAACTGTCATGAGAATGACAGAAAGTTCATGGCAATTTTTTAAACGATTGCTTTGCGATGAATTCTAAGAGAAAATTGAAAAGAGATCACAAAATATTTTTGATTGTTTCCTAAAATTTTTTAAAAGTGTGTAAAATATTTTTTAGATTTTTGCAATTTTTCCTTATTAGATAATCTTAGAAAAATTAAGGCACATAATTCTTTTAAAGCCTTCTTGTGCAATTTTTCTGTACATTTTTTTAAAAGTTTATGTTGGTTTAAATAATGTACTTTAAAGTTTGAGTAAGTTTAAGAGACGTTAAGAAATTTTAAACGATTAAAAAATAGTTTTAACTTGTAAACAATTTTTGAAGAATTTTTTAGGGTTTGACGAAAATAAAGAGAATTTGTGTTACTTGGAATAACTTTAGAAGATTTTTAGAAATGAAAAATTTAAAAAAATCTACTTTAGGAGATGTAAAAAAATCTCGAAAGGTTCCAAGAGCATGATCAAATTTGCTTTAAATGCTTGCGAAAATTTAGAAGATTATAAGGCAATTTTTTAACATTTTGAATGATATTTCCAAATTTTGAAAAAATTTGAGTCAGTTAAAAACATTTTCAGGAATTTAAGACGAGTCAAACAGAAAAGAAATATTCAGAAATTTGAAAACATTTCAGAAAATTTATTAAATATTTCTTCATCTCTCACAAATTTCGTAATATCTGTAAAATAAAACAATTTTTTTAGAATATCCTAGAATCTTTTCTGACACATCTGATATATTCAAGAATCTTTTTTCAATTTCCTTGAAAATCTTATAATGGTAAAACAAACTGATAATACTTATTTTCTTGTTTTTCATTCTCAGAATTTAATTTCAACTCGAAATAAAGTGTTTAAAAAATTTCAAGAAATAAATATTTGTTCGAAAGTTTCATGTTATGTCATTATAAATATCATCATTTATTTTTTATGGTAGTGAAAAAAGTTTTAAATTGGGGAATTGCAAGTTTAGTACTTAGGTTAAGTGACTTAAATATTTGTATGACTACACAAATATTAAAAAAGCCTTTATTGTTATAAAACTTGTTTGATTTGTTTAAAGATAACACTTCATCTTAAAAACCCTTTTTATTTAGAAAACGTCTGTTATGTTTTTAAACATAATATAAAAAATTTCTCGTAAAGGCGATGAGGGGAGGGCCAAAAAGAAATGTTACGGTCTGTCACATTGCGTAGAGAGAGAGAGGGGGGGGGGGGCATTTTAGTAACTAATGAACATATTTTCATAATATTTTGGCTTGATTCTGCCGTAGGGTCAAACATGATACAAAAAACCGATGTGAAATTTCGAATAAAAATGGTTGTACTCTGTATACATTAATTAAAAAAATTAAACATATTAATACTTTTATAAATTTTCCAATATATTATTTGAATATGATACACATTGACTTTTATTTTAAAACTTCTTGTAAGTTATTGGTAATTTTTCTAATTTTACAATATTTTTTACCATCTTTGGCCAATCTTTTCACAATCGTGTGACAACTAACCAGGTCAGCTTTCAGAGGGGTGTCTTTCAGGGCGACACTATGAGCCCACTTCTCTTTTTCCTTACATTATTGCCACTATGTCTAGCACTTCGTCATTCCGACGGGTACTTGTGCGGCAAACCAGCAGATCGAAAGTACTAGGGCTCTTATGCATTTTACATGGACGATCTTAAGATCTATGCTAAAAACAAAGAGCAACTACATCTAGCTCTAGGGATTGCTAAACGATATACTAACGAAATTGGAATGGAATTAGGGTTAGACAAATGCGCCAAGATTTATTTGAAGCGAGGAAAACTTAATGACATCCCTAAAGATCCTGAGCTCGTTGATATAAGTGCTATACGACACCTTTGCACTGGAGAGACTTATAGTATACGTACCTGGGCGTGCCACAGAGCCGCATTCATGATGTGACATCTATAAAGGATACTCTCCGAAACAAATACAAAAGTCTCATCCGGCAAATTTAGTCTTCCGAACGGTCGGAGAGAAACAAAGTATCTGCAACGAACATGCTTGCCGTCCCGGTAGTACTCTATTCATTTGGAGTAGTTCCATGGACGAAGAACGAGCTCAGATCCCTTGGTATCGGGACAAGAAAGTTTATGCACATGAATGCATCTTAAGTCTTCTGTTCCGTGACTGTACATCGCACGTCGTCAAGGTGTTCGCGTAATATTGAGTCTTGAATGTCTTCACAACAGGATTATTCTGGGTACAGCACATAGAGTCGCAAATGGAAGAGACCCTCTTCTTAAAATGGTCAGGAATCACAAAGAAGCGGGCAAAGGAGCGTTTCTGTAAAAAGCAGCGGAGGAGGCTGCTGAAACACTCGGACTTAACTTCAGTATTAGGGGTGAGCAAAATGCATCAAATCTTATCTATCTCGAGTACTCAGTCCTGAAATCCCGGATTAAGAAAGCACAAGAGAAAAACTTTCGTGAACTGCTCCTCGATAATAGGATGCACGGTACTAGGCAGTCTGATAAGTCCCTGAAAAATGAAACACGGAGACGTTTTTTTGGCCAAAGTCGGTTTTATTTTTCAACATACTCTCATTTGGTCATGTACGTGAGGAAATAACAAGTTCACCAACTGATGATTATCAACAGCTTAAAGCTGTTCCTCCCTTACTTTTTTAAAGTTCAAATGTATTATGAAATTTCTGATTATGTTTCAGATTTTTACATTAGTAAGGTAACTTTTAATTACTTACAATTTTTGAAGTTATCCTAAGGTGAACTATTCTTATGATTTGGCCACAGTTTCTGCGAAGATATATGAACAGTTTCATTTGATTTCGAAATTATGTATTTTTTCTCATATACTCAATTATTATTTCTCGAAAAAGAGATTTCACATTTTTGTGAATTGAGCTTGCGGCCCCTAAAATTATTACTAACAATTTTCTTGTAGTATAATTTTTGTTAGCAATTGCAAGAAAAATTAAGTCTTTACTCAATATTGAGGACTAAAACTAATTTTAAAAAACTGGGCAAGTCCAACATTATCATAGCTATAGTAAAATCGAGGATTGAACTCTTGGATCAAAGATGGGAGAAATGTGAAAATATATATTTGAAAATTAAAGCTTCAACGACCACTGCAGAACGCGAAAGTCTCGATTATTTTAGTAAAAATAAATTCTTACAAATTGAAGATGAGTATCTAAGTGCTCATGATTTTTTAATAAATCAATTAGAATTGATCACTCCAGCAGCTAGCTCGAATGATAGTTTAAATCAATCGCAGTATGTCCGACGTGAATGTTTGCCTCTAAAACTTCCTCAAACTACTTTACCTGTATTTTTTGTGTATTATAAGGATTGGGCGAATTTCAGAGACTTGTTTGATGCGCTAATTATTCAAAATGATTCCTTATCAAATGTCACTAGATTACATTACTAAACGTCTTCTTTGAAACTTTTGAAACATGTCTCCTGAATGTATCTTATAATGTTGTATACTGTTGTAGAAGCGATACAATCTTCAGAGAATAATACTAAAATGAGCTCACAAGACAAGAATAAAAATGATAAAGAATCAGGGTTTTGGAATCATACTGCGTCTGCCACCATCAATTGCTTCTTATGTAAGGAAAATCATTCATTGTTTAAATGTTCTCAATATCAAACATTGTCAGTTGAAGGACGTAAGAAAGTTGTTACTCGCCATCAAGGTTCTTATAATTGTTTTACGCCTGGTCATAGGCCTTCTAAGTGTACAGCAAACTGAAATAAAGTAAATGCGGTCGGAAACATAACACCTTGTTGCATGTCAATAATTTCGAATCTATCACATCTCCATCAGCTCACACTACGTCTCTACATTCTCAATTGCCAGTTCCGAGTTCTTCTACTTCACCAGATAACGATACTGGTAATGCAGCTCAGGTCGCCAGAGCAAAACAACATCGAAAATGATCTTTCATTCCATTTCTTAAATAATCACCCAAATCTATCGCGTTCAACATTACTAGCAACAGAAGTAATTATCTTGAAAGCTGATAACGGAAAGGCTCATAAATTTAGGGTTTTATCGGATCAAGGCTCGGAATGTTGCTGCATTTCAGAAAGAATGATGAAAGTTTTGAATCTTAGTTTTCAAAAGGTTGAAGCAATAGTTTATGGGGTTGGTGGAGTTAATGTTGGCTCTTCAAGAAAATTAGCTCGGTTAAATTTGCTTCCTACCGAAAAAAACGATTCTAAACTCCTTATTTGAGACTTAGTATTGCTCCATCTCGCCTCTTATACGTCACCTGAAAGACCTGATCCGGAAAATAAAAATAAAAATGAAAAAAAAAATAGAGACAAACATTCCACTGACAATAAATCAGAGTATAACTTCTGAAGTCTTACATGAAGACTTGACTAAGTTTTGGGAATTGGAAGAACTCCCTAATAGAGACTCTCTGACTGACGAAGAAAAGTTTTGCGAAGAACATTTCTTCATGATACACCAACGCACAAACGATAGACGGTATCTTATACGACTACCATTTAAGAATGAGCCCCCTATAAAAATCAGTGCTTCCTTCTCTAGAGCAAAATTCGTATTGGATAGGGTTCTACGACGATTGACCAAAAATTCAAAATTGTTCCAAGAATATTCTGCTTTTTTGTCTAAATATCAGAAACTAGGACTACTACTAAACTAAGAGTTGTATTTATTGCATTAAGTTTGACTTCTAATAATACTTCCTTAAATTCACACTTGCAAATTGGTCTAAATATTTTCAACGATTTAGTCTCTATCATATTAAACTGGACATTGCGTCGTTTTGTGTACATGGCTGACATAGAAAAAATGTTTAGACAAATTTTGGTAGATGCTCGTGACTTCAATTATCAAAGAATTTTGTGGTGCTCTCCTGATAACAATGTGGTGGCCTATCGACTTTCGACTCTCAGTTATGGCACTGCCTGTGCTCCTTATTTGGCTAATAAAGTAATTAAGCTATTAGCTCACGATGAAGGCAGTAAGTTTCCTTTGACTAAAAGTATCCTGGAAAGAAATATCTAGGACGATGGTATTCTGTTAGGTGCGGATATTAAAGTACAAGCCAAGGAGAAGCGACAGCAAGTATCTCAATTGTTGGAAGCTGGTGGTTTCCACTTGCGACAATGGACGTCTAATGATTCAGAATTATTAGAGGATTGTCCTTCTGGAAAGCATGAAAGGGCTATAGAGTTGCCGCTAGCCGCAGATGCGCAGCTCAAAATTTTGGGCTAATTTTGGGTTCCTTAATCTGACTCGTTTCATTTTAAGGTAATTTCCCCTTTAGTGGAGTCTTCAACTAAGAGGATCGTTCTTTCTTTAATAGCTAAATTATATGATCCGATGGTTTGGTTAACTCCAGTAATACTAATGGCTAAGTTATTGATGCAGGAGCTTTGGCTATTGAAGCTTGATTGTGATGAGAAGTTGCCTAATTACCTTAAGATTTATTGGTCTGATTATCAGAATACTTTGGAGAAACTAGAATCTCTGAAAATTCCCAGATCCACTGGTCAACTGCAAGAAAATTTAGATTATGAGCTTCACGGATTTTCGGATGCTTCTCCTAATGCTTACTCCGCTTGTTTATTTTAGAATTCTCAGTGAAGAATTAAATAATGCTCACATAAGCTTATTGATGGCTAAATCTTAAGTGGTCCCCTTAAATATTTATCAATTCCACGTTTAGAATTATATGGGGCAGCGTTGCTTGCTAAGGTATTAAAATTCCTCATGGATACGACGTCGCTTGAAAATGTCCCCACTTTTTGTCACACTGATTCAGTGACTGTATTGGCTTGGCTCGTTAAGCATCCTTCAAATTGGCCAGTTTTTGTAGCTAATAGAGTTTCGCTTATTCATAAGATAGTCCCCCGTGCCAAATAGCGATATATCTCTACCAAGGATAATTCAGCGGACTGTGCTACGAGGGAACTCTCACCGGAAAAGATTCTGAGTCATCCTTTATGATGGCAGGGCCCACCATGGTTAAAATTGCATTTAACAAAATGGCCAGATCATCGCTTCAATTCTCCGAAACCAACTACTTAGAACCATGAGTTTAAGAATGCCATCACGTATTGGGTGAAATCAAAAGTCATTCGATTTGATCTTCAAATTTTCCACCTGGCCTAAATGGCTCTGAGTAACTGCTTATTGCAAGAGGTTTGTTGATGCCTTTGTTTTCAAACACTCTATATGCCCAAAGTCTGAACCTCAATGTCTGAGTCCTTTGCTCAGTACGCTTGAAACCCAAAAAAGCCGGAATATTTTGGATTAAATATGTTCACGTTAGTTTCTTCTCGCTTGAAGTGAAGGCTTGGAGCTAAAATGAGGGAAATGCACAAAATTCGCCTCTGAAAAACTCAAATCCATTTTTGGATTATATTGGCCTCTTAAGATTAAGAGGAAGGTGGCGAAATGCTCCTATCAGTTTTTAACAAAAATGGAATCCAGTGCTCTAAAACTCTTGAAATATTGACAGTTGCATACGGTGAGTCTACTCTGAGTAAGAAAAATGTGTATAAGTGGTACAAGCTGTTCCAAAAAGGCCGAGAGGATGTCGAAGACGAACCTCGCCCTGGACGTCCCAGCACGTCAACAACAGATAAAAACGTTCAAGCAGTGGAAGAAATGGTGTTGAAAAATCGTCGAATTATCATCAGAGAAGTTGCTGAAGATGTTGGAATATCGGTTGGTTCATGTCATGCTATCTTTTTGGACGTTTTGGGCATGAGACGTGTGTCAGCGAAATTTGTTCCAAAACTGCTTAATTTTGAAAGTGCTTGTGAAAGATTTTCTGACCAAAAACAGCACCACAGTCATGCCTCAGCCTTCATATTCACCTAATTTGGCCCCCAGTGACTTTTTTCTTTTCCCAAAACTGAAGAGACCCATGAAAGGACATCGATTTTCAACGATTGAGGAGATAAAAACTGCATCGCTGAAAGAACTCAAGGCTATACCACAAAATGATTATCAGAAGCGCTCTGATGATTGGAAAAAGCTTTGGCACAAGTGTTATTATATCTGAGGGGGATTACTGTGAAGGGGACAACATAAATATTGAGGAATAAATGAATATTTTTTGAGAAAACCATAAAGTCACCTTATTTTTTGAACACACCTCGTATATAAGTAATATGAAAGAGAAACAAATAACACTTTAAGCGCTGATTATCAACAGTAATCAAATGGACAATTAAATAATCATTATTATTTTTCAATCAAGGATTAAGCCGGTATTAGTTTTCATTACATTACCGGTTTCACTGATCAACTTTCAACCTCCGATTAGTTAAACGCATGCCCAGTTCGTAATAATCCGGTTATTTATGCTTACGGTGATTCCGATTTGCCAAGACAAGCAACACATTTAAGTTTCTCGTGCGCACGGTACGAACTGGCAACACCATTAATCAAGGCAAGAGACATCCAGATTTAGCAGAATTCTTTTTTGATATGAAGTGAAATAATTTTGTGGGGATATAATATATTGAAGTAATGTTGAAAATATTCATTGCTATATAATTTCCAAAACCAATAATGTAAATTCTAAATGCACTAATAGTGATCAATTAAGTACGCTCAGAACTTTTTGATGCATATTTGAAATAAATATAAGGAGGGAGCTCTATTATGCGCAACGCGAGGTTAGGTTGGTTAAATATTTACTTTCAGCACTGCAAAATGAATTTATGCTACTAAAATTTTATTTTGTAAACTTATATAATTTCCATAGATTATTATTCACAATGAAAAATATCTTCCAAAGATGTTAAAGTCTGAGAAGGCAAGAAAAGTAAAGTTATAAAACCGCAATTTACATTTAATAGACGACTGATCAAATATATTTTGGCCCCATAGCTCCTGTTACGGAGTAATAATGAGGAGACCGATCTCCGTACATGCGTTTTGACTGCGGTAATTGCACCTCTACTGACAAGCTCACTCAACACAACGCTCACTCGCACACTTCTCGCGGGACAATAGGAGATAGCAGGTCTCAGTATGCATGCCTGACTGGTTATAGTGCAGATTCAAAACGTATATGATTGGCAATAAAGGTGCAGTTACCGCAATTAAAACTCGAGACGCTTCATACAGCATGATCGGTCTCCTTATTATTCTTCTGTGACTTCTGTCATCAACATATTGTTACAAAAAGCATAGATATAATAAGAATTATTATAAAAATGATCCATATTTACCCTGAGCATGTTCCAAATGCTAAAGTGCGAACTTGGAATTTAAACTTCTGTTCTATACCCCTCACCTGGCTCTAGCTTGTATTTCGCAATTACTCGACCTTGAACCTGGCTAGATAGGCAGTGGCAAAGTTTCTAACATTGATGGCAGATAGCTTCCAATTATTCTGTGCATCATCCACTGTGGAAGCTTATTTTTATTTATAAGATTGTAACTTTATACTTTCACATTATGCCTACAAATGTAAAAAGCACATGAAGAGTCTATCAGAGACATCGCGCAAGGGCCACTATTCAATATTTAGGTATGAAATTTGAAAGTAAGTCAATTACATTCAAACTCGGAGAAAGTTCCGTAAACGCCGCGCAGCCCCTGCCGTCCTTAGTCGCGGCTCGGCGTCGATTCTCGCAATGACTATCCCCGGAAACACTGTGTTCGAGTTTAACTGTAAGTAGAAATAATATGTAGCCATTACGCTAGCGTAATTCTAACTTCTAAAACACGAACTTATACGTATATTACATATACGTAGATGTAAAAAAAAAACTATTTTAACTACCTTAAATTAAGTTTCTTACCAATTTAATCATTTAAATAAAAAACATTTAACAATGTATGTTATATGTTAATGCATTTTTAGTTTTACAATGATCAAGAAATTCTGTCAGTCATAGTATTAGTCACACGGGGACACAAACTTAATTTAGGATTTTTATCAGAAAACCAAAAAATTATAGTCCTATAATATAACAGCTAGGAATCAATAATATATTAGTGTCAAGTCTGAGACAGGCACAGTGATCTAGTCTGTCAGTCGATACGGGTCATGGCTCGATTTAACGTTTCATTCTAGCTTAACCCAGGCTTGATCACCAGACATAAATCAAGGACGACTTCATTGTCAGATGATTCCTACCTGTATCTTATGGTATGACATGATGATCGATTTCAAAGTGAAGAACAAAATCACGAACATTAGAAGCTAATAAAGAATAATTATACCAGCATAGTGATCGCAAAAAATCCAATCCAAATAAAATTTGATGTCATGTTAGTAGTGCGACAACACTACACTCTCCCTTGCTCCTGCTCCGTCGTTCACCGTACCACACAAATAAAAAGAATACAGAGGTACGTGATAGTCTTCATGTGCAACTATGCCGTGATCACTTCTGGGACCGTTGCGTACTCGACTGTACTCTAGAAAAAGTTTTGATGCGCCACCCGATGAGGCATAACCGACCAACTCGAGGCATCATAGCAGGCCGAAATTTTAGCTCAGACATCCTTCCGACAAAACTTTAATTTTATTACAATGTATTTTATGCTTAAGGTAGTTTGAAATGACAAAATATATAATTGACGACACACAGCCGCGGATTCAGAGAAGTTACCTGTTGGGCGCGGTGTCAGAAAATTTCAGGCTCATAGAGAAATGTGACTATTAAATTAACGAATTTCTAACCATTTATTATTAACAGTCAAAAACCCATTTATAAATATTTCACAGTGGCACTTGATAACTAAACAAAATTTCTGGTAATTTTTCAGTTATCAAATATTTTTTTAAGACATACAAATAAAAAATTTGAAACTTTCATACATGAAAAAATGTTCAATTGAAATATTAAATAGTTAACTAGAAAATGAAAGCATTTAAAAAATTGTATCTATCTTAAAGTTAAAGTATTTGAAAATTAAAATTAACTCCTTTTTAATGAATTAATTACAGAGCCTCGGTGGTTTAGAAGATCGCGCGTCAAGCTTCCGTGCAGAAGAAATGGAGTTCGATCGCTGAGCCGGTACCAATGGCAATTTTTCTACGGGGTAACCACGCTAGATCGTCGCTGCAGAATGGCATATTGGTAGAGGATCACCTTGCCAGTGATAAAGGAGGATGTCATTTACTGTGAAATAGGTACGTCTGACACCTGAGATGTATATTCTTATAATATTGGCAACAATCAAACCGCCAAGATCCAAAAACACTCGGCCAAGGTGGCCGGATTCATAGTACTGTCTTGAGAATAAACACGGATGTGGCTCAACATATTTTATAGCTTGAGCGACGGGGGGGGGGGGGGGGGGGGGGGGGGGGTGCTTTACCCCTGTCCAGATTACAACTAAATAATTAATTTATTCATCAAACAATTGTATCAGATTTCTTCGAACGAATACATTTGTGTATTAGGAAGTAAATTAATTTAGCCCTATATATTTATCTTTATAGTATGTGTATTTTGTAATATGTATTGTTTCAAGTATTACAGTTTGATATTAAGTATAGACTGATGTGATTCTAACTTAAAACCATAGGTATCCTCGAAATGGAGCAGAAAATCGTTTCAAAATAATTATTTAAAGCAAGAAATTCAAGCTTCATGTTGAACGAAATTATTTCTTTGCTAAATATATTAGTTTTCTTCGTTCAAAAACATGCGAATTGTTTTAAGTAAAATGGCGGTCAAAATAAGTACATTAATTTAGTTGAATAAAAAAAAGTATCATTACAATTCTAAATTAAAAAATCTACGAGCCTACCTCTGGAAAAATGGATATGTGCATGGAGCGCTTCCTCAACCGCTACATGAACAAGCTACAGACAAAGATGAAGAAGCAACATTGAGAACAACCGCGGAAAGTACGCACCTTCCGAGAGATGATAGTGATTTTAGGACAAGTAGGAACATTAACCTAACAAGAAAATTGGATGGAGAAGGCAGAATGCGATCCGTATTCAGTGTGTGATTGACAACGTAATATCTGGTTCCCCCTGTTTCTGTAAAAAGTCCACCAAATCCAAACGAGGTAAAGAGTTTTCGGAGAAAGGTATAAAAGATCCCGAAAACACTGCAGCTAAAAGAAGATACCGATAATATCCTTCGCTTTAAGGAGTATTGCGATAACCTTAGAACATCCGAGGAGAAATTTCCATCAATCACTGCTAAAGAGGTAATAAAAGCACTTAGGGGTATAAAGAACTTTTCCGCTGCAGGACCAGATGGTATCAAGAACTTCTGGCAGAGAAAGTTTACTTCTAGACACCAACATCTAGCCCGCGTCTTCACCTGATATTTAAAGTAAGAAAAA
>NC_046661.1:16710500-16723985 GCF_010883055.1 Belonocnema kinseyi | reverse complement strand
CTAATTGACATGTGGGTCTGCACGAACGCAGCAGCCCATTAGCGCGTCCTGTCAATGACGTGGATTGACTACCGGAAAGCTGTCGATTTAGCCTCTCATAGATTTATAATTTATCTGTTGGAAAGCTTGTAGGTTGATCTGCATATTATGAGATGCATAGAGAGATTGATTCCTCTTTGGAAAAATATATTTACTGTATTATATGGAAAATATCGAGTGACAAAAAACGTCATCTTCCACAGGGGCGTCTTTCAGAACCACGCCATGCGCCCTGTAATTTTTTTTCATCAAACTTCTTTCTCTGTCTCTAGCACTACAAAATTCTTCTGGATACCTCTGTGGCGACACTAATCATCGCGAACATAAGGTCACTTATGTATGGCATATGGATGACCTAAGAACTATGCTTACATCGGTGCAAATAGCAGAGATCCTCTCCTAAAAATGGTCAGAAACCACGAGATGATTCGGAAAGAAGCGTTCCTTCACAAAACCGCGGCGCAAGCGGTCGAGACCCTCAGCTTGAATTTTAACATCAGAATTGAGGAAAGAGCATAACTCCATCTAGATGCTTCTTTTCTAAAAGCCAAAGTTAAAAATGGAGATGTTGAAAAATTCTGTCAAGAGCTACTTGACAAGAAAATGCACGGAAACTTGTACAGAAATGTAGAAGAACAGTCCATGTCAACAGAGTAAACTTTTGCTTCTCTCAAATCATCAGGGCTTAATTCAGGTACAGAGGATTCCACTTTCGCGTATCAGGACAGTGTAGTTTCCACCTTAGTATACCGTCACCGCATTAAATGACAAGAAGTTCCCACCAAAAGGTGCAGAACGTGTCATGCATATGCTGAGTACCTAGAACAAATACTATTTGGGTGTCCCACTAACGCTGAAACTACTTATCTCTAGAGATATAGTGCTACCCTAAGAGTGCTATATTATCATTTTTGTCGCTTTTGCCGCGCTAGCTGCTACCATGCCCTTTCGAACGCTCCGAAGAAGATCGAGTCAATTGTCCAAAACATGAAGTGCCAAATTTTCTAGAACTACAATTTTCGGTACTCCATATCCGTTGGACATTCTATGTTTGACAGATTTCTAATCACTATGGTTACAATAATGTGGTAACAAATGTCCAGGGATAAGCAGCCTTATTTGCAATGACACTGTGGGGTGTCAGAAACATACAGAGCTTCCGCAGATTTGAAAGAGTCGCTACGAAATTGCGCTCATGATTTCTTGAACTGGATATGAATGCTGAGCGCTTTGCCTACCGCTGCAAGAGGTGGAAGTCTAGGAGGTGAGTACGATTGCGAGGGTTACATTTAGAAGTTAAAAATTAATTTAGATTATAGTTGGGGGGGGGGGGGATTTAGCTAAATAGGGAAAGTGAGGTTAGGTGTGCAAGGGAGCGGCACAGTTTTATGGTCACGAGTTTAGACCTTCAAGGAGGACAAGGGTGGATCTCTAAGTGGTAAGGGATGTTAGGACTGAGAAAAGGCTGTCTGAAAGGGACGTGACTGGTAAAATAGAGCAAGCAAACAGAAATTTAATGGCTGTAAGCGACAGGAGCCTTAAGAGACATCTGTTGGCTGCAGTGCGAGAGTACTGGCAGTGTTGCTAGTGAATTAGACGGGGAGGAGATTTCAAGAAGGACACGACGGCCAGCTGAGCGTGGCCCGGTGCTGAGTTGCGCGTCAGGGAATGGAAAGAATCGGAGCGAAGGAAGCGATAAGACAGGCAGAGAGCGTCCAGTGCCAGCGAGGGGGAGGATATCTTGAAGAGGAAAAGCGAAAGCAAAGAGAGTCCAGTGAAAAGCGCACTAGAAAGTCCCTTTAAAAAAAGCGTACGAACACGTACGTCACCCCCCGCCCCCCTTAGAATAGAGGGGCAGGCGGAGAAGGAGGCTCGTGAGGTGCTCATAGGCGAAATCAGAGGGTTGAATGAGGAAGAGAGGGAGCTATGGAGCAGATGGAAAATCTGAGAGAGGACGTGAGGATAAGGGATGAGAGATGAGAAAGGAAGTAAAAGAGATAAGGGGGAAAGTAGAAGGATTAAGGATAAAGAGGATAAAATAAAGGAGATGGAAGAAGATGTTAGGGTGTAGAAGGATAGGGCGAAAAATAGGCTGGAAAAGGTGAAGGGCGGGTCGGGAATGGACGCAGGTGACAGGGGGAGGGCGAGCAGCAAGGTATTTGTTAGAAGGTGAAGATTATGATAGAAGAGAAAATGGCAGAGCGTAGGAATGAAAGGGAGCAGAGAGCAGATAGGGAAAGGATAAAGGGAATGGAGTTGAGGATAGTGAGAAGAGAGGGCAGATAGGAGAAATAATATAATAATAAGAGGATTACAGCTGAAGAGCGAGGAAGAAAGGGGGGAGTGGAAGCACTGTTACAAAGCATAGGATGGATTAATGGCAAGGTAGGGAAAGTTAGGATGAAAGGGCGAAAGGTCAATGAAGTGGCGGTGGTGGAATTGGAGAGTTGGGAAAAAAATTGGAGGGAATGCGTATGAAAAATAATATCAAGGACAAGAAGGTTTTCATCAATCAAGATTTGAAGAGGAACGAAAGGAATCTGCAGAGAATGCTAAATGATAGGGCTGGGAAGGAGAGGATTCAAGGGAGAGCGGCGAAGTTAGGGTATTTGAAAATCAAAATAGATGAGAAAATGGAGGTTTGAAACGAGGAGAAGGAGGCGTTGAAGGAAGTGCAGGGGAACTTGTTTCGTGGGAAGTAGGGGGGTGGGAGTAAAGCAGGGTGGAGGAATGTTGAAGGTGCTGTATTGGATCGTAGCATGGGTCAAGGAGAAAGATTGTCAAGGGGGTATAGGTGGAGGCTACAGGAGGTCGTTAAACTAAAGAAGAAAGAAAGGGCTAGTAGGGGAGTTATAACAGGGGTAAGGGATGCATTAGAGGGAAAGGGGGCCTGTACAGGGAAGCGGAGAGATTCAAAAGAAAGTCGAAGAATAAGATAATAAATAAAGAGGGGGAGCTTCTAAGAGACTGGATGAAGGACGGAGGATGGGCAGTGGTGAATCGTATGATAAAAGGGGACGAAGAGGGAGAATATACGCATGTGAGTAAGATGGGTATATCGGTAATAGACTATGTGATTATGAATATGCAAGGAAGAGAGGAGATAGAGAAATTTGCAGTGGAAGGGATGGTGGAATCAGACCATCAGCCATTAAGTTTGTGGATACAGGGGGAGGATGGCGAAAGGTAGGATGGGTAAGGAGGGTAGATAGGCATGATAGTGTCATGGACGAGAGAGGCGATAGAGAAGTATCAGGAGCAGTTGGGAAACGTGAGCTTTGAGGGGGTGTCTGGGGACGAAATGTGGGAGAATGAAAAAGAGAAAGTGAAAGGTTGTGTGCAAAAAAAGGTATTTGGGAAGAAGAAGAAAGGAATGGTGAATCCGTGGTGGGATAGGGAATGTGAAATGATGACGAGAAAATAAAATAGAAGTGCAGGCAGTGGGAGGAATAAACCGCGAAAAGGGAGGAGTACGTAGAAAAGATCAAGGGGTTTAGGGCGATGTGGAAGAAGAAAGAGTACGAAAAGGAAAAAAAACTGGAAGAGGAAGTGAAAAGTACTAAGACATGAATGGACGTGTGGGGGATAATTAATAGGTTTAGGCAACGGGGGGTGGGGATAAGTGAGAAGATAGGGAGCGACGGTTGGAGGAAATTTTCTAAGCATTCATTTCAGGTGTTAGATACACGGAAGAGAGATGAGGGGATTAGAAGAACGAGGGAGGTAGATGGAGTGGAGCTAAATGACGAGGAGATAGAAAAGCCGATAAGGAAGTTGAAAATATCGAAGGCAGCAGGGCTGTATGAGGTAGAGAACAAAGCGTAGCTGTTTTTGTACACAATAGGTAAGGCAGAAGATGAAGAGGGTAGTGAAAAAAGTGTGGAGGGGGAGGGATTTCCAAGAGGGTTAAAGGAGAGGTTGATCGTACCACTGTATAAGAAAGGGGATAGGGATAAGCAGGAAAATTATAGAGGAATTACGCTAATGAATACTGCGTACAAAATATACGCGATGGCATTGGCAGATAGGCTGCACAAGGATGTTGAGGGGATAGGAATATTGCCGGAGACGCAGGCGGGCTTTAAGGAGGGAAGGAGTACTATTAACAATATTTATGTCATGCAGCATGTGGTGGAAAGAGAACTAACCAAAAAGGGTACTAAGGTGTACAAAGTGTACGCGTTTTTTGTGGATATAAAGGGTGGGCGGATATGGGAAGGAAGCTAGCCGCCGGAATGGTAGAAAGGAGTTAGGGTAGGTGGAATCAGGATATGGTCACTCGCATACGCAGATCACATAGTGCTGCCAGCAAAAAGCGAGGAGGCTTTGAAGGAGATGACGAAAAGGTTGAGAAGATACTTGGACAAAAATAGGTGAGAGTATAATGCGGATAAGTCGAGGGTTGTGGTATTCAGGGAAGGAGGTGAGACAGATAAGGGAGGGGAGTGGAAGTGGAAGGGCAAAGCGGTGCAGGAGGTTAAAGAGTTTGTGTACCTAGGATTCCTGTTTCAAAGGAATGGGGGAAGGTGGATGGTCATATAGAAGAGAGGGTGAGAAAGGCAAGTGGGGTGATAAGGCAGCTGTGGGGGCTGGGGAAAATGTTGTTCGTACATGATTGTGTAAGAAGAATTAAATTGTTTAATTCGCTAGTGACGAGTGTGTTATTTTACGGAGTCGGGGTGTGGGGGTGGAAGGTAATTGAGGAGGTAAATAAAATTCAGAAGAGATATGTAAAGTGGACACTGGAGTTGGCCAGGAATACGCCAAACTATATTGTTGGAAGGGTAACAGAAAGGACGAGTTTAGGGATTATAACAGGAAGTCGAGCGTGTAAATATGAGGAGAAATTGTTGGAAAAAGGGGGAAGTAAGCAGGTCAGGGAGTGTTGGTGGGAGAAGGAGAACAGGCGTAGTAGTGCAAAGATGGAGGTGGAAAGGGAACGGTATTTTAGAACGAATGGATTGCATGGAGAAATATAATAGTTCTGTCTTCCTAGAGAGAAGAAAATTTGTGAATTGTGCGGGAAGGTGATTGAAAAAGTTGAACACTGGTTGGAGGAATGTGAAGAGGTGGAAAGAAGTGGGATCAGCATGGAGGTATTGTTGTATGAAATGAGGGACAGAAGGGCAGTAGCATGGACGAATGGGGTGTTGGGTAACATGGAGAAGAAGGGAAGGAAGAAGGGAAGGAAGGAGGAAAAGGAATGGAGAATGAAGGATTGTAAATAGGAGAGATAGTAGATGTAAGAAAAATTGTAAATATTGTAAATATTAGTTGAGTATTGAGCGTTAGCCGCGAAGAAAGAGGCTGGAAATGCGAGGCATAAAGAGGAAAGATAGACATACGTGCGAGGCTAGGCGAGGCGCAGCGAGGAAGGTTTGGATATAGAAGCGAGCAGATTAGTTCTAAGGTGTGGATGGATGATATTTGTAAGAGGTAGATGTAGGAAAATTCTGTAAAAAAAATGGAAAGGTAAGTAAGTCAATTTTTGAAGGCCAGCAGGCCGAAACATTAACGTTTATCTATCTATCTAGCATTAAGGCTAATCGCAAAAAGCAGGTATCCTCTGAGAGATAATATCGATTTTAGGACAAGAAGGAATATTAAAGTCGAGTTTCATCCTAAGCCCCAAGATCTCGTAGAAGTGGATTCCGTTCTCAGTGACAATCTCTGGGTTGTGTTTGACCTCTGCATCACCAATTAAAGCGCCGTATGCAAAAAGGTGTCATAAAATTATTTTGCTGGAGCAGCGAGGCTTCTGAGCACTTATGAATGAAGTTTGGAATTTCAATTTTCTTAATGTTGGTGCGGCGAGAGCTTCGGTTGATTATAATGGATAGCTATAACAACGATACCTGGCGAACAGTGAATTTCGTTAAACATGATTTTCTTAAATTAACTTTTAAAAACGAACATCCATCCACACCTTATCTCTAAAAAGCTCGCCCTTACAGACTTGCGTTCCTCGTTTTGCCTCGCCTCGCACGCATTTCTCTACTTTCTCGCTTTGCCTCGCATTATCAAACTCTGCCTTCACCGCTAATACATATTACTTATCTACTATTAACAATATTCACATCTTCCCAATATCTTCTTCCTGTTCTATTCACAATCTTCCAATAGCAATTCTTTTTCCTCCTTCTTACTCTTCCTCCCCATATTATCAAACACCCCCTTCACCCATGCGACAATCCCTTTGTCCCACCTGTCATGCATTAATACTGCCATGCTTATGTCACACCTGTCCATCTCCTCACACTCTTCCAACCAGTGTTCCACTCTTGCATTCCCCTACCGGCACAAGTGAACCATCCTCTTCTCCCTAGAAAGCCCAAACTACTACTACTTTCTTCCTCAGCTCTTTCATCATTCCATTTAACGTCTCTCATTTAGTTCCTCTTTTTCTGAATTTCCTTTAATTTTTTGGCTCAGGATCTTCAGGAATGTAATTAAATTCTTCTCACTCTAAATAAACTTTGGCGCATTTGTATAACCCAAATTTCATTCATATTTCCTTAGTGTATCATTCGGCAATCCCTAGAACCTAGGTGTAGTTGCTCTTTATTTTTAGCAAATATTTTAAGATCACCCAAGTAAAATACATGAGTGACCTTGTACTTTCGATTTGAAGGTTTGCCGCAAAAATACGCCTGGGAATGGCGAAGTGCTAGAGATAGTGGCAATAATTTGAGGCAAAAGAAGAGCGAGCTCATTATGTCACCCAGAAAGACACCTCTTTGGAAGGTTGCCTTGTTAGTTGTCACACAGTAATCAATCCAGGCCATCGATAGGTCACGCTTTGAGGATGCTGCATCTTTGCAGACACATCTATCGATGAGCAGATTCTTCTCACATTCCTCTATGCCTTTCTTTCAGCCGCGTTGATCATACATTTCTTGTCACACAGGTCTGATTGTATGAAAAATCCTATCATTTAGGATAGCTGTGAATATCTTATACAGTGTGTTTAGACAAGTGATTGGCTTGTAATTTTTCGAGTCAGTTGAGTTGCCCATTCCCGGCAGGAGTACTGTGCGTTCTTCTTGCTTAGCGTATCTTTACAGCGAGTTGATGCACTCGTCTTTTGGTTTTATGATCAACCGTTGGTTTCGTTTTAATGTTTGCATCGGCCAAAGCTCTCGCTGCATTATACACACAACAATTGATAGTTCAGAAGTCGGATTTTCCAAAAAAATGTCCACGAAGCTCGTCATGTCTTTCAGCCAGATATTTAGGCTTGAGAGAAACTTTGGTGTTGATATTTCTCCGGGACATGAAGCATCGCTCTTACTCTGAAAAGTGAGATTTTTCAGGACGAACGGTCGAAGTCGACCTGATAGTGACAACTTTGAGGAATTTTAGGACTTTGATGAGTGGTGGGAGGTGTTTCGCGGGATCTCAAGCTCTCCAGGGAAAGCCCAATTCCTCGGGTACCTAACAACTCAATTATCACGAATAATAACGCTCGGATTTTTTTAAAATGGTTTTATTAAAAAGAGCGACTGAGAACTTATGTAAACGTGTAAAAACGTTGATTTTTATTTTTTTAGAGTAAGCCCCCTTTCTTTGGCGCACGACACATATATTGCTCTTGAGTAATTTAGAGATACATAACCTAAGTACATCACCTGTTTACGCAGTCATAGTAATACCTATGTGCTACCCTACCGGCGTATTTGCACATTTACTAATTTCATGTGTAATTTCAATTGGCAAATAGTGTTCTAAAGGCCTCAATTAGAAATTGTAACCATTAACCGGGGTGCATTCCGAAAATCCACGAATATGCGAACTCGATTAGCCTACGTTGTCTGCCCAGGTGATCTTCAAGACGGCGTTGATTGATTGGCAGCAATCGATTTATTTATTTCGATATTCATTTCTTTCCGATGCAACTTTGACCTGTCACTCTTGCTCTGTCGTCGTTACACAAAATGTTGCATTCCGAAAACGAAATTCGGCAGAACATATAACAAAGTTGTAATCACCCTACTATCATACGACCCTGCGAACCTAGGACTAGGAATGGGGAAAACGTCAGTTCCTGGTCCTAATACCCAAAACCTGGGCACCGAGCACTCAGTCTTGTGCTCTCTGTGCCCCGATACGGGTTACTTTTCGGCTCCAACCCGTTTACGATCTTCAATCGACGCCACCATCCACGGATTCCGACTTCACCGAAAGCCTGATTTCACCCTGACACCGTCCGGCATCTATCAACCTGTTCTCTGGGAAACCGACGAGATTTTCCAGCGCTTGAGGGCCAGCAGGTCCCCTCTAATTTTGTAAGTTGATTTAATAAACCGCATTTCTATTTAAATTTGTTTTACTATTAATAACTTCACCCTCTTATCGACTCTGTCAATTCTTCCCATCCTTTAATTTGCGGGACCCCTCGCAAATTTCGCGCCCTCCTTAAAAAACCCAAAATCCCTCCAAAATCCTATGTCGAGAACAGAAGTCTTGGAAAAAAGG
This sequence comes from Belonocnema kinseyi, assembly GCF_010883055.1. Taxonomy (NCBI): domain Eukaryota; kingdom Metazoa; phylum Arthropoda; class Insecta; order Hymenoptera; family Cynipidae; genus Belonocnema; species Belonocnema kinseyi. The sequence goes on along the minus strand of NC_046661.1, from coordinate 16,715,471 downwards.
ATGAAAATAGAAAATCAAAGCTAATTATGCATATGTGCCATTCGAAGGAAGAAATAAAATAAAAATTTTTCTGAGAAACAGAAATACTTGAAAATTGTTCTTTAGAAAATGCTATGAAAATTGATTTGTGTTGATATATTGATTTTTAGAAAAAATGCAAATAGATATGTTATATATGTCCGTTAAAATAGTTAGTATACTTCGCGTACTCGCAAGCTCTGCCACCTTCAATTAACAAAAAATTACCATAAGAAAAAAGTCTTATCTGTTCTCTTTGTAGTAAGTTTGAGTAAGTGAGGGATTAAAAAAAACGTAAATTAGAAATTACTATTTTTTTCGATAGCCAAAAATGGAAATGAATTTCGGGAACATGAAGTTGACAAAATTGAAATCGATAATAGCAAAAATCTTTTAAAAAATAGGAGAAAAAGTACGAGAAGTTAAAAACAAAGAGGCCTAAGTCACAGAAATGCCAAGCTTTCTCGCCCTCAGTGGATACTTCCGCTACGTGGTCAGGCCACGCGCATCTCCCAGCAGTAAACACCGAAGCGCTCACTTGAGTGAACGTGCCGGTTTCTAATCAGTCAAAAGAACCTCTGGGCTAGTCATTAAAAATATAAAAAGGAACTAGATAAAATCGGATGCATTTAAGATTCGGAAAAAAAGTTTTTCCAGAAATGGAAAATCCGGTAAAAAGTGTCATAGAAAATAGAAGGAATAGCATAGCTCCAGAAATAATAATTGATTAGGAAAATGAACAAGCAAAGATGATTCACGAAAACAGAGATAATCAGTCAGTCGAAAACGAAAACAGTGAAGAGGAATTAGAAAGAAATTTAGAATTTGTAACAGTGCGAAATATAGAATAAGAATATGGGCGGTACAGCCAAGTCAAACGACAGGTGCAATACCAAGAACAACAATGTATACACAAATACAGACAGAAAGTATCCTAAACTCAAACAGACAAAACCGTACTCCACATGGACTTTAAATTGGCATATTGTCTCCCCATACTGAGAATACGTTAGGAAATTAGAGAATAGATACTGAAAATAGTAGCACCTTAGAAAATCATGAATTAGAAACGAGTAGAATGGATAGAGAAATTGAAAATAAGAGAAAAGAACACGAAAGATTAGAAAGAGACAGAGAAAGATCATAATCGAGTAGGCTAGAACGAGAAGAAACACTTAAAAAGGAGAAAGAAGGAATAGATAGAGAAAGAGTAGAAAAAGCAAGATTAGGTCGAGAAAGATTACGAATAGAGATAGAATGGCAAGAATGAGAAGACGCGAAAATCGACAATGAAACTTTTCAAATCGATTCGTTTTAAAAAGTAATAATCAATTTTAGGATGGTGCAGAAGAATTAATTAATTTTGAAGAGCATAAAAGCCATAAAATGAAAATAAAAGAATTTTCGGAAGAAATTAAAAATTTTAATGATAAAATAGAATTTTAAATACAACGCAAAATTTATTCAATCAAAGTAAAATGTAGGTCACGAAATATACAAAATACGGTTCATTTCGAAGAAACAAATTTAGCATTTAACGACCAAAGACATGCGTTAACAGGTGCAAGATGAAGAATAACAAATAATAGAAGCAGCGGTCAAGGGGACGGATATTCCTTACCGTAACCGGTGCATATTAGATGCATTAAGGTCAGCAAGGTTGATATCCAAAATAGATCTTCGTTCAGCATATCATCAGATCCCGTTGGACGAGAAATGAAAACCAATAACAGCTTTTATAGTCCCGGGCAAAGGAATGTATCAGTTCAAGAGGATGCCATTTTGACTAAAAAATGCTACTGCTACATTCCAGCGCTTGATAAACAAAATAATAACACCAGGCTTAAAACCACATGCATTCTGCTACCTTGATAACATAGTCATGGTCTCAAAAAATTTCGAGAAACATTTAAAATATTTAGAAATTGTTTTGGATGAAATTGAAAACGTGGGTTCAACGATAGGATTGGATAAAGGCGAGTTTGGTTGTTCCGAAAAAAAATATATAGGATTTAAAGTCAGTGAAAAAGGTTTACAAGTAGATAAGGATAAAATTGACTGTTTTATATTCGCCAAGATCTTAAACGGTTAAACAAATAAAAATATTAATAGGAATCGCATCATGCTACAGGAAATTTATTCCATAATTTTCAGAAATTTTACAACCACTACAAAAGCTATTGAAAAGGAAAGTAAAGTGGGAATAGACTGACAAACAGGAACAGGCATTTACGACTATTAAACACTCACTAAGAACAGAACCAATTTTAGCCTGCCCTGATTTTGGAAGTCCATTTCAACTTGAAACCGATGATAGTGATATAGGATTAGGAGCTGTTTTAACACAAACAATAAACAGCGTAAATTCTGTAATAGCTTTTGCAAGTAGATGTATGAATATAGCAGAACGTAAATATTCTGCTTTATAAAACGAATGTTTAGCAGTATTCTGGGTGATAAGAAAGTTTAAGCCGTACCTAGAGTGATATTCATTCAAGGGAAGTACAGATTATATTTAATTGAAATGGCTTCAAAATTTAAAAAATACAACTGGCCGATTAGCATAATGGGCTTTAGAATTGCTAGAGTATGATTATGAAATTGTACGTATATAGGAAAGAAAGTTGGAACTATGTCACAGATGCGTTATCAGGGTCAAACGAAAATAGTTGGTACAAAACTAAAATGATACATGTTAAAAATATACCAGAAGAAAATCAAAATCGGAGAATACGCGATAATCAATTACATTTTTATAAACCAGACTCCCTAAAGTCAGCTTAAATTTAGATAGCAACCAGTGGAAATTGTCAGAGAATAAAACCGAAAGTAAATAATCAAATAGGTTTCATGAGGGAAAGGATCATTAAAGAACCGTATACAGTAGTAACATCAGATATGATGGGCCCATTGCCAATGTCCAATTCGACAAATCAATACATTCTAGTATTTGTTGATGTGTTTACTAAATGGGTAAAAAATACCTGCAGTTAAAAATAAATTAGCATCGAGAGTTGAAAAACAATTTCATAAACGTATAATTTTAAAATAGCAAATCCTAGAATTTTAATTATAGATAATGTAAGAGAGTACGTAAATAAATCAATCATTCACTTAAATAAAACATTTGGTATTAGAAATTCAAGAACTTCTAAATATCATGCACACGCAAATCTAACTAAAATATGTAACAGATCAATTAAAATAACAATAAAAACGTTAAATAAAGATTTAGATGATAAAAGCAAAATCGAATTTCAGGAATCAGAAAAAAGTGGGCAGATAGAATGCGAAAATTAAAAGTAATTGGAGAAGAAAGAATTAAAAATTTAGATATTGCGAATGAAACGAAATCCAGGTATTATTAAAATCTTAGACGTAGACCGATAAGTTTCGAAATTGGTGATCAATTTACGAATTAAAACAAAGAATGGTAAATTATTAGGCAATTGGAACGTTAAAGACATTAAAAAATTTAGTATTAAAAAATAGATTTCAATTCGAATTTTTCTTTGAAATGGCATATATGTAAATGATTTGATTCTACAGAACTGACAACGACAAACTTGATAGAAGCACTTGCATTTATAAAACACAAGACATAACAGAAAAATATTTATGTTCAGAAAAATGGACCACGATCGTACAAATGTACGACGAACATGGATCATGGATAGGAAATCCAAGAATTCAGAAACTTGCGGAAGAAAAACTATTATATTATGGACTACCCACAATGGACGAAATAAGAAAAGGGTTAAAGGAGCAGAAACGAAGAGAAAAGCTGTAGATGAGGAGACAAAAAGAAGCAGAAGAGTTAAAATTGTAAGAAACATTTAAAAAATTCAAATTTAACAAAAAAAAAAGAAGAAAAAGAAACGGAAGAAATAAAAAAAAGTTGAAATATAGACAAGAACGACATGCAAAGGAAGTGGCAAGAAAAAGAAGAGAAGAAAAGTTAGAAGAGGAGAGAATAAAAAGTAAGGAAGAACAGGAAGGGAAAACAAGGAGAAAGAAGGAGATGAAAAAAGCTCAAAGGGAGGCTGAGGAGAATAAAAAAAATTAAAAGCAATAAAGCAGGAAAACAAAAGACTCTTCAACAGATTGAGATACAGATGTCTAAATTTTCAATTAAACTTTTCCTAATTAATAACATACACAACAGAAAAATGCACCCGATAACCACAAAACAGAAAAACTGAAATAGATTTTCATTTTTTGCACTTTTATTTTGAAACTAAAATATTTGAATTACTTTGACATAAGTTAAATTTAATTATGAATTAGATATTAGAATCCGAAAAACAGGTTTTTACGAAAGTGTATCTGTCCGTATGTTTGCCTTTATGTATGTATGTCTGCCTGTGAACTCGATAACTTTCCAAAAAATTAATCTATTACATTGTCCTTTGGTTTACTCGTTAAGTGTCCTAAACTAAAGGTCAAGTTCGATAGTCAGCCATTTTGGATAAAAATTTAAAAAGTGGGCACATTTTGAATATTTTTGAGACCACTTTTTTCAAAATCAGAAATTCTCTGTACGGTTATTCATAGTATTCAAAAAGTTGAAAAATGTATCTTAATGACTTTTCAAAAAGAATTAAAAATTATGAGAGTTGTGGCATTTACAAAATTCCAAACAAACACACGAAAAAGAAAATTTTAAGTCAAATACTCGTCTGTCAGTATGATAACTTTTCAAAAAAGCATTCTATTAGATAAACCTTTTAAGCTAATTAACGAACGATATGAAAAAATGACAAGAAAAGAAAAGGTTTTATTTCCAAATAACCTAGAAGATGAACAAAACAACTTTTTGAATTTTCTTGATGAATTATAAATTCAAATTTTGACAGCATAAAAAATAATGGAAAATTAAAAAGTTACATTCTTTCAAGCAACATTTTTACATTATTTCAAATGTTCTCAAATATATAACTGCGTTTTCAATAA
>NC_046661.1:16686956-16710400 GCF_010883055.1 Belonocnema kinseyi | reverse complement strand
ACGCGCATGTTTTTTAACGGGGCAATGAAAATTCGTCTGTTTTAATACCAATGCAAGTTACGAATTATAATAATATACATCTATGGAAATGGTATAAAATGTCAGGGATAAATTCGAGTGCGAAGTACGAGATACGTGATCAGAATGTGTTCGTTAAAGCCGAAGAAGCTTTAACAAAATAGCATTCACAATCACCAAATTACTTTTGTCGATGCTTTCACCTTTAGTTTTAAAAGTGTATGCACAAATCACAAGATAAATATATTATCGAGGGCAAAGTACGAGAACCAATATTCGCGCGCCCTAGACGCGCTCAAACTTAAGAGCCGCACGCGCAGAGCGCGATGAGAATGTGCCCGCAAAGCGGGCAGATATTTCTTATTTTTTTATCGTTGCTAAAACAAGATAAGAAAAAGAAGAATTTAGAGAAACATAGTATTTTGTTTTTGTTTTGAAAGGTAGAATTTTTTTAATGTTTTTTACGAAGAAAAAGATGGAAGACATCAAAGTGTGGGAATGTCGTCACTGCAAGAAGGTGCTACCGGTGGAACTTTATGTTTTTTACGATACGTATTGTGGAATTGACAATGTGCGAGAAAAAACCTACAAAATAAACCTGATCCTAAACAGGGTGGGAAGGAGGTTATAACAAAGTTATAATCACCCCAAAATGATACGATCATACGCACGCAGGACTAGGAGTGGGAAGAACATCACTTCCTAGTCCAAATACCCAAAACCTGAGCATCGAGCACCCGGTCTTGGGCTCTCTGCGTCCAGATGCGGGTTGCTTTTCGTCTCCAATCCCTTTACGATCTTCAATCGACATCGCCATCCACGGATTTCGACCTCACCGGAAGCCTGACTTCACACCGACACCATCCGGTATCTATCAATCTGTTCTCGGGGAAACCGTCAAGATTTTTCAGCGCTTGTGGGTCAGCAGGTTCCCTCTAATTTTTTAATTTGTTTTAATAAAACATATTTATATTTATTTCACTCTAATTGACTTCACTCGCTTCTCGACACTCCAAATCCTTCCCTTCCTTTAATTTTCGAGATCCCTCACAAACATTTTTGAGAAGTATCTACGGGAATTAAGATCTAGAAGAGTCGAAGTGAATTCAGGTATGAATTTTTGTTTTCTAGCAAACTCGATGATTAAACTTCCATCAAGGAGAAAGGGCATACTCAATAAAACGTCCTACTGATTCAGCGAATCAACGGCCCTAACCTCTTCAACCGTATCCAGAAAAGTTATAACACTTGTTTTACCCTGACCTGTAAAGTAACATTCCATTTTCTTGATATCTGCAATATGCTTTGACCCCCACTTCAACGGTACGGCAGACATACCCTCCGCGGTACTGTTAGTCTACCCTACAACTATATGATGTCTGAACTTAGAAAAGAAATAGGAAGAAGTCAGGGAAAAGTTAAAGAAGAGAATCCTGTCATTGCAACAAAAACTAGTTAAGCAGGGAGATAATAATAAAAAGGTAAAGAAGATGCAAGGTAAGATAAGAAAAATAGAAAGATCGAACCGGGAGTTTGGCGGGGGCGAGAGTGAGAACACGGAGAAGGAGAGGCTAGGAAAAATAGGACAAAGAGTAGAAAAGAAAGAGAGAAAATAAACAAAAAGAAACATAGTGATAAAGGGTATAAATGGGTATAAGTGAAAGAAGTACTTCAAAGGATTGATGCTAAGGTAGAGATAAAAGAAGTGCGAAGTATAGGAAAAAGGAGCGAAGAGGGGCGAGAATGGTACTGGTGAAACTAAAGAAATGGAAACATAAATGGAAGTAATGAAGAAGAACGGGTAATAGAAAAATATGAAATAGTAAGAAGCAAAAAGAGACGAGAAACGAATGTAAAGAAGAATAGAGAATATGTTAATGGAATGCAAAAAATTGGACATAGTGGGATGTGGCAATAATGATAGAGAGCTGACTAGGTAAAAAGGGATGAAAAAGAGTAAGGGGAAGGTTACCAAGAGGTTACAAATGGCAAGTTCAAAATGCAAAGAGAAAGAATAAAAAGGACAGAATGGGAGGAATGGCCATGGGAGTGAGGGACGAATGTATAACAGGGGAAGATAATAAAGAGAGGAAAGAACAAAAAGAAGGGTTGGATTAGTAGTAGAAGAGGTAAATAAGGAAGAAGAGAGGTGGAGCATAGTTACGGTTTATATGAACGGTGATATTCAGGAGAAGGCAGAGGAGATGAAAGAAATTATGGAATAAAATAAAGAAGAGATTAGGCTTCTAATAGGTAGGGATTCCAATGCGAGAATAAAAGATAGAGGAGGAAGGGTATGGGAAGAAAAGAGGTTTATCTAAAACAGAAATATAAAGGGAGATGAGAAAGGATAATATAAAAGCTCGGGAAGAGAACCGGAAACGGTAATTGATTATATACACGGAAAGAAATTTTGGTAAACCGTCATCTCGAAAAGTCGCGTTGTTGCGCTGAATGGGGGGGCGTTGCATGACCTCTCAGAGAGACAACTGCTTTATCGTTTTGGGAAAATTGGTGCCCCAGAGTGACAATGCCGCTATCCCGACGTGTGAGTGCAATGTCTGTCCCTCTGACGAAACGAGCAGTAATACCACTCTGAGGCGATGCTGCAACGCTTTTTCTGTTCCGTGCGCTTGCCTTCGAGATTTTCGTTAATGATTTTATTGTTTATAACTAAAAATGGACACATTTTTTTTAAAGTAAAAGTTTGAAGATTTCCGAGACACCTCAATAGGTTATTATCTTTCTTTTATCTATGCACGCTTGGTCAACTGATTGACATAACCTAAACGTTTTTTCGAAGCAAAAGTCTTATTTTTCCAAGTGCTGATTGTAAATGCCGTATATATAAGATAACATTAATTTTACCCTATCTTGTATAATTGTTGTAATATAGTTGTTTAAGGTGATCAAATCAAAATTTAAAAAATAGTTTTACAAAGATCTATTCTATAATTTCATGCGGAGCGTTTATGTTTTCCCTTTTAGTACAACAGCGCTCCTTCAACTCAGAACAAGGAGTCTCCGGCGGTTCAGGTGAGTTGTCTCCCACAACGAGCGTGCCGTTCAACCAAACGAAGCATGCTGCTGCACTAGGCTTATGGTGGCTTTGCGTGTTCGGTCGTAGTAAAGTGGCTTTATAAAATTTCTTTCCACGTAATAGTGGATAATGAGTTAAGAGGGAAAGTGAAGAAACTAGAGGTGTGAGATTATATTGATTCGGATCACTTCCCTTAATAGTGGCATTAGAGAGAGAGAAAAGTAATAGCAATATGGATAAAAAGCGAGCAAAGGTAGAGTTCTTAAATGCTCGAGAATTTACGTTGAGTAAATTCTCTTGAGAATATGCTAAGCATTTAGATACACACGGATATTCGCAGACAAACTTTTACTTTTTAGCTCTTTCAGTCTTTAGCCGATTTCGTTTTATATTATGAACGTCACCATATCGCAACATGGGCTTTACAAACACACCTCTCCGGGTCGAGATTGGATGTAATAAACTAAGGATCCAGCATATGCGCCGCAAAATGGAGAGGTTTGAGTTAAAATGTTGCCCTTTTTTTATTTATTTTCGATTATTTTATCTTCCTCAATAGAAACAGGTAATTGCGGTAACCTCTCTGCGAAACAGCTTTTGATTTCAGAATAGGCTTTAGGGACTAAGCTCAATGTACAGTAATCATCCTCTAAAATTGTAATTCACTTTCAAAAAGTAGCTAATATTTCATGTAAGTTAAGCAATCCACAACAGAAATTATCGTCAAGGATATTGGATTGAACGTCGCTTTTCAAAATTATTTTATCCGCTATAGCTAGCCTTTTTAGGGCCTCCTTATTGTAGAGTAAGCTTTCTGCGTAGAAGAGAATTGATCGCCATCTTATTTTTCCCGGTAGTTTTTGGGAAACCTTTTTGGCCTTTTTAGCAAAATGTCTTTTGCTGATACCGAAGTATATTTAAAAGTATCTAGTTTCATAATATCGCCGAAAAGTGAATTACAGTTATAAGAAGAACAACTGTAAACAGATATGTGAGGACATTTCTCTTTGATTAATCTTCGTGCCTTAATTATAGCACTAGCACTATCCGTTTGATCATGTGATTCTTTTTCCACAGGATTGGATTTTTCCCCGGTTTTTATAACACCTGATGAATTTGTTGATTTTAAAAACATATATAATTAGATAGTATCACCATTTCCAGTTTTAATTATTCTATATTTTGTAATCTGAAGTTTTTGAAAGTATATTCTTTTCAATTATGTCTAAAAAATATTTTTGACGGACACATAATAAAATAGAAAGACCTAAACACTGCAATAATTCAATAGGATATAAATATAATAACAGGTATCTAATTCTTCGGAAGACGATTCGTGAACTGCTTTTGAACCATTTGATTCCTTTTGATTATTTCTCAGTAAGTTCTTCACAGTTATCGGACAAGTCGAGCATCTTTTCAGGTGTACCCTTAAAAGTTTTGCATTTTTAGACTTGTACACTTTTTGCAATATCTGCACCTATATGGAATATGATATTACCTATACACCAGTTTGTCGTGAAAGCTCCAAAAGGAATCCTGTGGATTTATTTCATGACAAAACGTAAACGAATCTAAGAATTATTTATGAAAGAACCGGCTACTGGCACAACAAAGACCGCATTTCTAGAATTTTAGGTTAACTTATCATCGTACTAGGCAGTCTGATAAGTACCTGAAAATTCTAAGAGATGGCATTAGTATTCACTATTGTGAAACATTTTCGTCGAGCTTGATCCTTCAAATGCCGCCTGTCAAAACTTCAGCCACTTATGTGTACGCATTTACAAGTTACAGCACTGCGAAGAGACTAACCTCCGAGTTTTTTTTAATATGGAAAAATCTGAGTTTCGAGTTTTGATCAAATACTACTATCTTCGCAAGAAAACGATATCCGAGACCAAGGTCAAGCTGGATAAGTATTACCCGGACTCTGCACCGTCGATTGGAACGATTCATAAGTGGTTTACCGGGTTTCGTTGTGGCCGTACGAGCACAGTTGATGCGGAACGATCTGGGCGCCCAAAAGAGGTCACTGCACCAGAAAATGTCGAAAAAATCCATGATATGATGTTGAATGATCCCAAAGTGAAGTTGAGAAAGGTAGCTAATGCTGTAGGCATATCATTGGAACGTGTGGGCAATATCCTGCATTCAGTTTTGGGCATGAAGAAGCTCTGCGCGCGGTAAGTGCCGCGTTTGCTCACAGTGGACCGATTCATAACCCTGGATGAAACCTGGATCCACTACTACACTCTTGAGTCAACGCAACAGGCAAAACAGTGGATTCCACCGGGCCAAAGTGCCCGAAGCGTCCAAAAACGCAACAATGGGTCGGAAAGGTTATGGCCTCCGTATTTTGAGATGCACATGGCATAATATTCGTGGACTATCTTGAAAAAGGTAAAACCATGACCGGAGCATATTATTCATCATTATTGGACCAATTGAAAATCGAAATCGCCGAAAAACGACCGCATTTGAAGAAGAAAAAACCGCTTTATCATCACGACAATGCGCCTGTTCATTCATGCTTAGTTGCACAAGCAAAATTGCCTGAAATCGGCTTCGAATTGATTCCTCAGCCACCGTATTCACCAGACCTGGCTCCCAGCGACTATTACTTGTTCCCTAACCTGAAGAGATGGCTCACCGGTAAGCGTTTTTACTCAAATGAGGAGCTCATAGCTGAAACTGATGTGTTTTTTGGAGACCTTCCGATCGAGTACTTTTCGGACGGTATCAAAAAGTTAGAAAATCGTTGGACTCGCTGTATCGACCTAAAAGGAGAGTATGTTGAAAAATAAAACCGACTTTAGCCAAAAAAACGTCTACGTGTTTCATTTTTCAGGGACTTATCAGACTGCCTAGTATATTACAAAAACGTGGTAACACCCTAATTCAACGCAATTATCCGCAGTACGACTAATATGCACTGATGCATCTAATAAAGAAGACACTAGCATAGATTTGACACTATAAAGTAATTGAGAATGAGGCTTAATAATCACATTTTTAATTCCTCACAAATGCTCAGTAAATTCTCAGAGCACATAAAAATCGCGCGTATTCTCGAGCGTATTCTCGTGCTCGTGAGAATTTCTCCGAGCACTTAAACTCTTTAGAACACTAAGCGAAGGTAAAAAATGTAGGAAAAGGGAATTGGCCAAGGCAAGGAAAAGAAAAGTTTTTAAAAAAAGTCAGATATATTAAAAGGGGAGAAGGAAATGTGGACAAAGAAATGGAAAAAATTATAGAAGAAATAAAAAGAGGATTAGAGTGCATAAGAAAAAATGAAGTTAGTAAAGGGGACAATAAAAGTAGATAGAATGAGAATTTTAAAGAGAAAATGAAGGAAATATGAATGGAATTAAGATAATAGATAAGAGAAAAAAGTAATGGAGAAAAATATAGGAGAAAACAGAAGCAGTATACTGAGTGTTGTGATCAAAAGAAACAGGAAGAGAATAAACGTCTTGAGGAATATGCGGAGAAGGTTAGGACGGAAGAAGAGTTTTGGAAGGTAGCAAATAGAGAGAAAGAGAAATTTGAAAAAGAGTTAAAAGCGGAGTTTGACTCATTAGACCAAGGCAAAACAGAAAAAGTTTTGGTGAAAATGCGAATAAGAGAGGGATTAGAGAAATATTTAGATGGGAAAAATTTGTTTATCAATGTACAAAATACAAATATAATAAGGTTTATAAAAGGAGGGGGAAGAAAGAAAGAATGGACGGGTAGACGGAAGGAAATAAGTTAGAACCGGCCAATGATCTGATTTGGCAATGTCAAGTTCGCTTGTAATATATTATTTTTGGCAAAACAGCAAAATACTCTTTATTGTTGTGTCAAGCATAAGGAAAGTTGAAACGTAGGGTAAAAGCACCAGTCTCCGGATACGCACTAGTGGTCGGACAATCCAGTGTATTTCACAGTAGGAATAATGCTATACGCCATAATTATTAAAAGTAAATATGTGTTTGCATTTTGCATATTTTCTTGTATCACGAAAGGCAAACAAGGTATGTAAATGATTTTTACTTTCACTGTATTACAAATAATTTAAAAGCTGATCACCGTGTATCGCCATTTTGTACATGCGAAGATTTTTTGATATGTCCGACCTTAGTGTAGAATTTTTGAAGTTCACTAGAAGTCGGACAGTCTGTCAGATCTCATTCAAACGTTATTCTACGAGTGCTTCTTAATTCGGAGAACGAATATGAATATGTGGAGAGCAGATATGTTTTTTTTAGAAATAAAACGTAGGCATTGGTGTCATAAAAAGATTGGACCATTATCTGATCCCAATAAAAACTATTATTTGAAAAAGTGAATAAGAATAATGTTGGTAAAATCGGTATTACGTACAAACATTTTCTTCAAATTCTGTCCCCTCTCTAACCTTAGGTACAAGTTAAATTTTGTCAAATATTTTTTCTATGAAGTATTTTAGAAATAAAAATAACGAGGCTTATGTTTAATCTAATCAAAATTTGCATGAATATCTAATAAGTTAAATCATTTTTTTTCTTTAAGAAAATAAATAAATCGTTCAGGATAGTGAGCTATACAAGGCCGTAAGCCACAAAAGGACAATAATTTCACATAGAGTAGAACTAACCTAAAAAAGTTTGTGAAAATTGGGCAATGATAAATAAAAAAATGAGAAGTCAAATTAATTCGATTTAGTATGAAAAGCATTTATGCTAAAATAATTTTCATTTTTTTGTATTTTAAAGTAGCATGTTATGAGATCTATTACTTTTAAATAACAAATTTTTAAACCTTAAAAATACTGTCCGACTATTAGATACATGTGTTTCAACCACTAAAACTCTTCTCCGACCATTGGTGCTTTCTTAAGCTTTTCCGAAAAACGTTTTTCTTATTCCCAAATCCACATTAACTTACAAATAAATGTCAAAAATAACGTTAAGAAAACGCACACAGTTAAAAACTGCAAACGTTTGTTAGAAACAATACAAAAATTAAGTGTCTACAGCAATTTAAATACGAGAGTAACACTGTTTGTCCGTCCACTGGTACATTTACCAAATTACATAAAAAAAATAATGCATAAATCACCAACTGATAGTTTATTGACACGGAAGACCCTGTGAGAATTGGCAATGAAATATTTGGAAGACTGTTCTCATAGAATCCTCTCATAATTCTAATTCTGCGGGACCAGTCATTAGCCAGAGTGAGAGCGCAGAGCGAGATAATTTTATAGATGGATGATATATCACCAACTACCTATTTGCAAATTTTCGAAATAATCAATTAAAATTAAAATTTAATAATCGATGACAATGAACACTAGGAGAATTATTGATTCAAATTGACAATAGTATTAGTTTTGCCATAGATGTTACAACTTTCTATTGTCTAATAAGAAGACAGAGAAACTAAGAATCGTTTGTTGAATTTTCAAATAGAATATGAAATTTTTACTTAAAAATAAAACCTGAAATAAAACATAATATCTGTAATCAGGTCTGGCAATTGTTGTCAAGCATTCGAATAATGATTTTAATAATTTAAATGAAGAATTCAACTTTGATTAGACATTAGCACACGTGCTTTCAAAAAATGATTAGTCGATGTTCAATAAGCATCAGCGTTTTGAAGTCACGCCACATCCTGTCACCATTTCCAAAGCGATCAGCAAAATCAATTTTCAAAACTCTGCTAAAATCCCTGCCAAATCCTACTTCCCCTAGATAACGAAACAAAGCAAAGCTAATACTCTTCAGTATTCGACAATGACTTCTACTCTCGATCGGAAGTCAGGTACGCGATCGGAAACTTATGGTCCATGCTCCGTCTCATATTTTCTCGCGCGTCCTATCGCGGTTGCCAATCGAAACGTCAAATTTTCAAAGTACGCAATAATCCGAGTTTTCAATGAGTCGATGACAAGCTGAAATTAATAAAAGCTTTGTGCGAACGGAAACCAGAGTGAATCACAAGTATGGTGAATCATATTGAGTCCACAAGGGCAGGGGGATAAAAGCTCATTTAATAGTTTCGACTTATTATATTTAGAATTGATTAGCTTAAAAATGAAGATTCTCAAGAATAAATGAGCCGTGGTTATATAGTTCTGAGAATATCCAGGATCATTGTTTTTTTACCTGAAATGAGTGCAGTGTCACCTTGTGTCCGTGGCGAATCCAAACTGTTAAATTAAATTCAATCAAAATTTAAAGAAAAGTACTTGGTAGATCGGACGAGCTCCAGCAATGTCAGATGTATTTTTACATAATATTTGCTTGCTTGTTGTCTAGGCAAAACGCTAGTGCTCTCTTTCTCTACCCTTTATCTGGTCTGTAGTCAAACTAGAATAAATAATTGTAGATAAATTTGAATTAAAAAAAGAGACTGTGTACAAGACAATTTCATTTATCTCGGAAAGAGAAACATGTGCAAAATTACAATAAAAAATTTAATAATTTGTAATTGTATCAGTGCATTCGGCATCATGTTACCGCAAAATTACCCGGCTGCTAATTAGATTAACGTTTTTTCCTTTTTCTTGAATTGCTTATTTTGAAATATTAGTGAATTTTGAAGTTTGAAAAAAATTCATTATAATCAGTAGATCTGCTTTGGAATTTATTAAAGTTAGTTAATAGAATTTTCAAGGGATCTGTGATTATAGGAAAGTGAGAGTGAACTAGTTCAAGGGAAATGCAAAGAGTTTAGGCAAGCCTTTTCGGCCAGCTGGCACCTTTTCTAAGAATCACTCTGCAAGCCTTCGCGGCCAGTGTGTAACTGGTTTCCATTTTATTATTTCACATATATGGTAAAATCAAATAATTGCTTAAATTGTCGCAGGGATTATAGTAAATCGAATGTGCGAAGGGTGTAGGCAAGCCTTTTTCTCTAGCTGATTCTCTTTCTAAGAATCAAAAAGCAAGCCCTTACGGTCAACAGTTGATTGTCTTCTGATTAAATATATTCTTTGTATTTAAATAAAGACTTTCCTAATTATGCAATAGTTGATTTAAAATGCAAAAAGCATAAGAAAGCCTTCTTGGCCAGGTCACGATTTCCCAAGGATCACTCTGCAAGCCTTATCGACCAACGTGCGATTGGTTTTAAATAAACTGGCATTATTAACGTAAAAATTTAACGAATGGAAAGATTTTATCAAAAGGATTTATCAAAAATAAGACCATTGTGCATGAAATAGAAACGGTAGTTCAACCCTCTGAGAATCCACGAAGAGTAATAAACAATATTCGATTCTTGGACCCCCATCAATTTAAAGCCGTAATTGACTTTCAATTAAATTGAGACCCCGGAAGAGTACCATTCCCTGTGTAATACTCTGTTAAAGAAAGCGTAGCAAAGAGTAGAATAGGTTCATAAATCCATTATTAGCTCTGAAAACGAAAATAAAATTCAACTCCAGGATCAAATTGAGGCTGTGTTATTTTCGTCCGATAGTGAAACTGACTGCGAGATTATCTTAAGTGATTTGGAACCTACCATTTACAAAGAAAAGGAAAAAATTTCCAAAGATTGTATTAGGCATTAACTCCTTCGAATTGTTGTTACCTAAAGGTTATTAACATAATTACGGAAAGAGATAGAGAGTGTAAGGTGGTACTTCGGGTTACAAAAAGTGCACTGACTTGTTGGGTGTTGCCTGAAAGGAAACATAATATTAAGATGGAGTAGGATCTTTTTTTCAAGAAATAATTTTAATTTAAACATAATATTAAATGCCCAATGAGATAAACCTAGAGCTTAGTTGCTAGATTAGTTGCTAGATGAGATTTTTTTAGAGTAAATAAATCAAGGGGCGGTGAATACAGGGAACTGAATTCTGCTATCTTTAGATTTTTTGTATAAAGACGTAAAAAAATTTCTTCGATAAAGCTCGATAAAATCATTCTATATGCCCATTGAGAAAAATTCAAAGAGTGTGCAATCAAACAAAAATCAATCTAGCATGATGGATGTAAGTGCCGCGATGGCAACCGCGTTGGAGTGTATGACCCTTCAACAAAGCACATTTCACATTCCCATGTTTGACGGGAAAACACCCCCTTTAAAGGAATTCCTGCAGGATAGAGACAACGGTGCGTTCTATGTCACAGAGGCAACGGAACCATCTTTTATTAAAATTGTACTTAGTAAACTAAAGGATATTGCTCGCGCAAGTGTCTGCGATAAACAATTCTTAATCTTAAAGGACTTAACAGCTCACATGAAAAAACAATTCACTCCCCTAAGAAGTACCAGTGGTACCTTAAAGCGATCATGAATCTTCGTTTACACTAAAAAGAAAGTGTAAACGATTGCATGCTATGCATATGCCTGCAATATTACAGAAAATTACGCAGAATTCGAAGTACAGCCTCAGGAACTTTTTCCACTCGATTACTGCGAGTTTCTAGGTACAACTTCCGAAGAATCCGACGCCAAAGATTGTATCAAACACGCAGAAGAAAACGTTCTAACGAATCGAGTGGAAAACGTAATCCAGAGTCTTCACATGAATAACCTCAATGAATCTGAGAAAGAAGTGGTCCCAGGATGGGCAAAAGATTTCTCGGATGTATTGCATCTCAATGGAACATGTTGTCGTGATGACTTAAACTCCGTCCATGCGTCCGCAGAAAACACCGATGATTTCGATGCACCAGTTTAGTGACAGGACCATAGTTTGCTCCACAGTGTAGAACAAACGTTGGTGCCTCCAGTTGAAAAAGCTGCATCTAAAAGTGTACCGCCCTATCTTTCTGAACCTTGGTTTTCTTATTTATGCAGTAAGGCAACGGAGGTATATATAGATGGTACATGCCTTTATAACAGCGAAGGAGAACCAGAAGGAGGGGTGGGAGTTTTCTTTGGCCAGGACCATCCTTAGAATACATCAAAACCGGCGCGGGGTAATCAAACTAATAACTCGGCTGAAATACAAGCCGCAACCGCTGCTGTCCAAAAAATTCTCGAAAAAGGAATAAAAAAACTCAGAATCTTTACCGATTCAAAGTTTTTCATAGACAGTTATACCAAATGGGTTTCCACGTGGTAAATTAACGGGTGAAAGACAGCCGAGGGAAAGCCCGTTGTCAATCAGACCCAATATAAAGAGCTACATGAAACCGCAGCACCCTTTGAGATAACTTGGCATCATGAATTAAACCATCAGGGTGTAGATAGTACAACGATAATGCACATGAAACTGGCATTTTCCCAAAGACTAATGAGGAAAAGTTGACGGGAAGACCTCTCGAGGACATCGTCAATGTCAGCGCAGACTGTACAAGTAGTCAAGGCCTTACTAATGACGAAATGAAGGATGAACAACCTAAGGACAATTTTCAAACATCCACACTGGAAGCCACCTTACAAAAGTCCGTAGCTAAATTCGATCAGTCCTTGACTAACCATCAGTCGTACTTTTGGGATCAGGAAAGCTTGTATTAACCAAATAGTCCTGACACAGTTCAACTTGAAATTACAGCTGCATTCGAAGGAGAGCAGGATCAAGAACTCTTACTCCTTTTCAAAAATATGGATCCTTGCAGCAAACAAAAAAAATCGAGTCAAGGGACCCCGGTTTACAGCCCTTAAAAAACAGAGACTTCGGTGATCTCCAAAGTTAAGAAAGGGAATCGCAAGAGTGCCGCATGATTGAGAGATTTACTTGAAATGATGGGATCCCATTTCATTGGGCAGCAACCGTCCAGTCGGTCTCTGTTTCAGACTCCTTTCACAGTTCATATTCCATTTGCTCGATCTACTTCCTCGTGAGAAGAGGAAATCGAACAAACCCAATCGATTGTTCTACCAAATGAGAAAAATTCAATTCGCAATCCTCCTGCATTCTCTATGGGTGGACTGAGCCGCTAAAGTATCGACGCGATCACTATGCTCACTTCATCGCGGAAGATTTTGAACCAACACAATTTTAAACTACTTATTGCCATTGATCGAGTCAATCTTTAAGATTTATGAGAAAAACGGCCACAAAATGGCAAATTTTAGTAACTACATTCAGTAAGTATAAAACATACACGATAGTTGTCAAGAAAAATCATTCAATGATAACAATTGAAGGGATGCTATGAAGGATTCAGAAACTTACAGAAAGCTTCAATACTAGGTAATTTTCCGTAAAACAAGTTAGCCGAATTGTTAACCGACGTATTACCAGAGGAATTCCGTCGGCAGCTAATTTCTGAATATCATGATGGTTTTCTTAATGGACACAAGGATGTAACTAAGACATATCGTCGCGGCGTATCCAAGAACGATATATGTGGCTAGGAATGTGGAAAGATGTGACTAATTACATCCGATAATGTAATAGTTGTCTTAAAAAAAATTAATACGAACTTACAGGCGCAAACCGATGGTTATTACCGATATCCCTTCAAGAGTATTTGATAGGGTGTCTGTTGACACCGTTGGTAAACTAGAAAGTGCACTTCAGGGTATTAGATGTATCCTTACCATGCAGGATAATTTCACAAAGTTTTGCATCGCGGTACCCATTCAAGATTTAAAAACCAACACCGTGGCTTATGCCGTTGCTCAAAACCTTTTCGCACGAAATGTGATCCAAGTAAAAAAACGCTCTAAATTACGGCATGATGATATGCTTGAAAAAAGGGAAACTGAAACTTATACTAGCGTGGGCTTTACCGAGAATAATAATCTAGATCTCGAGGCCGATGATGGTAAAAGACTCATTAAACATTGGGACAAGCTCTTGGTCACTCATTGTTAAAAGTTTCATCTCTGCCGCTTGTATAAAATGGTGTGATACTCTCGTTGCCAAATGTATAAATTTAGTTTAATCACTTTAGATTCATTTGATATCTCGGTGTTCCAATAAAAATAATAAGCATGTATAATCACGTTCATCACTGGGGTCATCACTGCGGCAGAAAAGACCCTTTTAACATTTTCCGTTTCAGTCGAGCAGGGGGATGTACTACGAATATCAAAGACCGGTGAGGATACAAGTCACTGATTGGCTTATCATCACGTTCTACGTGTGGATAAACTCTCAAATTTCTTGAACTACTACCAAACCAGGGTCAAAATACTACCAAGATATTGTAGGCCTGTGTTGGAAGCAGATTGAGACCAAATTATTACCAACTACGATATCCAGACTAAATTAGACGGAGTCACTCGATTGAGGGATATTATTCATCAGGAATTTAAGGAACTAACCTACCACTCAACAAAGAAACTACCAGCCAAATTACTAGCTGGAATGCGGAAATAAAGAACTACGCCAAATTTAGTATGCTTGGGTGTAGTGATTGGACTTGTAACCGGATTGCTCACGTACGATGATGGTCTAGTTATGCACAATAAAATCAACTACCTCAACTTGGCTCAAGTTAACCTATCATTATCAGCTAACATGCCGTCCAAAAAGTCAAATTTTTAAAGTACGCAATAGTCCGAGTTTTCAGCGAGTCAATAACGAAATTAAAATAATAAGCTCTTCGTGAGAAGAGAAACCGGAATGAATTACAAGTATAGTGAATCAAGGACTAGAAAGTCGAAAGACTTGAAGTGTGTTGTTATCTCCTACTGAGTCCAGAAAGGCAGAAAGGCAGGCAGTTTTTAACAAAACTCATTTGATATTTTCAACTAAATAAATTTATAATTTATTATGTTTTAACTAAACCAATACCACGGAGCAATAAGCCGAGGTTTTCCAGTTCTGAGTTTATTCCACTAGCATTAATTGCCTAATTTTAAGTGTCGTTATCGACACTTCCTGATCACTAGGCTCAATGTTTTTAAACTGGAACAGGTGAAGTGTCACCTTGCGTTCTTGGTGAATCCAAACTGTTAAATTGAGTTAAATCAAAATGTAAAGGAAAGTACTCGACAGATCGGACGGCGCGCGAGTGTGGCGCGGGTGAAATCGCGAGTGAGGAATACCAAGGCAAAGATATTATAAGCATAGATGCGCCACGGGAGGTCGGAGTGGGAGAACGATATATATATAAATACATTTTTGCATGCCTCGAGGTGCTGCCCACTTCAACTTTTCGACGTTTCTATGGCAACCGAGTCCTTTGCCTACGTCTGCGGGAGGGGTGGGGCCAAGGCGAAAGCCAAACCGAAAGTGCCAGTGATTGTCTGTCTCTCGATTCTCGCGCTTGCCTTCGCCAGCCATATCTATAGCTGACTCGGGGCTGTCTATGTACGTCGAATATATTAAAATTAATGATGGCCTAAAATTATTATATTTATTATTATGTTGAAATTAATTAATTTGTTTTTCGGTTTCTTTTTAAAAAAGGGACATTTTCGAGATACCAAATAATTTAAAAAAGTGAATAAATTTTTAATTAATTCAGAATTTAGTTAAATGAAAAAATTTATTAAAGCTAAGTTAAATTGATTCCTCGTCTGGTTTCTTTTAGAAAGAGTTTTTTGAAATACTATATAAATAAGTTTAAAAAAATTCTTGTCATATTTTAGAATTGTAGCGAAATTTCAAACACTATTTAAAAAATATAATTTTTACAAAAATAGTGAATTGAAGGTTCGAATACTTCACTGTATAAATTTATTCTACATGTATTTTTAAATTCTAAAATATCTTATTATTTTTTCGCATAATTAAGGTATAACTGAAGTAATATTTACACTTCTCTGTAGTGTCGAATTGACAATTTACATTTAATTCCGAGGAAAAATTTAAGGTTTTCACTGCTCATTTAATTATTATTTATCAAAATCGTATTAAAATTGTTTTTTTTGTGTTTCTTGATTATTTGAAAAGTATAATCTTTTTCCTTATAATTTGTTTAATTACAAAAACCAGTAACTAGACTGTTCCTTGCACATTAAAATTTAATTTTAAGTTTGAGGACAGTTAACCACTTGCAATTCTTATGCTCATCAAAATTCACAACTTCAAAGAAATCCTAATAGTTTATAAAAATAATTCAAAGAATCGAAGAATCCAAAAAATATAAGGCGTTTACGGGTGCATCTCAGCAACTAAGGCTATTACAAAAAAAATGGAAAAGGAAAGAATTCCAAAGAATTAAAATAATTCAATATTTGCGAGCCGGGAAATGACCAGAAATTTGTTTCCTTGATTAAAACGGACACCTGGATTTCTTAGTATTTAAAAAATTATTATACTCATTGGTGTTTTCCAGCAAAAATAGTTATACTTTTTCGTACTTGTGAAAAAATTCCCACCAAGGATTGAAAAATTTTTTGATTTTATTCATTTTTTCTAGTGAATTTTTTTTAAGTTTGCAATAAGAAAGAAAAACTATCCAATTAGGGGTTTTAAGGGTTTAAAAATCGTGATTTATTTTTTTCATAATTAGTTTCGAAATAATTTTCAAATTGTACACATCAGCTCGTTTTTAGGTATATTATATTGATGATGTGTAGAATATATACTCTATGCCTTACAGCTAATAAAATCCCTCGTATCAGTTATTATTTAAAACTCACTTTCAATTGATTCGAATGCAATATGAAACGCTTTAAATTCCTAAGATTTAAAGTCGAAATATATAATGAATTTGCAACAAAGAAGATTAATTTTCTTACCAAAAAAGACGAATTTTTAACAAATTCCATGAATTTTCAACCAAATAGCTGAATTTTCAACTTATAAAAGATCCATTTCTAATCAAGAATAGACAAGTTGAAATTTTCAAAAAAAAAGTAATTTTTAACATAAAAAACCAAATTGTCAACAAAAAAGGTCAATCTTAAGCCAAAGAGGTAAATCTTGCAGAATCATGATTTTGACCAAAAAGATTAATTTTCAACAAAAAAAAATAATGTTCTACCAAATAATTAAATTTCAAACTTATAAAGTATAAATTTCTAACAAAAATGTAAACTTTCAAATTTTCAGATAAAAAATTAATTTTTAACAAAACGAAAAACCCAAAATGTCAAGAAAATTGTTACATTTAAAAAAAAAGATTAATTTGCAACTAAATCGAGGAAATAAATTTTCAACAAGAGTCAACCCCAAACAGCAAGGGAGGCCCAAAAATATGAATCTTTAATGATAAAGTTCAACTTTTAACCAACTCGTTTCATTTTCAATTAAAGAAGATAAATTGCGAACAAAATAGTTACATTTTTAACCACAGAAATGAATTTTCCAGCATTGTATTAATGATCTACCAAAATAAGATGAGCTTTCAACAAAATATATAATTTTTTAACAAGATTTTTGAATTTTAAAGCCGGGAGGAGCAATTTTAAACCAGAAAATATTAATTTTTAATAAAATTGTCAATTTAAATCAAAAATAAAATGTTTACCTTGTTAGTTAAAAAAAATTAATTCTTATTAAAAAACGAATTTTCAACAAAATAGTTACATTTTTAACAAAAGAGATCAGCCTAAAAATGACTTTTTATCCGCAGAAGATTAATTTTCTAGAAATAGAATAGTTAAATTTTCGACCAAAGAGATGAATCTAAAACTAAAAGAATAATTTTTTTACAAATTAGTTCAACTTTTAACTAAGCTTCTGAATTCCTAACGAAACAAGATAACTTTTTAACAAAATAGTTGCATTTTTTACAGAATAATAAAATTTGCAACTGAATACTAGAATTTTTAACCAAACGAGTTGAATTCGGAACCACAAATATAATAGTAGACTTTCTACCAAAAAGGATTCAAGCGAAAAAAGCGAGAAAAGGGGGTTTCTTAAAAACAGAGAAAAAAAGAACAATTCTTTAAAAGTTAATAATAAGGAAACATACTAAATGTTATCTAAGTTTGTAACTTTTCTTCCACTGACCCCCAACCCCTGGTCAACCATAGTTTTTAGCATGACCCCCCTCCCCATGCAATTGATAATGCAGTTTACTGACGACTCCTTAAAGTTTCGATTTTTGTATTTAATGAAATTATCCTTATAATGTATAGTTTAAAATTTGTTTAGCATAAAAATACACAACGAAAAATCGACGAGACTCAGAAAACGAAATTACAACAAGTAAAAGAATGCCAGAGAACAAGTAAATTGAGACTATACTTGAAAAACTTTATTATCAATTTGATTAATATTGGATAAAATATCAATATTACAGAGAAAAGTAACAGCTTTTTACTTTGAAGAATTGAAATGATTTAAAAACTGAAATTAATAACAAAAATTAAAGGGCCTCTAATGTTTCTCATTCTCATCATTTATGATTGAGAAAGGATCAGAAAAGAAAGGTCCGACAAGTCCGAAAAGAAAGGACGAGTTCGTTATCAGCCATTTTGGATAAAAATACAAATTTTGGGACCATTTTTGTTTACTTACATTTGTATTTACGGTTATTTATATTATTCAGAAGGCCAGAAAATTTATCCTGATGACTTTTTTTCATACAAAAAAAATTCTCAGAGTTATAGTATTTTCAAAAATTTTAATGTCAATCGAAAATCAAAATTATAAGCACTATCAAACAAATTTTTTGGATTTTCTTGTAAAATTGAAAATTCTAATTTTTATTGCACAAAAGAATAAAAAAAGAGCTATAAATTTGTTATGAATTACTTTTTGACAGGACACGTAGTTTTGGTTTTGATCATAAAAATGGTATTAAAAATAAAAATGAAAAATTTGTAGAAAAACAACAAAGGTACGAAAACAAATTGATAGAAAAAAGTTATTCGCCCAAAAAAGTGATACAAATTTCTATTCATTTATTACGTTCTTATTATTTATGATGAAGAAAGTATTAGAATTGACCGATATTTGACATCACAACACTCAAATTTTGAACCAAATGACGCAAAATACGACAAAAAGTCTCAAATAGAAATGATAGGTTTTGAAAAATCCTACAAAATTTCTTTGAACCACTTTTCAATAGGACTCGGAATTTTTTTTATCGTAAGTAATATATGCTGATAATCGAAAATTCCAATATTACGCTAAAAGACGCGAGATACATAAAAAATCTAAAAGAAGACTTGTAAGATATTTTTCTTTATACATGTATAAAAATGATATGAAAACCAAAATCCTATTATTAGCATAACAACGCGAGAAAGCAAAAAATGTCTAAAAAAAAGGATTTTATTTTTCAAGTTTATTTTAAGGTGGTTCAGAAAATATAAATTTATAACTGTCTGTCCAAAAACGAGTACTCAGCGCGAGTGTCACGATAATATTGTGTATCTCAAAGCCTACAGAGCTTTGAGAAACTTAATCTTTAACTATACTTATTGAAGCAAAAAATTCAGAATATGAACACGCATATAAATACTGCGATCTGAAGAGATGTTTTTGGTTAAGGTTTATTCAAGCATTCTAAATGCAAAGAATAAATATCTGAGCGCGAATCGCGGGAATAAAAAGACGCGCGCCCCAGGCGCGTTCAAACTTACGAGCCACGGGCACAGCGCACGATGAGAATTTGCCCGCGACAATAAATAGTTTATTTACGGATTATTTATTACGAACTAAAAATTAAGAGATAAACGTTTTTGAAACTTTCCAATAATTTCTGACCTTTTAGTTTAAATTGAAAAATGGAAAGCAAAATATTTAAATAGTCTGATCAACCACTCGAGTAAAATTCAAAAATACATTTTTTCAATTTTAAAATTAAGGTGTTCTCAATTTAAAAAATCGGGACATAATTTGCATACATAGTAAGATATAAATTTCTATAAAATATTATATAAAAAAATAAATTAAAAAATAGTTTTATTATATAATTTTATCGTTTCATTATAATTTATTTAATTCATAATTAATTACACAAAAATAGAAATTTACGAATTATTGTTTATTTAAATTAATAATCATGAGGGGGGCGGTATTCCTATAAAATTTATCTCTACATCTAAAAACTCCAAATCGCTAATTATACATGCATAATATTATTCATGGACAGTAAATTTTAATTGCAAAATGACTAATTTTTTCCATAAAAGATGTATAGCAGCTAAAAATATTTATTACAATACAATTACATTTTAATTCGATTTAAAAGTAAATCTTATGCATCTACATACTTTCTTGATGCAAAATTTATTCAAATAATTGATTCATTAATTGAAAATAATCAATCAAAATTCTCGATATAAAATTTGTATTTTTTATTTTTAAGTATTTAGTATTTACCGACTTAGCATCGGCTATTTTATGGACTTGTTCGACGGGTGAAGATTGCAGGGGCAAAGTAGTTGGTAAGTGCGATTTTCGGGTCGAGAGGCATGGGGCGATCGGGAAATTTTCGCCTGGAGCGCCGTCTACAATTAGTTCCTCGAACTATATACGTGCCGCATCTAGGCTTATAATATCTTTGACCAAGGATTCTGAAGGGGTGACATCCAGCAAGGTCGGATGTAATATTACATAATATTTGCTCGCTTGTGGTCTAGAGAAACCGTTAGTGCTCTCTCTCTCTCTGCTCTTTGTCCGGTCTATCGTCAAACTAGAGTAAATAATTTTAGATAAATTTTAATTAAAAACAGAGATTGTGTACAAGAAAGGAGAAAGAATATTTCATTAAAAAATATGGAACAGGATATGATATCTGACGTCTCAATATCAGGTTACGGTCAACGTTTTCGAAGCTTCGCGAAAATACCATAAATCATATTGATTCTTAAAAAATGTCTCCTCGAAAGACTCATTTATCACCATACGTTGATTAATTCTCAGAAACCGAAGATTTTTGAGATCTGCTACCACGTCAATGACCGCCTTTGTTTTGAGCCGGCACCATGAGTCAGAGATTAAATTAGATCAATATTAGATCAATGTTTCGTTGAGATGAAATACGATATTTCCTTTGCTAAAATCAAAGGAATTTTTTTTTAAAAACATAATGAGTGAGGATCAACGCATTCAACACTTCTTGGAAATACCATAAATCATATTGACTACTTAAAAAATGTTACCCTGAAAGACTTATTTCACACCATATGTTGATCAATTCCGGGAAATTGACATATCAAATTAACAGCATCTCTTAGTCATGACATCGTCATAATTATATGAATTCTTATCTACAGGATTACCGTATTTCACCAATATTAGTGCAACATATAAGAGGTTCACTCTTTATTTTATCATTGCACTGGTTGGCAATGGCCAAGTGTGTTTGAAATATAAAAAGACACTAAGATCTATTTAAAAGTACCATTTTTTTGTGATTTCATCAGTTGATCACAAAGTTGCATAACTTTAATCCATAATCAGTTACAACATGTATCGGTAGCCCGAAACGTGCAAACAATTTCTCAAATTCTTCCTCTAACCTATAAGGTTTCTTATATTTTTAAAATTTATTACATCTGACTATTTTGAATTTGCATCAATCACAACTAAATATATATCTCCAACGAATGGACCTAAAAAATCACGATGTATACGATGTAAAACGCGTTCGGAGCATGACCATGTAGTTAAAAGCGTGTGCGGTGGTTTTATTTGTTCTGTTACAGATGCGATGCACTCGCTTAAATCATTCTTAGTATCTTCTTTAATTTCTGCCCACCACTCATAGGACCTTTTAAGTAATTCTATCTTTACGATGCCTAAATATGACGCATGTAATTCTTTTAGCACTCGAGCTTGCATCTTGTTGGGATAATCGCTCTTTATCACAGAATGAACAATTTTGATCAACTGTTAGTTCGAGTCTCTTTGAATGGTACATTTCTCGTTTTCCGTAATTTCTTAAAAATCTAGACAACCATTTACACTGTACTTAATCACATTAGATACTGTCTTTTCAATTTTACTTTTGTATGCTAACATTTTGCTATCAAAAATTTCTAAAACATTTTTGAAAAAGTAAGCAGGTGAAAAATCTATTTCAAATAATTCAGTGTGATCTTTCACCGGTAAACGAGATAATGCATCACAGTTTGCATTTGATTCAAACCTGATGTGTTCTACATTGTATCTACACCCTGATAAATAGTAAGTCCAGCGTTGTAATATACTATCTGCGCTCGCTGATTTGCCTTTTCTCAGACCTAATATAAATTGTAAAGATTGATTGTCGGTTCTCAAAATTATTTCTTTACCAAAAATAAAGTGATAGAACCGCTTGAAACCAAAATTATTGTCATTGACTCCTTGTGTAATACTGTTCTATTCAGCTCCTTTTTCGCTATTTTCTTTGATGCATATGCTGACAATCCGTACGATTCGCACAATCATACACAGGTTTCAGGTTATCAGATCTATTTTTAAGAAATCCAACATAAAAATTAATTAAAACTGAGAAAATAATTTCATTTTTTATGTTTTGTGGTCTCGGAGCATTAATAATTGCAACAACCTTTGATTTTGCTTTGTGAAGGCCATCCTTGTCAATCACGAATCCAAACACGCTCTAATAAATGCTCGAATACGGCTTCCCTTCTTTTCAAGTATTCTTCTTTCGTGCATCCCATAACGTAAATATTATCAATATAAGATATCACGCCACAAATTCCTTTTAGACATTCATTCATTTTCTTTTGTACGTCGGCTAGTGCGGTAGATAGCCCTTCTGAAATCTTATTATGCTGATACAGACCTCGGTGTGTTACAATCGTTAACAGATATCTAATAACTCTCATCTACACCGAATTGCATATAACAATGATACAAACCCAACTCAGAGTAGTAACAACTCCCTTGCATCGCAGCAAAAATATCAGCTATGACATGCAGTAGATATTTATCAATAATTATAAATGGGTTTAACGTTAATTTGAAATCGCCGTAAATGCGGAATTGGCCGTTCATTTTGAAGGTTGGAACAATGAGGGATGCCCACTCACTAGCCTCAACCTTTTCTACCTTATCTAATCCTTCTAATTTCTCAAGTTCATTTTCGATTAAAGGCTTAACTGCATGCGGTACAGGTCTGCATTCCATTGCAATCGGTCGCGTATTTTCTTTTAAGTGTATTTTAATTTTACTCTTAATATAGAATTCCGGTTCTTTACTAATTAAATCTTTGTATTTATTAAGAAAATAATTCTCAATCTTATCTATTTCAATCTTATTAACCGATTTTGATCACTTGTAATTAATAATGGCTAGCATCCGAATTCTGCAAGCCATTGACGACCAATCACGATCGGACCGTCGCACAGTGGGACCAAATCCAGTCAAGCTGGCCAAAAGTGTAAATGACCGCTTGAAATCACTTGCAAGATAACGCAGAATCTTATGATCAAATCCTTATCAAATCCTATTTTAGTTGCAGAAATATCTGCATTATCAAAAAAACATCGAGCAGTGTTCCCGTCATTTGTGCTGCCAAATCCAGGTTTCGGTTGATCGATTACAGTCTGTCAAGTTAAAGCGTGGGTGGCTTTACTCGCAGTCGGTAAGGTGTATCAACATGATTTTGGTGTCAAAATATTAAGAAGAGCTCCCTCTTTC
>NC_046661.1:16685226-16686856 GCF_010883055.1 Belonocnema kinseyi | reverse complement strand
AAAAATATAAAATAGATTACATATATAATGTATTGTTATAATATTTCAGGATCTGCAGTGGATACTGAAGAAGGGAGTGCACTGATCCTGAGTTTGACAAGAAGGGAACTATTTGACATCGTACAGAAAAATTTAAATTAGACAGCAGCTGTTATTCATGGAGACATAGAAAAATTCATGTCTGATAAATTCCAAAGACAAATTGTTTTATCAGATGAGACGAAATCCAGAATTCGAAGATTGGCTGATGAATTGCAGAAAAAGTTGCAACAAGTAGGGAGATTAAAAAAGATATTCTTTGAAACTTTTCCTCAAAGGCTCGACATCTTCTTGCCCTTTAAAGAAACTGAAGGTAAACAGGATTAAGTGCAACAATAGGATCGCCTACAGGTAGACCCACTTTATAATTTACAACAGCCAGTGATCCGATGAAACCAAGGCGCACTGAGGGCTTAAGATCATAGGTAAGCGTGGAAGAATTGTCCTATGCTACGCAAATGAGCCTTCAATCGAAGGGAAAGTTAAATGCAGCAAAATTCGTTGAAGATGTCGCTTTAGGAACTTCTTCAAAAGGCAGAAAATATAGAGCATCATTTAGTTCTATTTCTAAGAGTTTACTCTTTCCTGATTCAGCTGTTTCACTAATTGCAGAGCAAAAGTTATCAAAATCACAGTATCAGGGTCTCCGAAATATTAGTAAGGAAAACCATTGGAAGTGGCATCTGCCATATAAATCTGTATATGAAGCTAAACTGAAATGCTACCTTTCGAAGTCAGATATAATTAAAACTAAAACTAAAGCAGAAGTTAATGTCCAGGCTCTTCTTGATCATACCACTGATCGTATTCTTTTGACTGAAATAAGGTCAAAAAGAATTTACCCGCGGAAAAACTTAAAAATTAAACTTTGATTTGCAAATGGGGTTGTGACGGCACCGCAGGTCAGAGTAGATATAAGTAGAAATTCAATGATGATTATGTGGGTCAATTTTAAGATACCAATATTTTTTTACGTCTCTTGTATCATTACCGCTTGTATCAATTGATACAATAACAAATGCAAAGAATGCGGTATGGAAAAATCCTAGACCTTCATTCCCTCGATTTTGTAGACCTCTTAGAATTCAATTTCTTCATGAGAATATTGAAGCAACCGTAACTGAGATTAATAATATTAATGAGCAGGTTGATAAGCTTCCCCGTTTCAAAAAAATTGTAGATGAGGGAGAAATTTCTGCTTCTTATGAACATGCTTTGACCATCCTAGACGGAAAAGTATGTGATGCAATTACAGGTACTGAATCTACGCTACGTTGTCATTTATGCGGCTCGACCTCTAAGGACTTCAATAAAATTGATTAAATTCTGCAAAAATAAGTGTCTGAATATATAAAAATAATATATATAAATAATATATATAATAATAATAATAAAAATAATATATATAAAAATAAGTGTCTGAATATATAAAGAGAAGGTAGAGATGCGTAAAAAAATATAAGAAAGGTTTTCGTATGCAGTTAGGTCTAATACAGTCTGTCAAGTTAAAGCGTGGGTGGCTTTACTCGCAGTCGGTAAGGTGTATCGACATGATTTTGGTGTCAAAATATTAAGAAGAACTCCCTCTTTC
>NC_046661.1:16680346-16685126 GCF_010883055.1 Belonocnema kinseyi | reverse complement strand
AAAATTGATGTTTTCTTAGAGCTACCATCTGCGAACCACTGGTTTTTAGTCGCTCATTTCCTGATAGTCAAGAAAGTTTCTTATAATGCGACTGGTATTTAATAAAACTGCCTTCTGAGCTGCTACCAATACCCTTCTGACTCCTAAATGTTCAAGATGTTCAGTGAATTTCGTGTGCACATTGATTGCAGCCAAAATCACAATAGGGTGAATAGATGCATGATTCACATTCCTCCATATGGTCTTTACTTCATGCCTTAACTCACTATACTTGTGGATCTTGGTTGTATAGGTTGACTGCAAATTTCGGTTAAGCAGACAAGCAATGTCGATGATGTAGACTCTTCCACCTTCTTTTCTCGCATCAGGATGTCAGATCGATTGGCCCGCATATAATGATCCGTTTGGATGGTAGCATCCCAATCTAAGATGTAATCTTCGCTTTCTAAAACGGACATTGGAATGTATATAGAAAAGCATCCATTCTTTTAAGAGTCCTAGGTTTCGGGCAAGTTGTTGATGTATAATGCCTGCTACATCATTATGTCTGTGCGTATATTCTCTCTGAGTCATTATGCAACAGCCATCAGTAGTGTGCTCGATGGATTCGTTGTTATCTCCACATGATCGGCACCGGTCAACCACGTATTGATTCAACACGTGTTTGCGATAATTCCTGGTGCTGACAACCTTGTTCTGTATCGCAATGACGAATCCTTCCGTCTCTGGATACAGAACACCTTTTCTGACCCAAACATTGGGTCCCCATCTGAGGACAAATTTAAGGGCGTATAGTCAAGGTACTCTTTACAGATGCTACTGTAAAGTGCAACATTTCTTTTGCTGTTAAAATAGTCTCGCAACTGTATAACTTGTGACTCACACATTTTTTGACACCTACAACGCCCCTACCTCCTATACGTTGTGGTAGAACTAACCTTTCAATCGCTGAATTTTTGAGGTGCATTCGGTGTTCGTATATTCTGCGTGGATGATTCTGTTTAACATTTCAAGGTCGCTGTTAGACCATTTTATGAGCCCGAAGATGTGCGTAAGGACAGGGATGGCATATGTTTTAATTGCCCTGATTTCGTTTTCCGAGTTTAAAAAATTCTGCATAATCAATCTGAGTCTCGTAGTAAAGGCAGTCTTTAGGCTTATCTTAACTATCGTATGCTGAATAGCCTTAGATTCAAAAATGTTCAGATATTTATATAATTCGCCTGCAGCCATTGCCTCGATGTCATTTTCGAACACGTTCTCTAACTCTGCGGTCCTCAATTCCCCTCTGATTAAATGCATTGTTCTGCATTTATCTAGTCCGAACTCCATGTGGATATCATGGGAAAACTGCTTTGTGACATCGATTATTTTCTGCAATTTCTGAGTTGAACTAGCGCACAGCTTCAGGACATCCATGTAAGGAAGATGCGTTACTTGATGACCATCCTCAGTTTTGCTAAATGGATTCAACGCTAAACAGAATCATAGTGCGCTGAAGGCCTCATCGCATGACTCAAAAAGTCAATAATGCGTGGTCAGATTTTGCAAAGTTTTAAGACTGCAAGCAAATAGTCATATGGTATGGAAGGAAACGCTTTCTTGTAGTCAATGTATGCCATATGTAAGTTCCTGTGATGCTTACGAGCTTGAGTCACAGCAACAGCGTCTATAGTGACTAGATCTTTACAGCCTCGCAATTTTTTCTAACATCCTTTTTGTTCTTCTGTAAGAATGTCATTCTCGTCGTAATGAGAATATACCCTATCTGCAATGATAGCTGTAAGACATTTATAAATTGTTGGAAGACAGGCTATCGGTCGCAAGTAATTGGAGCTTTCCAATTACTTGCCCTTTCGAGACCGCTGAAACACCTGGAGCTTTGATGTTTGTCAGTGGCATTTCAGGGCTATTTCTTGCCCTTGTTTCCTCCAGTTTGAACCACGCAGTGTCCACATTGCATCTGCTTATTTTTACTCAAACGCCCGACCAGTAGTTAGTCATATCTTCTAATTGAGGGACTTCGGTATCTTGCTGATTATTTGGCTTTACTCTCAGTTCACGATATAACCTTCTTTCATCTGTCTGAAAGATTCGATTTTGTTGCCTTCGTGCACTACTTTTCTCGTACCTACACAGTCTGGCAGTAAGAACATCTAATCTCTGTCTTTGTGAGTCTGTAATCTAATCCAATATTGCTGGTATTAATGTCTCGATGTGCCAAGGGTGGATGATTTTAGTAACATAGTTTATCAGCTTTCTGGTTCCATTTCCTTTTTTATATTGAGTTAATCGACCTAATTTGCACCTGACTTTGCTGACATCCATATCCAACATGATCTTTCATGGTGGATCTCGATCCCTTGCTGGGAAAAAAACTGCATTTGCAGGCCTAGTCTGCCGGCCCTACGTTTTAACGGTTGCCACAGCTGCACAGTATACAATAGTTTGCTCCTCTAACGCAAATCATTTGTGGTGTTCATTTTGGGCAGAGAATGCCTTAGTGTTGGTTCTACATATCTCTAGTAAAGCATAACCAAAATTCCTTTCAAGGTTCTGTATACTTTGCCCACATTTCTCTGCCAAAAAATGAAGGCGCATAACATTTCTGTTCATTAGGTATGGTCGTTGTCTTCCACTCTAAATAAACCTGTTGTTCAATCTCTATTGCTCGGTCTTCTGTTACGTGTACATTAGTCTTGATGCACTTTACCTTAGCGATAAGATCTCTTAGACGCCCAATTCCTATTTCATTTTGGTATCCTAGTTGATGCTTTTCCACGGTATTACGGTCGAGGTGGTTGTCTGCAAATAACTAACGCTAGCCGAAGCTTCCTCAGGAGGCGAATTGGATGTTTGACTGTTTACCGTTTGTCGCAGATGTTCTTGCTGGCCAGCTGATTGATCATTGAGATCTGCCTGACCATCTCGCAGCTCTTATCGCTACTGTCCCACATGCCGTTGCCCCCAGCCGTGGCTTCAGGAGCGCCCCGAAGATCCTCGGGAGGCGACATGCGTTTCAATATCTTTAATATGCTCTTCATTATTGTTTGGGTTTCGGTGTTCTGCTTATTCCCTCTCCTCTTCGTTATCAGCCTTTATTATTTATTATTATATTTATTATTATATTAGACGTTTATAATTGTAAAATTTTAAATATTTTTTATCAATAAATTCAATTCACAGTTCTTAGAAATGCAACTTTCCATTTCCTTGAAACACCCCAGTAGGCACAGACGCGTAGAAAGGGAGGTCTCACCCCCCCCCCCCACCCTCCCCCATGTCCATATATGTTCGGACTTTTTATACCAAAAGTTAAAACGAAATCACGATCGCAACTAATAGCAAAATTTTCTTTTTGATTCCAATAACTAGTAATATAATTCACAAGATGTGGTGGATCCGGAGGTCGAACAACGACGAGCAACTCAATTTTCGCAAAATTTTTGCTTGATTTGATTCAAATTTATCCTACATTTACACGCAAATCGGTAATTTTTTTCCAAAGAAATACTGTGACTATTATACTAGTGATTTATATTCAAATGGTACTTGCCGCTAGCAAATGAATCTATTTTTTAGAATTGAAAAATCTTGATTCTGTGATTCTCTGAAAACTCCGAGACACAGAACCAGTTTTAGCACTACGAAACTGTCAGGTGTTCACCGAACGAAGGCCACTTTCAAAACTACCATAGAAATACAGGTAATATGGATAGGGACTTCTAGTCAACAGATTCTGAAGCCTTGATTCTTTCTCTACAAAACCTATAGCTACAAAGCCAGCTTTTCGGGATTTGGTCCCACTGTGCGTCGCATCGCCGGGTAAAACGTAACAATATAACCTTTGCACTTCCCCGTTAAACTCAACTTTTAAATCTACTAATTTTTCTAACCATTTAAATTGCTTATTACCATACTTTCGTAATTTTGCATCCAGTCTAATCAATTTTTCATTACAAAAATGTCAGTTTTTCTCAACTTCCGAAATAACCGTCGCAAAAGTACTTGTCTCATTTTCCACGCTAATCTTTTTCTAATTTATCACTGCATCAATATACATTGGCTCCGCGCGCTCTTTCTCTTTACGCACCAGGTTAAAGAAATCCGTTCGATGCCATTGCTTTCTGCGTTAAATCGTCTTTTTCATCGCTTTTATGCAGCTTGTGAACGTTGCTCGTACCTTGCCCTCATTTCTTCAAACAGACTCGTTATATGTGACTTTTTCGGCCGCGAGGATTATACGCTAAATTCTTATAGCGACACAGCGCGCACGTGATTTCGTCCGCAGCAGCAGTAGGAGATATTGTCTTTCTTTTGCTTGCTCTGCTGTCGACGATGTTTGTAAGCCTCTTATCTAACGTGTTCGTAACATTTGACGCCTTTTTCACAGCTGCTTCTCTTGTTACTGCTTCTTTTAATGCAGTGTCAAAATCAAGCTTCACTATTGGAAATCTCAAAGATTTCTAGATGTTATCGTCTAGGAACACATCATCTAGAATTGACCCCTTGCTAGATTATAACTAGACGACTGCTAGACTCACAAGGGTCACCCTCCTCAGTCCCTTTTTTATGGGGTAAGCAGTAAAGCCGTAAATT
The DNA here is from genome assembly GCF_010883055.1 of Belonocnema kinseyi. Taxonomy (NCBI): domain Eukaryota; kingdom Metazoa; phylum Arthropoda; class Insecta; order Hymenoptera; family Cynipidae; genus Belonocnema; species Belonocnema kinseyi. Next base: position 16,680,527 of record NC_046661.1, on the reverse strand, counting down.
CTTCTTAAGCCACCCCAATTTATACGAGGGTAGTTCAATAAGTCCTTAGAATGAAGTATAAAAACAATTTTTTTTGGGTAATTTTTTTTTCATTTTTCAACATAATCTCCTTGGAGCTCTATACACTTGGTCAATCGCTTTTCAAGTTTTTTTAATCCTTCAGAAAAGTGCGTTTTCGGAA
>NC_046661.1:16661366-16680246 GCF_010883055.1 Belonocnema kinseyi | reverse complement strand
CTCAGAAGATGTGGACTGTGACTGCACCATATATCTAGTCGGGAGTGGTGCTGACTGAAAACAGATGATTTGGAGCGATTCGCGCGCCATCTGTTTGTCATTTTAAGGACTTATTGAACTACCCTCGTATCTACACCTTTGTGTATTACGCGTATGGGGAACGTCAAGTGGGCATCTAGGCGCCGAATGGTGTGAATATAAACACGTATACAAAAAAATGTGCAAATAAATATTCTTTCTAACTTTAATACATTTCATTTGGTGAAATTGGTGTAATACTCTGAAACTGTATTGTATTACTTCATAAAGAAATGTATTCAAATGCAGAACATAATAGACTTCCAGGAAATTATTTCTGACACACTCCGAAAATATATTCTCTTAATCCAAGAATATTTAGTTTCGGAACAATAGAGTGGTGCCTCAACTTAACCAATTTTGTACTTAAGGAGGGTCTCTTAGACAAGAAATCTAAATTCCAAGCGACTGTTTATGAAAATTCAAAACACTATTTGTCAACGAAGTAAAAATTATTCTTAATATTATCGTCACATTGTCTTTATTTTTTAAATAATTAAATTATGTTATTCGCAAACACGGTTTGAAACGCTTTGAAAAATCGCACTTCCCGAGGATTCGAAACCTACCTAAACTACCTAAACTAGTGTGTCCTGACCACGCGCTCTAGCTCTAGCTCCCATAGTGCAAGGCAGCGTCGTACCAAGTCGTATGGTAAGCCCCAACGATATTCAAACTAAAAGCTGATGAACTCAATTTTTCTTTAAACATCTTTTCGATGATAATTGAGTAGTTCTAAGGCAAATTGAACATTTTTGAGTGACTTAAATAGACCATGTTTTATTTCGAAAGATTTAAGAATTGAGTTTTAGTTATTTCAGAAAAAGCTGGATGCTTTTTGTATTTAAATATTTAAAGGATTTATAAAATATTACAAAGTATTAAACACTAAAGAAATTTGCAGTGCAAAAATGCTTTAATAACCCAGATGACAAAAAACGATTTTCTTCTATACAACACATCCATAAATGGGCAGATGTCAATTTATAAAACTCTTTTATATAATAATCTCTGAGGTTTTATTGCGAACTAACATTTATCAAGCAATAATTTAAAATATGTGAAACAACGAATTAAATTCCACTTAAAAAACAAACGCCCATAAGTACTATGAGCGCGGACAGTAGAAAAAGACCTGTCGCGTATTGCATCGAAAGCTGTTACATTTCATCAGATGCATCAATAATTTTCTAACAAAATTTAACTCGCACAAAAAAATGTTCAAATCAAAAAATGTGCATTTTTATGAGATGTACAACTTTTAGTGGAAATATTTCGCGAAATTTTGTGTATTGGCTGAGTTAAATGCAAAAAACCTTGATTTTCAAGGTTTTTTCCCATAAAAATCGATGTATCACTAATTTTCGCGAAAACTATCACTCACAGATGAAAATGTTTGAAACAAAAAATGTGTAACTTGATGAGCTATACAACTTTTTGCAAAATATTTAGCGATATTGTGCGATATTTAGCGAGATTTTGCAAAATTTAGCATATTGCGAACATATTGGCCAACTTATTGTCCACTTAGTTTCTTATTTTAGTATCTTCTCATGTATTTTGAAGCACTGATTCTGAAACTAACTTTCTTTGTAACATAAATATTCTTGGAGATATTTAACATTCAATGTTCAATATCACGTGAAAAAATGAACAAATCATATTGCGCACTTGCAAAAAAGTAAAAAACAAACAAAACCTGATAATTTTGTATACAGAACTTTGGCGATATTTGATCATTATGCATCAAAAAGTTCGAAATTCTCACAGGGCTAATTTTTTAAACAAATTTTCAATATTCTATCTGGTATTTTTAAGAAAAAATGTTATACTTGGTTTTATAAACATTCTGAGCATTTTCGAGAATGTTAAAAAATAGCACACCTCAGGCTAATGCATTCGATGGTATACTTCTTTTTTTATCTAAGTAATCAAATGTCTAAAGTTTAGCGCCTAGAAAGTATCTAGAAATCGTCTAGAATGCCGGTAGGGTAACCATTCTTAAACAGGGCTATACGCGTTTCTTCGTCGCGTATGCCAACTATAAACTGATCTCTCAATGCCGTTGCTAACTTTGTAAAATGTCAATTCAACGCTAATTGCTTTAACCTTGCTGCAACCCCTGCGACTGTCTCGCTTGGCTGCGGCTTTGTTTGATGGAAACACACCTTTCCATAACTTCCGATGGCTTTGGGTTTAATTGTTCAGACAACAATTTAACTAACACATGATAAGTTTTTGTTGTTGGTTTAGCCGGCGCTCACAAGCTTCTGATTAATTTGTACGCCTCATCATCTAATGGCCCGAGTATTATTCCTGTTCCCCTGCCGGACCGAAGGAACCGAATGGAGCCTCTACAAAGTACCTGTAAAGACCCCATTGGGTCCCCATTCGGTTTCTTTTTTTAAAACTCGGAAAAACAGAAAAATCAACTTATAAATGGTTGAAATTCGGATTCTACGTAAAAAATTCACTAAAGAAGGTCACGGACTAATCGCAATGGTTTTTTTGCAACGGTAAAAAGTATTAAAAAATATTAGACCTATAACGCCTGTTAATTGTTGTACTTCAAACGCATCGCTTGTAAGTACCAGTCAACAGGCGTTATACGTCTTATATTTTTTTAACTTTTACCGTTGCAAAAAAACTATTGCGATTATTCCGTGACCTTCTATAGGGAATTTGAACGTAGAATCCGAATTTCAACCATTTAAAAGTTGATTTTGCTGTTTTTTCTTGTTTTTAAAAAAGAAATCGAATAGGGACCCAATGGGGTCTTTACGGGTACTTTGTAGAGGCTCCATTCAGTTCCTTCGGTCCGCCAGAGTCTTTTCTCATCTTTTGTTTCTTTCACTGTGAACTGTGTATCGAGTCTTTCAATAAACAACTCTCAGTCGCCTTTATCTAAACAGAATTTAAGTTTGGTGTTGTCGCCCGAAATATCGCTATCTTCATCAGATTTGTATGCCGATACGAAAGATGCGTCGTCGCTCGAATGCTCGTTTGTATTAACCGGTGTATGCTTATTTGTTTCTTATTGGGTTGCGAACTTTTCCCAGGTTACTTTTGCTGCTTCTAAATAAATAGCTTCTACTAAAATTTTGCGTAAACTATCAAATTTTTCACTTTCATCAGCTTTGATACCGCGCTTTTTCAATTCTATAAATAATTGTTCTTTGTTTAACGTGTAAGCCCAACTAACCTTTGTCTTTTCTTTTTTTTTTGTTGGATCACTTATTAACGCTTCTTAACTAAGATACACGTTTTCTTATAACGATCGCACCTTTCTACGACCGCAGCATTTTACTCAACAGAAGCGAATTTCTCAACTTTCGCTTCGACTAACACTTTTTATTTGTGCAGATAACCTTTTTTGCAATTGAGTAAACGTTTTATTAATCGCCTCATCACTACACAATGCTTACTTTTCACGTTGTTTGTTTCAAAAATTCTCGTCGCCATGATTGTAATGTATTAGATGGTTAAATAGAACACACCAAGTAATATATAAGAATGAAGGTATAGTTTATTAATAATGAAGGTAGGGGGGTAATGATACAATTTAAGAAGGTATGTAGCCTAATCATGGCATTGAGTAGCGTGCCTGCAATAAGTCTGACTGCTTGTCGTTCCGTCGATCACTCCTGCGTACGTACACATACTTACATACATATTTCACACTTCGAATATCTTGTAGTTATAAAAATTTGAGTTAGCAATCAAAGCTTTCGCACTATACCTTCCATTCAATTTTTTAACTAATTTCATATCTCTATATTATCTAACATTATCCATTGCTTTAGCCACGGACTTTGCTCAAACCTTAGAATCCTGCGAATTTTAGATACCTTTAGGCCCAAACTCAAATAAATTTTCAAATTTTTGTAGTGGACGAAATGATTTTTTATTTAAAAATAAGCTTGTTATCAATTTTGGTATTTTGCATGAGGAATTAGGAGGTAGGAAATGCTCTGGAGCCAAAGGGAAATCTCGATGAAAATCATGCAATTCCGTAGAATGTTCCATGTCTACATTCAAAATGTAAACTATTGGTGAAACGTCTGAAATATTTTGTACATTGATATTTGGGTTTGCTTGCATTAATTTGTGGTTTACCACCACGAATAGCCTCTCAATCAGAAGAATCATTTTAGGCATTAACAATTTTCTTACACCTACTTCCTCTCCTATTTGCAATGTTTCCTTCTCCATTCCTCTTCCTCCTACATTCTCTTCTTCTCCATCTTACCCAATACCCCCTTCACTCATGCTGTTGCCATCGTGTTGTAATAGTGTATGAAAATGTGGTTAAGAATTGAATCGATTTATGTTAATGTCAACAGGGCAAAGAGTCGGCATTACCGAACACAGAAAGCAATAAACAATATTATTTTTGATATTTATAACAGCTTTCTTGTCTTTAATAAATATTGGAAAATCAACCAATGTTGCTATACTAGAATTTATCGACAAATAGTTATTGGAATTTACCGTCATGTTTATAATTTCAGATACTGTCCATCCAGAATCCGTTTTCTTAAACTCTTCCACTTTCAGTCAAATCTGATCTAATACATTTTCGTCATACCATGCACTGACATCAGTTGACTAAAATTCTGCTGTTATCTGTGGATATTAATTTAATTTTTTCTATCGTTTGACCGTTTGCTAGTGCTTTAAACTTACCGGCAAAAGAAACGTTTACTTTTAAGCTGTTGTATTTTTTCAAAATAATTATAATTTGTCTTTATTCTATTCCTGAATGCAGTTTCTAAGTCTTACCATTGTACCCTATCAAATTTTATGATTGAATTTCTAATACCTGACCCTTTCATTCATAGTTGTTTTAATTTCGTTTTCATGGCTTTTTAAATGTCTATAGTTGACTGTATTTGCATTTTTTGTCATACAGATAATTCTATGCACCCCAATATATTATTTAATATTTTCATGTTCTGAGTACCAAATTTGATCCACTCATTCATTTTCTGAATTTAGATCTCTTTTGCTAATATGACGTATGACCGTTCCATGATAAACATCAGTTTTCTGCTCTGCTAAGGATCCATATTTTTTAAAAGTCTTGTTATCCACAACTGATTTCAGAATTCTCGCAGCAGCTAAAATTTATGAAATTTATAGCTTATGGCAGAGATCTGGTACGAAGGTTTTACTCCGGTTACATTTTTCTCCTCGTACTGACGAAACTAGGAACAGATGTGTTTTTAAAACTCAGGTACGGTTGTGAACGATTCTTTGAATATTTTGAAACCGAGTTGGAGTGTAATTATACCTGGCCAGGAAATTTCGAATCTTACTAGAACACCAATTCTCGCCTAGGATTCGGTTTATGAATTGACCTGTTATTACACTACAATGTTTTACATCTGTGAGTGTTTGGAATTTAAGAGAATTTGGTTAATCTAAATCTTCTTAAGACTTTTTTTACTGAGGAGAATTTGGGTTCGGAGTTGAAATTATTTTCTGTTCTATAATTTCGTACTTTACCTGAGTTGAATTTAATTATCCCTATTTCAGACTGGAGCTAAATATTTTAGCTCCTGGTGGAAAATTCGTTAAGTGTTGCTGAAAGAAAAATTTAGCCTGAGGTACAAAGATTATGATAAATTTTTTCGTGTGGTAATTATCAATAAATAAAAAAGGAAAATATTGACCAAACAAATATTAATAAAATTTCATATGTCAGTCTAAAATCTTATAAAATGGTTACATCATACTACATTTTGATCAAATTTGTTCATTTATAGTTTTAAATTTTCTAATTATAAACATTTTAAATAATAATATGTTATTATAAATTTTGTACTACACGTTTGGCAAAACCGAAAATTGCCAGATTTATATCATTTACAAAATTCCAAAAAACGCAGGAAAATAAAAATTTTGAGCCAAATAACGCACGATATGGAGAAAAGTCAGGAGAAGAAAAATGTTGCTTTTTTAATGCTCTAAAAGATTATCATAACAACTTTTAGATTTTTTTTACATCGAAAATTCAAATTTTTCTAAAAAAGTTTTGTTGTTAAACATTTTATTGCAACGTTACACATCCGGTCGGTCTACACATCAGTCTTACCTTTTTTAATTTCTAAATTATAACCCTCACCTGAGTGACTCACGAAACTTCGATTAATGAGAGGTTGCGGGCGAGGGGGGGGGGGGGGGGGGGGGGGGGGGGGGGGGGGATTAGTTCCAAACGGGAGTAATACCTGATTAGTGTTGTATGCTAAGATGGTCACCAACCTTCAGCTGCGTTCTGTTAGATGTTAGTTCATATGATCTCATTTTCATATTCCCGGCACTCCTTTAGGTACGAAACAAAAAACATATATACATACATACACGCAAACACACACACACAGACACATGTGCACATTTTACCGCGATTTCGCTGGAAGCGGGTGCAATTTTTCAGATTAGCACCCGCTCCCGGCGAAATCCTGCGGTTGTCCTTATGACAAATTTTTAATTATATATATATGTGTGTGCAACTTTTGATTTGTCATTATTTTTATATGCTGTCAAATTTTGAATTTTGAATTTTTCAAGAAAATTCAAAAATGGTAATATGATAATCTTGTAGGGCATTAAAAAAGAAGCATTTTTCTTCGACTTACTTTTTTCATATCGTGCGTTATTTGGCTTCAAATGTTGATTTTCGTGTTTTTTTTTTAATTTTGTGAATGCTATTACTTTGGTAAATTTTGGTTTTATGAAGCCGGGTGGAGCCTTACCATACCTCAAAATGAAGCAAAAAGTTTGCCGACCACTGCCATATTCAACGTCTCGCAAAGGGCGAGAAGAATCCCTGTGACTATTCACAGATAAAATAATTGTCAACATCTAACTCTTTTCAACGTAGCATGGAGGGAGGGCAGACACGCCTATAACTGGTCACAGAATTAAAATAAAATAAAATCAAAATCTCACAGAAAAATGCTGGCGTTAAATTTGTTGAAGCTCAAATTTCATTGGTCTCCCAATGAGCATTTAAAACAATTTTCAAGTCTCGAATGTATTCCTCTGAACGTAGGTGCACATCTGGGCATCTATGGGAAAGTATCATTTAAGGACTGAATTTTGGCTCAACGCCCAGAGTTGTGGAGTGCTGAACCCCACTGTCAGCCGCCTGAACACCTGTCAAAGCAACTATTCGCATTGCGATATTGGACTAAATAATTGTTAATGAGGAAACTAATTGAAATAAGATTCGCCTAATTTTCAATTTTCTTTTATTTAACAGTAGAATAAAATGATAACTTCCTAAACTTCCTAATGCAACTTCCAAATGTTAGGTTGGTCATGGGCGTCGATATATAAACTAAAGCCGGGATGTGTAGAAAAAATCATGACCGTCTACATATACAATTAGGTATTTTCACTTCAACCAACAGCTAACTTAACTTTTTTGAATGCAGAAAATCTAGAGGAAATTTCTTCGAACGAACAGGCATCAATTAAGATGCAGACGGTCACGAAGTTTTTACATCTCGGCTTTGGTGGTTTGAATGTCATGTAGGTTTTGACTAACCTAAGATTTAGATATTAAATCGCGCCAAGTGCAATTTTTATTCTAAGACACTAATAGTCACTGTTAAATGGGAGGAAATTAAAAGTTAGGTAATTATTATTGTAACTTTACCTGCTTATCAACATCTATTTCATCCAAATAACGCCCGACAAAATCATCTTGACAGGTGACCGACTGTTTGTAGACGACAATCCACGTTGCTCTGGATGAGAAAAAACAGTGTCTAAATTATGCTTTTCCCCTAGATTCTTCGAATGAACCTGTGCGGCTCAAATTTGTTGCAACTCACTTAAACACCGATTTCAGTGTACAATGGAGGACCGGCGATTTTCTTTGCTTTAAAAAAGTATTCGAGATATTAATTTAGAATTTATTGATATAAAACTATTTATATAAAGGAGTCTGTAATTATGTCTGTTTATAGGTTTGTTTCAAGCTGTTTTAAAACATAAAAAGAAAGGACAAGTTATAATGCTTTTTGGAAATATGGTTTTAATTTTATTCATGTATACTCTAGTGGAAAAATCGTTTGGCTGTCTGATGTCATATTTGGCCCAGATCTGGCGAAGTCTAGAGCGTCCCGTCAGGACAGTCTAGTCTGGCCCAGATCTGGGACTGGTCCGAAATCCATACCATAGAAATTTGCGAGCATCAATCAGCCAAATTTTTTCAACATTTTCGGAAAACTATCAGGGTGTCTAAAATCATACAAAATAAGAAAGTTACACTATTAAAAATCAATTTTCCCTTAAAAAATTACATTTGATGCCATTATTAATCATTGTAAACTAGTTCAAAACACCTAAAAATCAAAAAGTTATAAGAACAAATATTAGTCAAAATAGGCGACAGCAAAATTATTTGATACATTCTTTAAAAAATTTTAAAAAATGTTGAAAACAAATATTTGAAAATAAATACTTGTTTGAAAAAAATGTCAAAAAAATTGCGGCTTATGCTACTAAACAGAAAACAATTTTAATCTATTCAAATTATTTATTATAAAATGATTTTCTTTATATTCCCGTTAGCATTTAATTTATTAAAAATATATAGGTGATGTCTTATAATAATAACAAAAATAATTAAGAAAAAAATCTGAAAAATGTGTGTTTTTTTAACTTATTTGAGCTGTGGCTTATTAGGATGGTTTTTTCATTGACTTTCAATTCTGTAGGTATAGCGTACTGATGAAGAATCCCGACTGCTAGGCAACAGATTCAGGTATAGATGTGGATTCGAAACCCCGTAGCGTTAGAAGTTTTATTGGTTATATAATGTTTAAAAATGTAATATATGAATTCATAATTATTGGAACCAATTACATTTATAGATAAAATGCTCGCAATCAATTATTATTTATTTTTTGTAATACCTTTTTCAACAAAAAATTTTTTAAACAAAGTTAAACAAGTTAAACAAAAAATTTGAAATTTACACTTTTGTAATTATACTGGTGTGCCGTATCGTGCCAGGGCCGCAAGTTAGTACTGCGTGGCGTTCAAAATCAGTACTGGGACTCCGGCAATCTGTACAGGGCCAGTCACCATTAGCGTATTTCCACCTGGCACCAGCGGCTTAATAACGGATAGCTGGACAATCTGGCCACAAACTTAACAGCAGTGTCACAGGTCTGGCCACCTCTAGACTAGACCGTCTGATCTGCGCCAGATAAGAGTCTAGACCAGGGGTCTCCAACGAGCGATCCTGGTGTCTACTAGCGATCCCAGGCCAGTAGGTCGGAGCTACTCGGCTCTGACCCAGAACTGTCAAAATCCTTTACCTGATTTGAGCCCCTTAGAGGCTTAGAACCCTTGAACTCGAGACCCTCCATTAAATTGGAAACTTCACCCTAAAATTGGAATCTTCACGGTAAAATTGAGAAGTTCGAAATTAATTTGTTTATAAATAATTAAAAATTTCATTTTTAAATTAAGTTTTAAGTTTATCAAAAGTATATCTTAATTTTATAATTATTATAAATACATAAAAAATTATATCCCAAAAAAAGAAAGTAATTTAAAATAATAGTCCCGATATTAAAAGCAATCAATTTTTAAATCCATAATAACCAATTTTTAAATATTAAGAGTTTATAAAGTTGGTAAATTGTCCTAGAACATTTAGAAAATTATCAAATGTAGCAGATAAGCAAAAATACCACATTATTATACTATTTAACACTTTTTTGAAACAATGACACTATTTTTCTACTATTTTGAAAAAAATTACACGAAAAACACTATTTTCAAATTTAAAAAGTTAAATTTTCATCAAAACGCATACAATTTCATCCAAATAGTTGAATTTTCAACTAAGGGGCCATCCATGTAACCACGTGGACAATTTTTCACCACTTCTTGCCCCCCCCCCCTCTCCCCTCGTGAACAGCCGTGGAATTTGGACAAATACACCCCTCCCCCGTACCTTGTCCACGTGGACGTATTTTATGAAAATATAGATATTATTAGTCTTCAAAATGTCCGAGAGCTCGCGACAATTCCATGGACGTCATTTGAGTACTCACTAAAATTTCAGATTCTTTTGTTTTCATATGTCAATAGTTCGAAACTCGTGGACTGACTAACAGCTGTTGGTACATTTTGCAATAATTTATCATTAAACTGGTCGGAAATTCGAATGAAAAAACGTCATTTTAGTACTCTTCAAAGCCACGGGAAATGATTGTTTGTCAGTCAACGAATTTCGAACTGTTGACTATGAAAACAAAAGAATCTTAATTTTTAGTAAGTACTAAACTGACATCCATAGAATTGTCGCGAGCTCCGGGACTATCAGAAGTCCAAAAGGAGCGATGAATTGGCTGAAAAATTCGAATTAGCTTAGGAACGTGAGCTTAAACATGAATTGACTTTCAAAGAAAAAGTCGTGCAAAAAATGGAAATAAAAATTATATTCTGCGCTGGCACATTATAAAAGTTGGAGTATACCTAGAGTATACCTTGTCTCATTTCAGTATATTTTCCAGAGATTTAGGGCAATGTGTTTCCACGTGGATTTCAACTAAATAATTTCAACAATTGATGTGATTTTAATACAAACTTTACTTAATTATTTTTTCATGCTATTTTTTCATTACATTTTTTCTAAGTAAATTTAATCGTAATAACAATTAAAAATTCTGTAATTTTAGCAGCTTTGACTTTAAAAAATTCAATTCAGTTTACAGTTAACAATTTAAAAACTTGAATCACTTTGAACTGAACATTATTTTTATTTATAAGTTAAAATTTTTAAATTAATCAATTTTGGACGTAATAATATTAGATTTGAATCTTTAATGATACAATTTTAATCATTATAATTTACAAATCTTTCTATTTTTAACGTTTTGAAATTTTTTTATTATTGAAATTTTAATCTGAAATTAATAGACTTAGAGATTCTTCCATTAAAAAACAAAATATTAAAATTCGAATTCTTTCAATTGATTTGGGATTATCTATTTTTGATAAAGAAATTGATAAGTTTACAATTGGATTTTTTAAAACTTGAATCGCTTCGAATTGAAAATTATTTTTATTTTAAATAAAATTTTTTTAATAATTCCATTTTGAGCGGTATAATTAGCTTTGAATTTGTGATGATAAAATTTAATACAAGATTTTTATTATTAATATTTCAAAAAATCATTTAGGAGTAACTATCCACAATTAGTTAGTTTAAATTTTTTAATACTTTAAACCAAATCCCTTTATTACAAGTTCCGTTAAGTTATACCAGAATAAAAGGTGTCCTAGGTTCAACTTTCAGAACCGAGACCTTCCAACTGAGGAAGGGCTCGGAGAACCCTTTTTCTAGTATAACTTGACAGTGCTTGAAATACAAAGTATTTGATTTAAAGTATTTGAACTAAGTAATTGCCGATGATTTTTCAAAAATAAATTTTTCCAAAATTAATAACAATAAATAATTTTTAAACATATTAATAAAAATAAGTGGTCAAAAATATATTCAAGGAGTTTAAAATTTAAGAGTTTCTTTTAAATCGAGAATTGCTCCAAATTTCGCCGAAATATGCTTGTGCAATTTTACTTCCCTCTCCCTTTTTTAGCTTCTCTTCAAACTTCCATGCTCTCTTAATTTGTCTAGTAACCATATTTTCTCTTCCTAACTCTTCTTTTAACATATATCCTGGGCAACTCCAGCTAACCCCCATTACCCACCTCAGAAATCGCTCATGCATGCTCTATACTTTCCTATGTTTCTTCCATCCCCAGTCTCCACACAATAACACAACACCGTCCACACCAACGCACCAAACAACCAGACCCTCATTCTCCAATCGTTCTTGAACCTTTTCTATCCTATACCATATACTTGGCCCATTACTTTACTCGCGAATTCAATTCTTTTCCTCACTTGCAGCTCAGTTCCTCCTTCTGCCTCAAACCAAAAACCTAGGTAACAGAACTTCTCCACACTTTATACTTTTTGCTTGTTCATTTTCCAAACGTAATTTATTTTGCTCTTTCTATTTCTGAAACACATCACCTTTGTGTTATCTACGTTCACCGTCACTTCTTTTGTTCCAACATACTCTTCAAAGGTTCTCTTCATTAGGTTCATCCACTTCTCATCATCTGCTAATAGAACTACATCGTCCGCGTATGCTAGAGAGTATAGTTTGCTATTACCCAAAACCGTTCCTCCTTTCCCTTTCTCCTTTAGCTTCTCCTCTAAGTCTGCCAATAGGATACTAAATAGTAATGGACTCAATGGGCACCCTTGCCTTAGACCTCGGCCTGTCTAGAAAACCTGCCCTTTTTCCTTTCCTATTTTCATCCTAATCCTGGTTTCAGTAAAAATTGCCTTTATCCTCTCCACTAACTTTTCCTCTACACCCCTCTCTTTCATTGCCTGCCATAGTACTTTTCTGTTCACTGAGTCAAACGCTGCTTTGAAATCTACGAACAAAGCGACTAGTCTCCCTTTCTTTCTCCTCGAATTTCTGTTAACTAAATAGTTAAGTACGTAGATGTTGTCTATAGTTCCCATCCCTTTTCTAAATCCCGTCTGATTATGTGGGATACTTTCCTTTCGTTCTACCTGACTCTCCAACCTATTTCTTAAGATTTTCGTATATATTTTATAGCCGACTGACATGAGAGTGATCCCTCTGTATTCCTCTACCTTCTTTCCTTCCCCTTTCTTGACAAGCGGTACCACCAGTCCCGTCGTCCACTCTTCCGGCCAACATTCCCCTTTCCATACCTTGTTGCAGATCTTCCACATCCCATCCCTAATCCCTTCTCCTCCAAACTTCATTGCTTCGTTCTCCATCCCATCTTCTCCTTTCGCCTTGTTTCTTTTTATCCTATTTATTGCCTCATCCACTATAAAATAATCCGTCCATTCCTCCATTTCTAATTTTTCGTTAAGGCCCTTCCTTTCCACTCTATCCCTATTTATCACATCCCACACTCTACCTTCTTTGATCGCTTTTTCTACCTCTGCTTTATGTTATTCCTTTCCCTTTTGTCTTTTTATTTCCAGCATCTTCTCATGTTCTTTTTTCCTCCTGTTATACTGCTCATTCTCGATTTCCCCTTTTCTCCATTTGTTCACACACTCTTTTATTCTCTCTTTACTCTCCCAGCATTCCTCGTCCCACCAGCCTCTTTTTCCCTCTACTCTTTCTTCGTTAGTACCCAGCTCACCCTTTAACTTTTCAATGGACCCCTTCAACCTTTCAATTAATGAATCTATTCCCTCCTCTTTTTCATACCTAACCTTCTTCTTTTCCATCTTTTGTTTAAACTCTTTTAATTTATCTCCCCCCAGATTCCCATTTTCGTGTTTCGTTCGCACCCTTTTTCCTATCTCCCTCTGCCGCGTTTACTGACGCCTCTTCTTAGTGTAACTATGACCGGGAAGTGCTCGGACCCTATCTCATTCACTACCTTCATACTCCCTATCATATGCCGCATTCTTTCTTCAGCCAAGATGTAGTCCATTACTGTTGCTCCGTTTCCTATGAATATGATCTCCAATACCTCATCTCCTTTCATATTGCCATTGCATATAAACCATGCTGTTACTCCTATTATGTCTAGTAACTTCCTCCCCTCCCTGTCCGTCTCTCTATGTTTGGAGTTCCTAATAAATGCCTCCTTTTCTTCATCCCATAACCCTCCCCCTTGTTCGCCAGTCCATGCATTCAAGTCCCCTCCTATTAAAACCAATTCTTCCTTCTTTTCCTCAATCCACCTTCTTATTACTCTCCAGTCTTCCTCTTCCCCTCTTCTTCTGTATACACACACGACTGCTATTTCTACTTTCCCAATTATAATTTTTCTTATCATTGTTCCATCCTTTTCCTCCATGTCCCCATCTTTTCTCCCTTTTACTGCTAATTCTTTTTTCACCCCTAACACCATGCCGCCCATCCCTCTCCCTTTAACGTGTTCTTTTCTTGCTTCTTGCATTGTCCACACATAACCCTTCGGTAACAGCTTTCTTATTCCCTTCCAGTCCTTCTCATTTGCCTAAGTTTCACTCATCAAAATCACATCCCACTTTTCTAGCTCCTCCCGAAATCCTTTATTCTTGTTCTTTAAACCTGACAGATTCCAGAAAGCTATTTTCACGCCTCTCTCTTCCCCTCCCTCTTCTTTCCTCTTCACTTTGTTTACTCTTTGCTGTTTGGAAACCCGTCTGATTTATTTCTAGACACTTTTTCGTCACCCTTCCCCCTACCTTTCTCAAGACTTTTTCCTTTTTTCCTTAATTCTTATAATTCTTCATCCCAGCTTAATTCCTCACCATTTATCCATAACCTGTCCCTCCCCATCCACACCATATGGCCCCTTTTCCTCTCTACCCAAGCCCTCTGCTCTATTTGCCATCTCCTTTTCCTCTCCCTCCATGTTAGATCTTCTTCAATTCTTTCCCTTCTTCCTTTCAATAATTTTTTTCTCGCCATGATTTTCTTTTTTTCCTCCTCACTTCCATTTTTACTAGAAATATTCCTCCTTTTCCGTCCTTTTTCCCTCCTATTCTCTTGACTCCTTGAACCCTTACCTGCACTCTAATATCTCACAAAAGATTTGGTATTTCCACTTCTCCGGTTTCACTCTCCACTTTTAATCTCTTAACTACTATGTTTTTTTCCTCTTTGCCCTTTCTTCCCCTTCTAATCTTCTTTCGATCTCACTGAGTCTTTTCTCATATACTTATACTATACTGAGTCTTTTCCTCCATATACTGATTCCTAATTTCTAGATTGGATACCCGTTCTTCCAACTGCTTTATTTCTCTAGATCTCTGTTCGTCAACCTCTCTCTGTCTATTCTCAATGCTCTCTAGCTTACCCCAAACTTTGTCTTTCTCCTCCTTCCAACGTTTATCCCATTCCCCTATCTCTCTCTGCTGTTTTGCTTTTAATTCTAACTCTCTTGTTCTCCTGGTCCCTTTCTACCTCATCTTCCCCAGCCACTCTTCTCCTTTTTTCCTCCCCTTCACTGCTAGTCGCGCTTGCCTTTTTTTGCTATTCGTCCAGACTTCTGTTCGAATCCGCGTTGCATAGCTTGTTAAGACGCTGTAAATTTGAGGGCCTTCCGCGTTGCATGCTCTTACCTGAGTCCGCTACCCTCCCCGCCCGGATCGACTTATCGGCACTTTCATCGCCGCTGCTGTCACTGCGATCAACGTCACTCATCCCCAGAATTTCCAATTCTTTCAGCAACGTCAGCTGTTGCAGCCACTACGGTTTTCTGCTCTGTGCGATCGTCCAGTAACTGTTGCCCTCTGGCGCCAGTTTGTGGACTTCGCGTCGTTGGCATCCTACCTCACCCAAAGCTCCGTGACGTTTCCCACCTTTATTTCCTACCTCTTGCCCCCCTGACGCAGCAAATATTTTTTCACTCCTAACCTCAAAAACTTCACACGCTCCAAATTTTCACTTCAAACCACTCACTTTCACGCTTCACACCTTTGCCTTCACTCACCCTTCTTCCTTTACACTCGATTTCCGCACTTTCTGCCTTTTCTGCATCCACTCACCCTTATTTCCTTCACCAAAGCCAAAAATACACCACTTGACAAAAAGAGTTCTTTCGCGATAGGTACCGGAAACGGAAGCCGAAAATGGATTACTTAAAATTCAAAGGAATTGAAATTACATCAGCGCTTTTAAATAAAATTAATGTTTAATTTGATACTACTTCAAACTATATTGAATGTTTCAGAGTGAAAGCTGCTGAAATTGTACAGTTTTACGTCATTATTAGATTTAAACAAATTTTAATTGATGCCACACATTATTTTTCTACGATACAAAATTAATTATTCGCCTTTTTTACGAACCCGAAATGTAAATTTTTTAACTTATAAAGCTTTAAAATAAGATAATTCAAAAAAACTTCCGAAAAAAAAATTAATTTTAGATTTTTAATATAAAAGTTTTGAAAAACTTTATCGCAACTGAAGTAGAAAAATTCTTTTCATTGGTATTAGCAGATCGTAAAAATGGTAATTTATTTATTTTTTAATCTGTTAGATATAGTAGTATAATTAATTATTTAAGTTCGTTTAACAATTTTTGAAATTTTTAATATTGAAAGTTTGTTTTTATGGATTTTAAAATTGTTTGTGTTCATAATATTTAGTGATAGAAACTCAAGGACACGTGAATTTCTTGCTACTTTTTGATTTAATTTGAAAATTAAATTTTAAATTATTTATAAACAAAACAATTTTAATAGAATTTAAATTGTGAGTATAAAAAATTACAATTGCATTAAGTATTTTATTTATGATATTAAAGTAAAGAAAACTAAAAATTCATTATTTTATGTTTAATCAATTCCGGATCAAAACTGAGTAGATCCGACCTATTGGCCTGAGATCGATAGTAGATACAAGATCTACCTTTGGAGACTCCTGGTTAATGGTTTCCTAGAGATGTCAAATATTTTGGAAAGACTTACCTCTTTATTGCACTGAATAATTAATATATGTATTTTATGTGAAAATGATAGAAGAATTAAATTGAAGGAAAACATGCAAAAAAATGTATTATATATGAAATCAGGGAAGGGTGTCAACAATTGAGGGCATGGGAGGCAAGAATTAGTACACACAGAACTTTTGATGGCGGGTCAGGTGCTTTTCCAATGAAGCTATTGGAGAGATCAAGAGAAAAATCTCTTGAAAATTCTTTTGATGTCTCTAATATTAGATCTTTCTTCAGAGAAATTTAATTTTAAGAATTCATAAAATTATTTTCCATCTTGTCAAAAATGACGTGAAGTATTATTTGTTATTTACAGAGTGAACTTGATCGATAGCTAAGATTTACGAACCTAGAAATTATGAATGACATCCACACTAATTGATAGTAGCTGGTACTGATGATAATACAGATTCCTAAATATGATTGAGTCATGATTTTTTTTTTAGAGCAGGTGGAAATGCATTTACGCACTGAGTGTAGGAGTCGGCCTTAAACACGGCAATACCCACTAAAACCACCACTTATTGCTGATTCAAATTTAAAGAGTACCGAAATAAAATCTCTTTTCTAGCGTGCTCTAATAAATCTGACTTAGCGATTGGTATACAGTGAATTCAAATCAGGGTAAACAAGCTGACAAAGTAGCGAAATTTAGCTGTTTAACAGTGAACTTACACTGATTAACGGTTAATTATCGCTGATTCGGCAGCTTGGATATGCTAATTTAAATCAGTGATAAACTTATTGCTCATTCAAAGTTAGAGAGTACCAAACTACAATATCTCCTCTCGCATCCGCTTATTACTTACGGGCTGCAACTTATATTGCTGAAGGAACTCCTGGTAAATCCTCAAATGCGTTTGCTTAATTGGAGAACATGGTGAATCCAACTGCTTTCTTATTTTTGGGTAAATAAATTTGTTGTTGAACTGATTCCTAAAACCATTTAAGTTAAATACGATGAATAAATTAGGGCCTTAGGGAATTAAAACGAGTAGATGGAGTAACTGTTTTCATGTTTACTACTAATCTTTGTTAGATTATACGAGGATTTAGTAGAAATAATTAATTTTTAAGTTTATTCTATTAATAAGGTAGTTAAAAGTTATTCCGAATTTTCAGTTACTTTAACTACTTATATTAGTACGAGACGGCCCTATATTATAAGTAATAATATACAATATAAAAGATATATACATTTAAATATAAAGAATAATAAGTTTTTTCATTTTTTCCACACAAAAAAAACAGAAATATACTCATTTCTCCTGATTGGCATGCTTCCTTGAACTGCTTGGCGACTTTATCCTCCGGTTGACTTTAGTCGTCCTCTAGGAAACGGCATGGATAGTCGGCGCACATCTAATCTTTTAACACTAGCATTCTTTTGTTCTCGATTTCATGATCCTCATCATCCGATTCGTTCTTATTAAACATATCACTATTGCACTTTATAAGGAGAATAGCGTCAAGAATATCAGCCTTCAAGTTACACCGTAACATTGCAAATATGTATCGCATCCCCGAAAACAGTCTTTCCACAATGACTTGGGTAGCGGGGGTGGCCAGTGCAATTATGGCTAGTTCATATAATTCTGGCCATGTGTGCTTTTTCACTTTCCAATGGGCAAGCACATTGCAGAACTCAGGCTATGGTTATTGCCACTGAAAATTCCTAAGTTGAAGTCTTAAGTCGTCTGCTTGAACGCATTCGTTCGAGGTATCCTTTTTCTGACGGAATTTTTCCGCTATTCTCCTTGCAATTACAGCAGCTGCAGAATCGTCTGATTCACTGGGTGGAGCTTGAAAGGTATTGTAGTTGTCTGTTTCCATGTTGCATTGCTTCTCTGACACCAGACGATTATGCAGAACCTGCAAGTGATGCGCTGCTTTTTCCTCAGATTTACCTTCTAAAAGGATGGAGAACCTTGGATCTAGATATATTGCTGCCAGTAGTATCTCGTTTCCTAGAAGAGAATCCTGCCTCTGCAACATATTTTCATAAATTGCGAGCCTACTTTTTTTATGTAAATTTTGCATTTCTCCCAAATAAGATACAAGTCAGACATAAGTAAAGCCTCTGCCTGCAACAATTTTGTTGCTCCTTTTGCAGGCAGCAGGCACTTTGCATATAATTCTACTTCATCCCACTCATCATCTGAAAGATTAAGTTGTCTTATCAAATGGCCATACGGTCTGAACAGAAGTAGAATTATAAGCATATCAATAGTAGAGTGCCATCTTGTTTCAACATCGGGTAAAGGTTTTGGCAA
>NC_046661.1:16659259-16661266 GCF_010883055.1 Belonocnema kinseyi | reverse complement strand
TGTCTTATCAAATGGCCATACGGTCTGAACAGAAGTAGAATTATAAGCATATCAATAGTAGAGTGCCATCTTGTTTCAACATCGGGTAAAGGTTTTGGCAATTTCTTTCTTAACCCCGATGCAAGTGCAACTGAACGTACTTTTCTTAAAGTATTTTCTACCCTAAATTGCACTGCAGCTTTACGAGCTTTATCGATTAATTCTTTCTGCATCGATGTGCTGTGATTCACAGCAAGCTGCAAAGTGTGGACTGCACATCGAATGCCCTTCACCTTCAGCCCACCCGAACAGATTTCGCAGTTATCGAGTAAAGCGGTAGTTTCCTCTTCTGTATAAAGGTCTTTCACGACTTTCTGATATTCTGCATCTGTAGCATTATCTCCATCGATGATTTCGTCATCGAAATCATCTGGTACATGCAGACTAATCGACTCTTCATCGCTTTCAACGTCCGTTTCGGGCAAGTTGAAAGTCGTTTCGTTTACATTTTCTCTATCGGGATTTTGATATTTTGATGTGTACTCTTCTTCTTGAGCTTCCCTTATATTGCGACTGAGTTTTATCATGTTCGACGCATTGTCAGAAGTGAAAGAATATATTTGGTCTATGTTAATAGCATATGACTTTCATATATCCTTAATCACTTCTAACAGTGATACACTGGTATCGCCCCCTACTAATTCTTTTATTGCTAGCGTTCGCAGTATTAATGTATCATTATTTATGTACTGAGCATTGATGCCCATAAACGATCGCGTTATGCCCTGTCCCAAGATCAATCTTAATACTTACTAATTTGCCCTAAGAGAAAAGTAAATATTTATGTTTAATATAAAAATCAAATATGTTTTTCTTGTGAATAAACATTGAACATTTATTCCTATAAATGCCCATTATACCCATGTGGAAATTTCAATCGAGATTGGGAAAGGCCCCGGGTAGTTTTCCCTATTCATGATGGGGTGCTGATCGAAAATAAAAGGAAGGGACATAATAGTTATATTAAACTATTTAAGCTGGGCTATATCATAAAATTATAACAAAGTATTAACGGGAATACTCTTCCACTGCCCGTGAAATTTAATTTAATTCAACTAAATTTAATTTTTTACGGAATCTCGGAAGATATATTACTTTCATTTCCTGTTTGATCCATTAACCGTCACAAGCTTAACACAAGCCAGTTCTAGCTTAAGAGCTGTCAATTGAACATTATTGACCGCGTATTCTTTATGTCGCTTCGACAATTTTATCGCCTTACGTTTTTCCCTTTTTGATTGGGTATTGTGGCAGAATTCCTCGTACTCTTTTACGTGGCTTCGTTGAATGTGACGCTGTAAATTTGACGCATGATCCGCCTAAAATTTAAAAAAAAAACGTTGAAGATGACCTTATTATTTTAGTTTGCGACACACGCTAAAGTGTAATATTTTTCCTAAATAAAACCACTGTAAGAAATTGTTTATTTCATCCATTTAATCCGTTGTCAGGATGTTAAGACACCTACTGAAAACAAAATAATTACAAGCTAAATTGATAATATGATCTCGCAGCCGATTAGGGGAAAAAAACTGGTGGCGATTCGCCCAGAAATCATTGTATTCAGGTTATATGGGATTAAAAAGACCTAAAAACAAGGTCCTAATTTGACAGATACACCCTGTATAGAAAAACTTCGTGGCAAGCTTGAATCATGCTGAAGCCTGTATAGTTCTTCTCAAGCCTATCTATTCACGCAATACTAGCCTAGCGCTACACTGGCGCTGTATAGTTTTTCCTCGTGTTTGATTCAACCTTTTCTGCTGTCTAGTACCAGTCTTGGCACTATTTATGACATTTGGATATATATTTTTTTAATCTATATGAAAACTGCCCAGATTTTAGCTAGCTTCTAGACAGAATCACGATTTAGACTTAAACAAAAATCACAGAAGTGAATGCAGATAATCATAATATTGGAACAAAAGAATTAGGAAATTACAATACGTAATTGCATATATGCTCAGG
>NC_046661.1:16656548-16659159 GCF_010883055.1 Belonocnema kinseyi | reverse complement strand
ACTTAAACAAAAATCACAGAAGTGAATGCAGATAATCATAATATTGGAACAAAAGAATTAGGAAATTACAATACGTAATTGCATATATGCTCAGGTAATAATGAAATGTACACTATAACATAATAAATATAGCAAACAAGAATGATTGAAATAAAATCCGCAAGGAAAAATACGCACAAGAAAAAGAAATTTTTTGACTAAAATAAAAATGTTGTTTATGAAAAAATAAAAAATAAACCACCTTTTTCACAACTAAATATGAAATTTTGCGCACATAGTAGTCTTGAAAATCAATTTTGCCTATTTTATAATTTTCAATCCTACATACTGAGGTATCTATCGAAAATTATATTAATTGTATAGCAACTTCAATTGCTTATAACGCTGCAAGTTGAAAACGGTTCGCTGTATGACAAATTTAAATAGAAATATATAAGGTTTTCTTTTCCCTTGAGCTTTCCAAATATAAGTTCAGACATTTTTTTCTGGAAACCTACCCTAGTGGAAAAATCTTATGGCTGTCTGATGTCAGATCTGGCGACGTCTAGACCGACTAGTCACGACAGTCAAAAATGGGCCAGATCTGTGACTGTTCAGCAATCCATAACATACAAATTTCCATGTTTCAATCAGTCAAAGTTTCTTTTAACATTTTCGAAAAAATGTCAGGATGTCCAATATCATGCAAAATAAGAAATTAACATTATAAAAAATGAATTTTATTCCTTATTTTCTTGGCAGTCTAGTCTGGTTCAGATCTGAGACTGGTCCGCCAATCATACCATCAAAATATACCATACAATTTTTAAGTTCTTAAAAATTGCAATTCATTTAATTCTTAATCCTTCTGAACAGGACCAAAAACACTAAAAATGAAAAAGTTACACGAAGAAAAATTAGTCGAAATAGGCTGCCTAAATCGTCTAGCCACAAACTTTGCAAAAGTATTGCAGGTCTGGCCAGTCCCAGACTAGACCGTTTGATATGCGCCGGATTAGATCCTAGACGGTCTAGTCTGAGACTGACCAAAGCGAAAAGATTTTTCCATTAGGGTAACGTTATTGTTTCCTACATTTTTTAAAGCAATTGTTGCACCAGACTTTAAAAAATTGCACTTGATTTTTGTGCTAAGTAGACTTTTTCCGACTTTCAAAGCCGAATGTACTGTGCGGCACTATTCGTGCATACAGAAGTGCTAAGCTGGTAGGTTACATACATGTATGTAATTTTTGGAAAAAATTATGCATTCGATATCAAAACAAGTGTAAAAACAGATGTTAATGTCTATAAATAACTAATTGCAATTAAACTACAAAGTAACAGAAATATTTGTTACGTCTTTGACACTCTCACTTACTGCACTCGTATTTCTTCCCAAACAACACAGCTGGAAGAGGTACTGATATTTTGGGCTATAAAACGAATGCTATGTCCATTTTAGGTCCTGATTTCAAGTATGTCGGGAGTGTACTTAGCAATTTCTTAGTCGTTCTTTTATCTAACATTTTGCATTTTTAGATGAAAAAACGGAATATATGTATTGAAGTTATAATATTTTATCATAATTTTTCTATTATCACTTTGAGAATTGTGATACACTCAAACTGTAATTAAGATATTCCGGCTATTGGATCGATCAGATGAGAAATCATTGAAATAATAATTTTTTTTGCGCACAAATGTGTCCTCTTTTACGTAATGTGTTTTTAGGGGGCCTTTCTAGGTTGAAATTTAATTATCATTGTTTTAAGTCGTGCGAAAAATATGGGATATTATAGAGAGGCCTTTTCGGGCTCAAAAAATGGTTAATTTTTGCTTTAAAACGCGTTGAATATTGTTGGGAAAACTTTTTTTCAGACAGAAAGTATAATGCAAAATTTGAATGACCGCTCATACGAGGTGTGTTCAAAAAATAAGGTGATTTTATGGTTTCTCAAAAAATATTCATTTATTCCTCAATATATATACTTCCAATCATCGATGCACTTCTAATAATCATTTTGTGTTATAGCCTTGAGTTCTTTCAGCGATGCAATTTTTATCTCCTCAATCGTTGAAAATAAATGTCCTTTCATGGGTCTCTTCAGTTTTGGGGAAAGAAAAAAGTCACTGGGGGCCAAATCCGGTGAATATAGAGGCTGAGGCATGACTGTGGTGCTGTTTTTGGTAAGAAAATCTTTCACAAGCAAAGATGAGTGAGCAGGTGCACTATCGTGATGCAAAAGCCACGAATTGTTTTTCCAAAGTTCCGGACGTTTTTTGCGTATCGCCTCTCGCAAACGGCGCATAACTTGAAGGTAATACTACTTATTGACCGTACGACCTTGTGGTAAGAATTCCTGATATACTACGCCACGGTAATCAAAGAAGGCAGTGAGCAAAACCTTCATATTTGATGAACTTGACGTGCTTTTTTCGGTCTTGGAGACTCGGGATGCTTCCACTGAGACGATTGGGCTTTAGTTTCAACGTCATAACCATATACCCACGATTCATCCCCAGTTATAAACCTTTTGAGAAAATCAGGATCATTATTGACTTCATTCAACATCTCCTGAGCGATGGTTATGCGATGGATCTTTTGATCAAAATTAAGCAGTTTTGGAACAAA
>NC_046661.1:16655242-16656448 GCF_010883055.1 Belonocnema kinseyi | reverse complement strand
GAGTTTTATAGCACTGGATTCCATTTTTCACACCAAATTTAATGCAAACTCTTTGCTCCATTTTTTTCGAAAGAAGAAAATCGCCGAGCACACCAAACCCTTACCTTACTTTTTGAACACACCTCGTATATGGATATCCATACAGGATTTTCCTGTCGACACACTTGAGTCCTTAAGATTCTACATGGTTTTATAGGTATTCTCCTGACATGTAATCTATATGAAATTGCAAACGGGATTTTAAATGAATTCTATATGAATTTTATAAGTAGGATCTTTCTGACGACACACTCATTACCTACCTCTATATGGATCTGTATAGGTGAAAAGGGAAAGGAAAAGGGGGGAAGGGAAAAAGAAAAGGGGAAAGAGAAGAATAGGAAAAAGAAAAAGAGTAAAGGAAACCATTCCCCTTCCCCTTTTACCTTTTCCTCATCCCCCTTGTATTTTATTTCCCCTTACCCAATTCTCTTGACAGTTTTCCTTTACCCTTTCCACTTCCCCCTTTTAACTTTTTCCCCTTTTATTCTCCTATTCCTCTTTAGTGTTTTCGCTTTCCCATTACACCCTTTACCCTTTACCCTTATCTTAATTTCCCGCTTCCCTCTACTTTTTTCCTATTCTCCATGTTCTCTTTTTATTTTTCGCATTTTCGCCTTTTCCTTCGTCCTTCTCTTCTTCCTTTCCAATTTCTCATTTTCCCTTCACTTGTCATTTCTCCCATTTAATTTTGTTGTTTCTCTTTCCCGTTTAACTTTTCCTTTTAAGCTTTCCCTTTTCATCCTTTCCCCGTTCCTTTCAACCTTTTTTCTCTTTCCCCCATTCCCCCCCCCCTTCCCCTTTTATTTTCCTCTTTCAATTTTTACCCTTTCTCATAGCCCCTTTTGGGAAAACGGAAAGAGGGAAATGGAAAAATGAGAAAATGGGTGAAGGGAGCAGAAAAAGGTTGGAAAGGGAAAGATTAAACGGGAAAGGGGAAACAGAAAAAGGAAATAAGGAAAAGGAAAAAGGAAGGAGAAAATGAGACAACGGAAAGGGTGCATCTCGTATATACTTGCTTCCAGGGCATTTGAGCTTCATTTTAGCAAAATATAGCCTAGAATCAAAAATGTAGCTAGAATCGAATCAAATCAACATTTAAATTTATGTTTTATTGTTATTTAAAAATTATTTTATTTACATAAAAATTTGTTACCTCATTTAGTA
>NC_046661.1:16649010-16655142 GCF_010883055.1 Belonocnema kinseyi | reverse complement strand
TTCAAAAATAATGTATTTCGAAAATTATTTTCTTTAGAATATAGATTAAGGTAAAACTGCATAAAACGCCGATCACCTTTTTTTTATTAATAACTGCATTTTACGAACTGCAGTGTTCACGAAACGTTGGCAAGAATCATTGCTTTGCACACGATTGAAACCCGAAACACCTCCTATTTATTTTTAATAAAATTAAGTATATTAGAGAGGTATTTCAAGACAGAAAAGTGTGGTGACAAATAGTTTATAAAAGAGCGTCACAGTATTTCAATTTCCAAGTATAGGTAAATTTTCTACTAAAATTATGAATCTTCAGCCAAAAAGAATTCATTTTAGAAAAAGTAGTTCAACTTACGACGAAGGGCCCATCACGTCAGGATTTTAAGATATTTCAGGTTATGTACCCAAAAAATGGCGTTTTGTCTACTTTTGAGGCTATGTACAGAAGATACAAATTTTTTTGGAATTTCAACAACCCCAAACACCCCCAACTATAAATTTTAAAGAGAAAACACCCAGTAGAAAATGTCTGCCTCAAAGTATTAAATGCAAATGCTCAAGACATAATGGGCATATCTCGTAATTTCAAATTGGCGTAACTTGGTAAAGAAAAACGGTAATTGAACTCTGGGACTCTCAAACTAAAGAGAAAGAGCAGTACTATATGATACAACCAAAGAAAAAATTTCAAAAAATTTGTGTCTTCTGTACATAGCCGCAAAAGTAGCAAGTTTTTAGCAAAATAGTTGAATCCTTAACTAAAACAGTTTTTTTTAACAATCAGTTGCAATTTTAACCAAGACTGTAGACCTTATCTGGTGGAAAATTTTTACAAAAAAGTAGAAAAAAACTAAAACTATTTTTACAGAAATCGACGAATAAATACAATAAATAAGAACCAAATTACAGTAAAGTAAAACTTTTGTTCTGATACTGGAACGAAACTTGTATTTTATTGTCTATTGTTGTATTTTATGGTCATTTTGATTTCCTACAAGAGTTTACTAAAAAGTGCATCCACCAAGGATGTTAACTGTTGAGATTATTTCGACATTGCAATGGGATAGTTTTAAATTAAATTGTGTGCATGATCGCTATCAAAGATAATAAATAATCATTAATGCACGAAAACCCTAAGGTTAAATTTTTTTAAATATATATCAATCGATTGGGCATCATGTATGTCATTTAAAATTATATCTTTACAATGTTCGCAATATTTTGTTACCCTAAGTCGAAAAGGAACAACCTTTTGGCTGCAAATAGCAACTGTACAATTAATAAAGAATTGATCATGGTCATTGAAATTAGTAGATCCGAACTCGTAAAGATACCTTTTTTCATTTGATGTTGTAAAAATTAAGCTGTAAACCAAAACAACCAAGTAGAATACTTTTAAGCTTTAAAATGTCAAAATTGAAGCTAAAAATTGTTCTATTTAACTGCTTAATAATTGACGCGTATAAAAGAAAAGCTTTTAACACTACACTGTTAGAAAATTCGAATTGAAATTTGATATACATGTGAGTGAAGTCATTTGCAGGTATTTCAAGCTGGCACAGCACTATAAAGGTATAGATATGTAACCTATTTCATAATTTAGGCCTTATTTAGGGCTAATTTAGGCCCATGGTCCCAAATTTTGGGCTCTTTTATGTTTTGTAAAAAATAGTGTTTGCGCTAGTTTAACGTTAAGCTGGCCGAACCTTGCTCTAAAACGTGCTAAAAATGATTTTATGCAAAATTCAACTTATACAATAATTTAAGGCTCATTTAAGTCTCTGGGAATATGCTAATGAAAAATTTTAAAAAATGGCTTAAACAATTTTTGTTAAAACAATTCTAGTAAAAATGAAGTAAATCATTTTATTCCATTACCCTATGTTAAGGCTCACTTGGGGCTCCATAAATATGATATTTGAATTGAACAAAAAATTGTTTAAAGAATAATTGTTTTAAAAAATTTGCCAAAAAAATTGTCTTTTCTTTTTTCTTGCATAACTTCAGGTTCATTTAAGGCTCATTTAAGGCTGATGAAAGACCATCGACCGAAGGTCGCGCGATATTTACTTTACCCTTTTTTTCATAAATATATACAACTTTTTACAATGACAGGAAAAGTAATTCTTTTTCAACGTTAAAAATTTTTAACGACGGAACTCAGAAATTTAATCGTGAAAATTGGAAATTTCTTAATAATAATATTTTTTAACTTTTGTGTAAGGTTGGGTTTTTAGGTTTTTATACTATTTTTCAACGTTTAAGATTGAAATAAAATGTAAATTTTTTCTCAAAATTTACAATTTTTCATAAAGATGAAACTTAGAATTTTTTTCTGAAAAAAAAAACAGTTCGAATTTCAAAAAAGTGTCTTCGAATTTTTTTCACAAAATGCATTGTTTGTAAGTCTGAACTCACGAAACCTTAAAATTTGTGGTGTCAAAAATATATTCATCGAATATATTTCCACGCGTGGAACATCCATGCGGGTATTCGCATCAATTTCTTAATGAAATCAGAAAAAGTAATTAAGCTATAAACAAAGTTCAACAATTTTATTATTGCTAATCAGCGCCCGGCCAGCTACCGTCTGAGCATTCGATCATAAGATTTTTCCGATCAGAGCCCAGTCAGCCCCCGACTGGGATTTTAACATACATTTTGCCTAGCCAGTCTCCGACCAGCGGATGGCTAGGCTCTTAAAAAACAAACATAGCCCGGTCAGTCGTCGACCAGAAACCTTGTTGTGCCAGGACTAACCCGGGCTATTTCCACACCAGACGAAGTAAAACTTATTTGAATTATTAAATGAAAATCAGAGTAAATCCCAGAGATGTGATTGATCTGAAGTTGAATAAAAACGCCGCAAACAATTGAAAACTACAATTATCTGATGGCAAATAATTTTTATTACGTGGCGGATAAAAAATATCTGCATACGGATATTTGTAGTTGTCAATTGTTTGAACTGCTTTTATCCAACTTTAGATAAATAAGATCCCTGAGATTTATTATGATAATTATTTAATGCTTTTCATGTTACGAACAGATTAATTATTAGATGATTAGTTGGTTTACAATATTACATGACATAAATATTGAATGTAATTTTTTTATATTAAACAAAATAAATTAATTGCACATTTGATATAAGTCTTACAATAAAAGCTTATTTACATTTCACCTATCTCTATTCCAATGATATAGTTTCCAAAAGTTTTTGATGTTTTGAAATGGATATCTGAATTCAATTTTCAAAATTGTACGTACATGTGTATTATTTTTTTCGAAAATTGGTATAAAAGGATATTATTAATTCTAACTTTTAAAAAAATATAAAGTGGAGGTTATTTGAATGTTTGAATAAAAATAATTGTTTGTTTATTTTGATGTTTAGAACTAATTAAATGATTACTAACTGGTTCTTCTTTTCGGAATTTAAAAATATCTAAAGATTCAAGGGTCGGTTATGCCGCCTGTCACCCCTAAAATATACAACTCATTGTTAAATTACTTGTACATAGATTTTAATTTTTCCTATAATTATTTTAAAAGGCAAACTGAAAAAATAAATGCACTCTTTAAGAAATGCAATTTTGAGTTTAAAGTAAAATATAAAATAAGAATCATTTATATTTTTTAATGAAAATGATTCTTAAATGCTTTTTTTGTCTCGTAAACTAATAAATTAATTATTAGTTGATGACTAAATCCAAGTAACAGAAAGGAAAGAGCAAATGAAATAAAAAGAAAAGTAAAGTAAACATTATTTTAATAATGCATTACAATTAATTCATATAATGATTTTTATGTTATTGACTGGTTCATTATTATTAACTCATTAACTTTGTAAACAATATTAAATTACATAAGAATCGAAGTTAAATAGTGTTTAACCAAGAACATAAATTTTTTATTTATTTTGATTTTATGTGATTGAATATTTGATATAATTTGTATCATAAAAGTTTATTTATTTTTAACCTGTCCCTATTACAATTATATGATTTTTTTAAATGCTTATGATGTTGTGGAACGAGTACCTGAATTTAATTTCCAAAATTATATGTACATGTTTTTTTTTTAAATTGTTTTCAAAGTTTATAATTAATTAAAATTTTCACAAATGAAAACAAATTAATAATCATTCGAAAATAGATTCATGATGTAAATGAACACAAAAGTTAGCGCGCGCGTGCGCGCGTACATAATACTCTCGTATAATGAAAAGCTACTAAGTTCGATTTTATAACATGAACAGTTAGAGTCTAACTCTAGCCTATTCAGTAGGTCAATAGATGGTACTCAAATGTACTAAGGCAGAAACCAGACTCTGTCTGAGACTTTAGGTACCTGAATCTGAATCCCTAAATGAATTGCAAGAATGTACAAGATTTACAATGTCTACTTTCGGGTAGAAATACGAAAGCTGCAATAGTAATTATGAGCGCCTCAGCAGAAAGTATACGAACTAAACACTTTTCGATAAATTTGACTTTCTTGTAATGAGGAAATATTGTCAAAAATTATTGAAATTTTCAAGATATTTTTCTTGAAAAATGCCTATATTGACGACTTAGGTTCACTCGTATCAAGATAAGTGTTGATTCATTAATTTAATTTTAATGTACCTGAATTAGCCTCGTTATATTATTATAAGTAAATCAAAAAAGGATTGAAAAAAATGGGTCAATATTTTAAATCTTAGTTGATCTTTAAAGCTTTATCTACCTGACTCGTTCACGAATCCAGGAATTTCACACAAGTCATAATTGTTGATAATAGTTTGAGTTTCGCACAAAGTAGTTGCAAGAAGTCGAAATAAAGTTTAAAATGTTGAAAATGCTTTATTTAAATGTTTGACAAATCCAAACATTACATGGAGATAGTTTAGAAATATACTTGATGCCAGGTAAAAATTTGGATTGCCATTTTTTATTCTACTAGAAAAAGTTGTTCTTGTTGTATTATTTTTTATTTGTTAAATAATTGTTAAAAACCGCGAAATTATAGACTTTAAAAGTAGGGAAAATTTGACTAAGCATACATTCAACATCATCAATTATCATTACAGTTTTACGTATATCCCTTCCACCTTATTTCATTACTGTATTTGGACTGAAATATCTCAATATATTAGAAAAAAGTGATTACTGATAAGACACAAATTTAAAAGAGAGCATTTTCAACATTTCCAATTTTATTTCGACTTCTTGCGACTATTTTGTGCAAAACCATTGTTAATAATTATAAGTTCTGTAGTATGCCTGCATTCATAAAGAAATAAAGTAGAAGGGATATATGTAAAATGGCAATGATAATTTATCATATTGAAAATATTCTTGGCCAAAGTAACTCTGCTTTTTAAGACTAATTTCTGGGTTTATTTATTATTTATTTTGACTTCATGCTAGTATTTTATATGAAAGCATTGTTATAAATTATAAAGTATGTGGTATGTCTGGATTTGTAAATAAATACAGGTAGCAGGAATATTTGCTAAATTTTAGAAATTGATTATGATATTAAAAATAGGCTTGGTCAAAGTCACCTTTTAAACTTTCTTCGAAAGAGATAATGCAAAAATGAACCTAAGAAGGTTTTCTTGAGAATGTTGCCAGATGTGAGTCACAGCGTACGCATTGTAACCTTAGAGTTTAGACGCTTAGAGCTTATAAGGCAGGGTCATGCAGCTTTCCGAGGTGAGGTAAAGGGTATGCATTGCAATTTGCAGTGAGTACATTAGCGTTGGCGTGCTTAAAGATCCCCGTAATATTCTTAACAATGATTGATTTCAGCAAAATTAATTAGTTTAATTTTTGAATAAAATTTGGATCTGCATAAAACTGACGGTACATAGGTTTCTGGGGTCGCTGGTTTAAAATTATTTTTTATTTTAAAAATATAATTAAGGAGAAAATAATTTAAATAAAACATAATAATTCATTTTAATAAATTCTGGCCTCCATATTCCATCTGCCATTTTGAATTCTGATAATCCGACATTAGATTTAAATTCAGCGGAACCAGAAATCCTAATAAACTAAAACCCAATTAAATCTGACCACGTTAATTAATTTTCTTTTCAAATGTGTCATAAGGCAAAAGTTGCATGACTTTCTTTTGCCCATA
>NC_046661.1:16645601-16648910 GCF_010883055.1 Belonocnema kinseyi | reverse complement strand
TCTTGGAGGTGCCAAGCTTTCACTTGCTAATAGCCTAAAAAGCATCCCTGCGTGTCAACAATATGCTAGAACACTTGCGGGAAAAATGCAGAAGGCAGTTGTTTTCGTAGCTTGCGTCGCGTCGTTAGTCCAAAAATGTTGGGGGTGCCATTCCAGAAAATGGCATGTATGTGAGATCATTATTAGTTTTAAAAAGTAGTTGAGTTTTTCATTTACGCATAGACACTTTCAGACCTAGAAATTTTTGAATTTGCAAAAAATTTCCTATTTTTGGTCCATCCTACTTTCATTTAATTTGACATGCAACAGCTATGCTTTGACTCACAGTAAGCAGTAAGGTGCATACCATCCCCTTCTTTTTTACTTATCTGTGAATTAGGTTCCAAAAATATTTGATATCGTCAAAGAAGGGTGGACTTCTAGCCAAGTCCTTTAGAAAATGACTTTAAACTGATTCCAGGTAATTACACAAGAATAGAGTATGAACCAAGCCATCCATAATTCAGTTTCGGAAGATCAACCGTACGGTACGGTTCGGTTATCGGTATTCTTTGAAGGTGTTTCTTGACCAGGTATAAATCGTAAACTGTGTTCGTTTTATTTGCGGATAGTGTTTTGAGAATGTTTTATAAAGCAAAAGTGTAGTTTGAACGTGGGTGTTCAAGTGATAGAAAAAGAAAGTGACCAAAAAATACATAATGGACAAACAGGACATTTCACTGAACATAGAAGAAGTTGCAGCACCACTGCCAATAACTGAAACTTGTTCCGGTACACCTGCAACTCCCACATATAAAAGAGCTGGAAGGCCGAAAAGCAACATCTACGAATATTTCGAATTCAGCGCAGAACTTCGGAAGCATACCTGCAAAATTCGAAATTGCAGGGCATCACTGGTAAGTGATTTTTATTATCAGGTATCAATATTATGAAGCATTATTGGTGCAATTGCAGAATAGGAGCTACACCTGTTTTTTGGCTGGAAAAACAGTTTTTTCGGTAATAAACTATTAGAATTTTCAATTGAACGATAAATGAAGGAATTTTACCAGGTTGAAGTTAAAAATAATTGTTACTCTTGTTACTACGATGTCTTAAATATGGGTATGCCACGATATCAGAATGATCACATTTAACTCACCATTGGGGTGCTTTTAAACATCCAAACGGCCAGAAACGCAGCATTTTTTGCCACCTAAGAAAAATATCGCAAAAGAACAATACGTTTTTCGTATATTTTTTTCAGACGTGCACAATTTGATCATGACAAGCTTTTAGCAGTGAAAGTTAAAAAAAGGTTATGTATGTTTTCTAAGAAATCCTATTTTTAATTTTATCACAAACACTGCTGCCATCTTGTTAATTTTAAACCATTTTTCCAATTTTCCGGTGGATTTAGAAAGAAGACGATAAAAGCTATTAGAATCAGAAAGAAAATAATAAATACCTCAATTAGGCCAAAAGTTATAGAGGTTTAAAAGACAAAATTCGAATTTTTTAGAGATTCTGTGATTTCAAGTGTAGTGTCCTGTCGGATTTGAAATGGATTCGGTCTCATGATATATTAAATAATATTGAATAAATAATGTATTTTTCAAGCTTATTTGAAATTACGTATTTTACTTATTCGCAAACCTAAAGTTAATAGGTTTGGTAAATTTTTTTATCATATAAGGTAAACCAATTATTACTGGGACAACATGAAAAGTATGTGCAATACCGGGACAATAATAAATATAGTTGAGCATCTTTTATATTCCAACATAAATTATAAAAGTAAAAATGTTCTATTATTTTTGAAGTTCTTTTAAATTTTTTGGCACTATTTATCTTTTCCCTGACAAGTTATATATTTGGTAAAAAATAATCAAAAACATTCTTCAAAATGTGTGTATGAACTTCTACAAAATTAGCTGTTTTTTTTTTTGTATTTCAAAACTTTTACAGGAGTGTATTATTGAAATTTCCTACACTAAAAGAAAAAGTAATGTTTTGCACATTTGGAATACGTTTAAGAATAAAATTCATAACTTTATTAGCGATTTTATTCGATAACTGATGATGATGAGCCGGCCACTTTCACCGCGTTTTTAATTAAATGTCTAAGTATTATGTTAGTGATATACTAAAAATATTGTTTATAAGACACACGCTTGCCGTTAAATTAATTATTTATTTTACGAAAAGTTATTTAAAGTAGTTGAATGAAACCTCCAATTCTAATCTCAAAGTTTTTCAACTGCTTAGGTAAGTTATGTAAGAAAGTATCACATACATTTAATTTCTCAATGGAACTTAGTAAGTATGCATTAAAATTTAATATTATAGATTAATATAAAGCATTATAAATATTAATAAAAATAATATTATCGATTTAATTTTTAAGATAAATTAAGTAAATTAACTTTTCTGTTGAACATATATATTTTCAAGTTAAAAATATAACTGTTTTGAAGAAAACTCATCTTTTTGACTGGAAAATTTAACAGTTTGGTTAGATTTCTTAAATTTCTGTATTGAAAAATGTTTTTTTGATTAACATTTGAACTATTTTCTTGAAAATTCGTCTCTTTGGTTCGAAAATGTATATTTTTAATTATAAATTTCATCTTTCTTGAGGAGAAAAATGTAACCGTGGTTGAAAATTAATCTGTTCAGATTGAGGCTTTAGCAGTTTTATTGGAAATTCTTTTTTTTTTTTAAATGAATTCGACTGCTTTCAATATGTGATTAAAATCTTTTTTGGTTGAAATATCAACTATTATATTTTTTGATTAGAATTTAATTTTTTTGGTTAACCTACTTCCTAATACTTCAATTTCCTAACATATTCTTGAATTTAAAAATAAAAAAGACTAATTTTCTACCAAATAAGACTAACTCTGATCAAAAAATATAATAGTTGATATTCCAGACAAAAAATGTTTTAATTGTAAAATCAACATGAGATTATTTTTTAACGAAATAACATTTTTTATTAAAAGAATTAAAATATTTCAACCAAATTGTTGAATTTTCTACTATAATAATATCATTTTTAACAAAACAGTTGCATTTTTATAAAAAAAATAATTTATCATTAAACTGATAAGTTTTCGAAACAAAAAGACGAATTTTCAGCAAAATTGTTGGAATATTAATTAAGACAGATTTTTCAGTCAATAACATTTTTAACTCAATAATAAAATTTGTCAGCAAAAGGAATTCCAATTGTTACAACACTTTTTCCAATTTATGTATTAACTTGAATTGAGATGAATTCTAATTCAAAATTTACTACCAAACAGTTTAATTTGCAAGTAAATCGAT
>NC_046661.1:16644043-16645501 GCF_010883055.1 Belonocnema kinseyi | reverse complement strand
GAAACAATAATAAAGAATTAATAATTCAAAAAAAAAGGTTTTAACTAATTTGGAATTGTTTGAAACTGTGCTACAAGAATATTCTTTTTTTATTGAGCTATGTGCCCAATTTACGAGAAAAATTGAGTATGTCGAACCTGAAGTTTGGAATTTTTTCAATTTAAACAAAAATATATTTCCTGGATTGAGTTAAATCCTCCACCATTATTTGGAAGAAGTTGAATATGTCGAATCTGAAATTTCTTCACATTAAAGAAAAAAAATGTAATCAGCTTTCTTTCACAATAAAATTATTTTCCGTTCCGTTCCAAATGTTTCATAATGGAAAAAGAAAATTTTATCGCATAATCCCCTGTTTTAAAAAAAGGTTTTGCCGAAAAATCAAAATGATAAAACATTTCCACTGTTCAAGAAGATACTTATGGTTCGACATAATCAATTTTTTCGTTTTTCTTTTTCACAACAACAAAAATTAACATTTTCGGCTCTTAAAGGCCTTGTCTTGGATGTGATACGACGGAAAATATTTTCCATTTGACCACGCTAGTATACAGGGTTCTAAAATGGGAGAGGCTTGAGTAGACGCCGCCCCAACATGGTGACGTCGAAGCAGACACCCTTTTCTGCTTCTCCTTAGATCAAAAGGGGTTAATATTTCTTCTCTTATCCTCTTTGGATTAATTTTAGGTTCAGATTGAGAACTTGAGACAACTTCATAATTTGTATTGTGAGTTACAGACCATTGGTGATACAGTAAATAGGAAATGGGCTTTGTTCCCTAGCGTAATGGTGAATTTAAGGAAATAGGATTTATACAGAATTTGAGTATTGTACCGTCACTCTATTCAATCGGGAAGAAGTTGAGACGACTCTCATAAATTTGCCACAGCAAAATCTTGGGCGATTTCCATTTGCGACTTGTCCTCACGTCTCTGACTGAGCGATAGCGCTGTGTCGAGTCTTGTCAGCGGGGGACCCCTTTGTCATAATGTGGCATAAAAGGCCAAATATAAAAATGTGACAGTTTTGCAATCAACAAATTAAAAATATCATATTCGGAATCTATGTTCTTTTTTGATTCCAAATATATGTAACTTGCAATTAAAATATTAAAATTAGTATAAGTTATGGCAGATTTTATTTTTTATTTTGACCCTGGATAGCTCGCATTAAGGAATTTTCCGTAGAATAGTTGAAAATGCATCAGTTTATTTAGTAGAAAATTTGTCTGTTGACAATTCAACAGAATATATGAATTTTTACCTAATTGCCAAGAACAATATCATATTTGAAATAATATATAAATATAAATAAATTGTTTTTAATGATTTTTTCAACTATATATATATATATATTTATATATTCGGTTTTGATTCCTCTAGAATCAAACCGAAGGGCCTATGACAAAGCCACCGAACGCGTCCTCGGGTTGCGGATAGAGGGTCCCTGTACCAAGGG
>NC_046661.1:16635276-16643943 GCF_010883055.1 Belonocnema kinseyi | reverse complement strand
CAAATTTGCCATAATATTTAAACTAATACTATTATTTTGTTCTTTTTAAAAATATATATGACTCATATAAAATAAATTATTGCGAAACAATAAAATAATCGAAGACATCAGTAAAAATAATTTTAACCTTATTAAATTCAGAACGACAGTGATAAAAAACAACTATTACAAAATTTAACTTTGAAACATACCCCTATTTTGCTTAATTAAAAATGTTTCAAATAATTTCTAATAAGAGAAGACATAGGATGACTTCAGAAATATGTCGTATATATTTGATAGTTAAACAAAATAATTTAAAAACATTTAAGTTGCATTTCTGGTCTCTAAACCAAGCACGCTTATAAAAAAATGTAAAATACCGTCTTTTTTCTCGAACTGCGTAACTGTTTTATTAGGGCCTCAGAAATTGGGACTGTGTCTTATTGAACTGTTATATAAAAGAATTGAAGAAATCCATGAGGTATCACTCCAATGGGAAATTAACTACTGGCGCAGTATTGCGCCAGCACTAGCAGCGCCAGCGAAATACTTACCGCCAGTACACCGAGAAAACAGTATTCTTGAATGAAAAATGTCGGGGCTTTTGAATTCCGCATTATTAATTCAATAATTTATGTCAATAGTCCAATAAATTTTGCTTTGAGTGAAACAATTAGAGTTTTTTTAAAATGCAGTACTATAGATTAAAATATTGACAATTATATGAAGCTCAAGCATATAAAGTTGAAAAAAAGAAATGCACATTTATTTGAGAAAATTTTGTATTTAAAGTGTTAAATATACTTTTTAATTACCAAAGTATCTTCTTAACTTTTAGAGAAAATTCTTTCCGCGAAACAAAGATACTTTCGATTTGATAGTCTCTACTGTATTTACAATGAATAGCGCTTTCGAATACATTTTTAGTCATCTGTATATTCTATTATCAGATCAATATATATATTTCTTTCTACGGTAAAAGATTTCAACGTGAAGAAAAATGTTGTTGCATGAAACATACATGCAAATGTTTTAAAAAATTGCGTAACTGTCTGTGAGGTATAGTAAAATTTAACCAAAAGTATTAAACCTTTCAAATTTATAAAATATTTTTTATGAATCTTAAGCGTATACAAATGAGTGTAATGATTACATTTTCGAATTAAGGGGGTCACCCCGTGTGTCCGGTCGAAAAAATCGATTCTTTTTGTTGCCTAAATTTATTACTATACATGTGTAGAATATGCTGGTGAAGTCATATTCTAATACTAGAAGTCATTGGAAAGTTACAGCTGTTGCAACGACTAGGCTTACTTCTTTGCTTAAAACGTTTTTCGAATTGGCAGGCAAGATATCTCAAAAACGGTTCAATCGACTGCTTTGAAATTTGTAGGGTAGATTCAGCACATGTGTACGCGTCGCCTGAACTAGGATAATTGAAAAATTCAAAGTCGTTTTTTTTCGTAAGGAAATAATCGAAAAAAATCATGAAATTAAAAAGAAAGTTCAAAACCGCGTCAATTACTTAATTTTTATTATTTTCAAAATATCCTTGTTCAGTCGATGGCCACAGATTCACAGCTTAAAATGCCGTTTTTTTTTTTTTATTTCAAATATAGCGTTCGCCCTGAATCATACTGGCCATGGACGCACTTTTTTTTAACATGGGTGTCTTCGAAGTGGCGCCATACGCATTATAATCAAGATTTTAGGTTCAAACTTGCATAATTTACTGTTCAAATTTGAATAAATATATACTGAAAAGTTTAAAGCTGTATATTGTTATCGTTCGTCAAAAAAAAAAATCCCAAAAAAAAGTTTAAAAAAAGGGGCGTCACACAAGTATACAGAAAACACTGAAACGTATTTCTAGCCGATGTGATTGTTAAATTAAACTTTTTTTCAATGTCTGAACTTGGCAATTTGTCAGCGGAGGACCGAAAAATCCCAAAAATTAAAACTCCAGAAATGATAAAATTGTCTAAATATAAAAAAACCGAATTACAAAAATTCCTGAATAATAAAATTTACTACATATTATAAGATAACCTTATTTGAAAATTCCATAAGAACAAAATTTCTGACCGAAAATTACCGAATCGTAAAATGGGAGAACCAACAAATTTCAGAATTTAAAGAATTACAAAAATTGTTTTGTTGAATATTATTCATATTTTTTAATTGAATAAACTAATACTTTTATTAGAGAAATATCTTTTGAGTTTAAAACTGTATGAAATCATTTAACAAACTTTTAAATAAAAATAATCAAAAAGAACGAATTTCGGAATAAATAATTTGGTTAAAAAATTTGCAGTCTTTAAATTAATTTCTTTCTACAATTTTTATAGAATTATGGTTTTTTTTAAATTCGAGAAATAATTTTCGTACAGTTTAAATATTAATAAAAAATTTCTTCGATACAGGTAACTGATCATTGCGTTTTTAATAAATAATATTTATTTTTTAAAAACAACAATTTTTTGATTTCTATAATTCAGGAATTTTATAATTCAAATTTTTTAACGGGGATTTTATTATTCGGGAATTTTACAGTGTCGGAAATGTTGTTTCTCGGGTATAAATTAAAATATTAAAAATATATACAAACACTGAACAACTGAAGGAAATTTGTCAAAATTTTCATAAGCATTGCTAAATAATTTAATTTTGAAACAATCTATCTTTAAAGTTCTAGTTTTTATAAAAGATTGGAGTAATAAAACAAAATTAAAACGCACAGTTTTTCATCAATAAAATATAGTAATTATGGTAGTTTTATTTATTGTTTTTGAACTTAATATTAACATAAATTAATAGGCAAAAAATCAAAAATACTAATAATTATTTAAGAATTAATTTAAAAAATTATATTATTAATTTTATACAAGTAATTATTGAATAAATAATTAGAGTAAATATTTAAGTCAAAATTTTATATAAAAACGATTAAAGTAAATAGGGTAGGTATATTATACTATTTAGCTTGAAACGATGCAAAATATAAAGTTTGCAGATGTTTTTTTTTAGTTAACTAACATTGTCTATTTTTAATGAGTAATTACTTTTTGCAATAATTAATTTAGTTACCATTTTTAATGTAGATTATTGTTATAGAAAAATTAACTGACATTCATTAATTTACTATTTAACTCTCATTGCTTGAAAGGATTTCTTATATCTATAAGTTTTTACTATAATTGAATTCTTTTTAGAATGTGCATTAAAGTTATTATACCTTTTAATACTTCTATTTAAAAAAGAGAAACGCTTTTAAAAATTACCGAGATGCAAGCTTTTAAAATTTTCATTTCATGAGAAAAAATGTACGTTTAAAATTGATTTATTATTGTTAATATATTTGTGGGTGATAATAGTCGTAAGAACATTTGAAACATAACGTTTTTCGACAACAAGGGCAATGAATTACGATAAATTACGATTATGCAAATAAACGAATCGAAAAGTGTGCATGATAGTTATTTCCCAATAATTTTACTATGTTGAGAGCTGATAGTGCAGTTTAAGCCTCAGTCTTAGGTACGGCTGTAAAAGATTCGATGAATACTTATGCATTCATAGAAATAGAGACGAAGCAAGATTTTAATTTTTAACCATGCTTGGCTAAGAACATGAGCATTATAGTAAAACAAAAGTTATCCTAGGTTTGGTTTTACATGAGCAAACACACAAATTTACTGATTATATTATAGAACCTCGGAAAGAATTTCGTCGTTTTCCGAAAATTTAACTATTAATTAAACAAAAATGGATAACAACGCAATAAATAAAATATTATAGGGAATTATTTCTTTTTGCGTGAACAAACAATGTTGCTTTTAATTCGTTTTATTAAATCTTTATTTTCCTAAGAAGAACTAATGAGTTCATGAGAAATGCAAATTAAAAATTCAAAGTACACTTCCTATTCTCACTTTTCTCATATTAACTTCTTGATCCCCGACCTATATAAGAAGGTTAGAATCGAAGGATACACGCTTAAATCAAAATAAATTTAGTTTAATGCTATAATAATAATAATAAAATGTAGTAATTTATCTTATTATTAAACGTTTGTAAAATAAATAATAATAATAATTCTTGACTTGATTGCATTCTTTACCTATATTATTGCAAAATTAAAAGCAGAATTGAAAAAATAATGGTTAAAATATGAATATTTAATATCTACTAGAGTTGCACAGTAAATTTGAGGATAAATGAATTAATAATAAATAAATATCAAACTTTACAATATTATCTCAAAATATTGGTAGAAAAATGTTTTAAAAAATTTAATTGAGATTATAGTTTTTTATTGTAATTTATTTCTTTTTTGTTAATTACAAATTATTTGTACAGGTGGCGCCATAAAGTAGCCCATCAATTTTAATTCTGATCTTTAGCAATTAAAATTTACACTCGTTGAGGATTTGAAACTCAATAGAGGAAATTATTTTTCGGTCATCTGCATTCAAGTCAATACCAGTTATCCCCTGTGTAAGGAGTTATTTGCATCTGTACCTTTTATGCTGAAACTCACCTTTGGAAAGAAATTCGGGAGACTAAAGAAGGTGTAGCATTCTTAGGATTAAGTACTCTCAGGGAGTGGAAATCATGAGAATTTGAAATAATTTCGAACCGACTATAATAAGTTCCTTGAAGGTACGAAGTTATCGCCTCCGTTTAGGGTTTCAACTCCTTACCTGCTTCAACCATAAACGGTCTATTTTGAACTTTGAGCCGTTACCACGCCCCTATTTCAAATTACTCCTGGAACGTACCGGGCCCCTGGTTTATGGAAAGGAGCCCGCACTAAATGTATGGGAAAATGACTTTCGTTGGATTTAGCTGAAACTTTGTAATTTTTAAGGTTATAAGTGCCGGATGAAATATCCGTAAAAAAATCCAAAAAATGGACAGTTTTAGCGCTATGCCGCTCTAAGCGCTCAAGATCAGTGAATAAAACGAATTACAACAGATTTTGGTACAAAAGCGATGTCAACATAGAAATCGCGGTTCCGATCGTGGTCTGTCATATTTTCGCCTACACCGTTGACTCATAAAGCGCTTCTCAAAACGATCAAATGCAAAGCGCCCAAGATTTTAACTTGACTAATCAATCACTTATTTAAAGGCAGAAATGGTAGCCAAAGTAACATTAGTAACTAGTGCGCACATACCGATAATAACATTCTACCCTTCGCAAGAGGGTTGAACGCTAAGCGCTCAAGATCAGCGAATAAAACCAATCCTAGTAACTTTAGCGACAAAAGCGATTTCACTATAAGAATCACGCATCAGAAAGTAGTCAGTAATATATTTAGCCAAACTAATGAGTTATATTGCGCGCTTCTCGAAATGATCAAACACTAAGCGCCCAAGATTTGAACTTGACTGAGTATTACTTTTTTAAAGACAGAAATGGTATCCAAAGTAATATTAGTAACTAGTGCGCACATCGATAATAATAGTGTACCCTTTGACAGAGGGCCGAACGATAAGCGCTCATGACCAGCGAATAGAACCAATCTTAGTAGCTTTAGTGGCACAAGCGATGTCTGTATACGAAACACGCATCAAGAAGTGGTCAGTAACATGTTTAGCCAAACCAATGACAATATGAGTCAACACCGTTGACTACTATAGCGCGCTTCTCAGAACGGGCAAACGCTAAGCGCAAAAGATTTAAACTTGACTAAGAAATCACTTTTTCAAAGGCCTTTCACAAAAGAAATGACAGACAAACATACCGTCGTCGATGGAAATAATGAGTGAATGCTACATGATGAACGACTGTCACTTTTTAAAGTAAAAAGCGAACGACTGTCACTTTTTAAAGCAAAAAGCGAACGACTTCAGAATGAGCGACGGATTGAAAGTAGGCCTAATGACTTTAAAAAAGTTGAAACCTCGGCATTCACTTATTATTATATTAAACATATATATATATATATATATGTATATATTAAACAGCATTCACTTATTATTTCCATTGACGATGGTATGCTTGTCATTTCTTTTGTGAAAGGTCTCGAGAGCAGATAGTAATTTTATTGGTAAGCTTAGGAAAAAAATTCCTATCTATTCCCTTCTGTATTAATTGTGTTGTATTTCTTATTCAGAGTTCGAGTTAATTGCTATGTGTGCGATAGAGTCTATCAACCAGGACAAATGGCTCGAATTGATGGAAATAATAATCCTGATAGGCAAAACATTGCAATTTTTAGACGCCTTCAACTTCGAAGACCACCACTTGAAGTCGCCGATGAGAGTAGGTTATGTCTCAATTGCAATCAATTGACTCGCAATGAGACAGAGGAGCTCCAACGTAACCCAGGCTGTTTAAGATTGAATGTTCTTACACGAACAGGCAGGCAAACGTGCATGTTCTGTAATGCTGATGTTAATACTCCAAGGCTTTCAATTGAATGTAGAGTTAACGCTTTTATTGTCATGGACATTTTCATTCTATAAGAAACAAGAGCATGCTTAAATCATTTGGATGAACATGGTTTCATCTTAGGCCCCTTGCTTCCTGGACTACAAGCGATTAATAGACCGTATAGGATTCCGGGACAGCAGTTACTTCTGTTTTTGCAGCAACTTCGTAACGAAGCAAATGTTCATGCGGCCGCGGCGTTTAATAATGAGGATAGTTTCACTGATGAAGAGTTTGCAGCGATTTGTGCCTGGTAACATTGGATTTAATGTGATAAGCAGAGAGGTATTAATTGAAAGACACGTGACCTCATTCGCCAATGAACTTTATAATCCACAAACAGAAATTCCCAGAGCTATTGCTATCATCGATGGAACTTGTGCTTACATGCAGAAGAGCAGTAACTTTCGCGTACTTCGACAGTCATTCTGCAAACATAAAGCACGTCACTTGGTAAAACCTGCGCTCATTGTTGCTCCAGACGGATACTTACTTCAAATACAAGGACCATATTTTTCTGACTCGCGAAACAATGACGGAAAAATGCTCATTAACGAATTTGAAAGAGATGCGGAAGGTATGAGAGAATTTTTGCGACACTGGTGATATTTTTATAGAGGACCGTTGATATAGAGATGCCCAACCACTTTTAAAACGCTTAGGAATTGTGTCCAAGATACCACCATTTCTCCAACAAGGACAGAGTCAATTGGTAACGGAAGAAGCAAACGAAGCTCGGCTAATAACGAAATCTAGATAGATAGTGGAATCCAGAAATGGCCACATAAAGTCCATTTTCAAGTTCTTCGATAAAACCATTTCGATGGCTCATGTACACAATCTAAAGGACTTCTTTCGTATTGCTGGTGCCATAATTAATCGATA
Source organism: Belonocnema kinseyi (assembly GCF_010883055.1). Lineage (NCBI taxonomy): Eukaryota > Metazoa > Arthropoda > Insecta > Hymenoptera > Cynipidae > Belonocnema > Belonocnema kinseyi. Next base: position 16,636,634 of record NC_046661.1, on the reverse strand, counting down.
CCATCCTGTTGTCGAGATGCAAGGCGCTACAGCAGAGCTTGCAAGAGAATATATAGCGAGAGCTCGTGAGCCAAATATTGTGCAAGCGCGCGTGGAAGTGGACAATATGCGCTACGGAAATGCAAATTGGAATCGCCTGCATGAACTTCAAGTACCACAATTTCCTCGCCTTACATTAGAAGAAATACGCGACGTAAAAATTGGCGTGTATCAAGTAGAATTTGCCCCATCTTACGTTCAAGACAAGCTGCAACGCAAAGAAGATGAGGAGTTTCAACTAGATACGCGACTTAATGAACCTGGTTTGATCAGGGTACGAGTATTTTCTCGTTTCCGAAATGCGACAAGGTACTAGCTGTGGATAGCGTTCAATGAGATCGATGAAATTGGTCCAGACAATAACGAAACGCTTCTCGGTTATTACTGCACACGTAAGTCAGGGGCCAGAACTCTTGGCACTTGCGCACATATTGCAAGCGTTTTATGGTTCCTGGGTTATGCACGTCACCAGCAACACGTAAAGTATCCTCAAACTTCCTTGCTAGAAAGGATTCTAGACGCTGCTAATAGAGGTGAACAAGCGAACCCGAATCAAGAGTCAGAAATGGTTTAATATTTCGCAAAAGCTACTGGGATTGGTTCTATTCGCTGATCATGCGTGCTTAGCGTTCGGCCCTCTTGAGAAGGGTACACTGTTATTATCGGAATGTGCGCACTAGTTACTAATGTTACTTTGGGTACCATTACTGCCTTTAAAAAAGTGATGAATTAGTCAAGTTAAAATCTTGAGTGCTTAGCGTTTGATCGTTTTGAGAAGCGCGCTATATGAGTCAATGGTGTAGGCGAAAATATGACATACCACGATCTGAACCGTGATTTCTATGTTGAAATCGCTTTTGTAACAAAATAGTTCTGCTGAACGTATGCTTAACTTGAAGTTGTCGCTCAGTGGACGTTGCGGAAAGTCTAAAAAAAAGGTCTAAAAAATCGATTAAAAATGTATACAAGCTAACCTCTCAAGATCACTAGGTTCTGTATAGTATGACTCGTTCTCATCAGCCAAATGCAGTCTTGATATTCACAGGTAGATAAAAAACTGAACAAAATTCCTATGAAACAACATTTTTTCTACTCACGAAATTTCACTAAATTTTTCACTTTCAATAAACGAAGACTAGCATTTTTATTAACAGGTACGCTTGTCTTTTCATAACAAAAGTATCAATAAAGGAAATCGATATACTTAATCTGGTAATGCACTGAAAAATTGTTTGCGGGTTGTGTCTTGTTTACCCGCGGATTATTATTATTATGAAAGGAAATATCAGGAGGGGGAATATTTATGAAATTCATTCTAA
>NC_046661.1:16630955-16635176 GCF_010883055.1 Belonocnema kinseyi | reverse complement strand
TTTTGCAAATTTGGCCTTCACACAATTGGGCAACATATATTATCTAAAAGGAAACTATTATTCATCCTTGTTTTTCTCATATAAGCTTCATACGTGCACGCAACAACCTTAAATCTTGTTTTCGAAAATGCGGCTTTCACAGAATTGTGCAATAGATATTATCTAAAAGGAAACTATAAATCATCCTTGTTTTTCTGATATAATTTTGACACGTGCACGCAACAACTTGGAATCTTGTTTTCGCAAAAACGACTTCAGACACTCGCGCAAAATTATTTGTTGATGTCCTCGGATCATCCTAGAACATTCTAGAAGCATAGAATGGACAAGAACCACTTCAGGTTAGAAGATTCTCAATGTCGATTATTCTGCGACGTCATGGGGACCCTTCGAGAAAATTCTAGAAGCAATAATATTTGTAAGAAGTTGTAGGCTCCAGAAGCTACTATCATGGTTCCTTGAACCCATTCCGACTAAACCGGAACATGTACATCGTCGACTTCTGCTTCTTTTATCCTAGAAGGTAAGCAAGAACGACAATTTACGTAAGATAATTTTTATTATTAAATTTACATAAGTACAACACTGTTCCTTAGAGTCTAGTCTCTAGCCGTGGCAGACCGCACAGTTGGAGGTGACGGTTATACCTCTGGGTACTTTTTTAGAGCTACCAACCTTTGTACAATGTTAGAAGGTACAGTGTTGATGGACCATATAAGGTGATCCCAGAATACAAGCCTTTTGCATCTGGCTCGCGATGGGTTATACCTGACGCTAGCAAGCCGGGATTTTTTTAGTTGGTTAAGTAATGAAGCTTTCATACCTCCAAGTGCAGCCTGCTCAGCTCCAAAAGAAGAGACTGATATTTTCCTGATTTTCTTTTTCCTTTGCCATGATATTACCATCAACTGGTTCCGAGAATTCAATTACGTGAAATATCTTGGGCTTTAGATCTTCGAGGACAATATCAGGCTTTGCAGCACTGATATTTTGAGTTGTGAAAAATGAAAAATTCCAGTAGATCTTACACTGATCATTCTACATAACGGACTCCAGTTTTACCTAGGCATATGGCAAGACGGGCATTAGATTAACACGATATAAAATTCGAAGATGGTAATATAACACTTTTAGAGCCGCATTGTGTCTCTTTATGTACCTAGAGCACGCAAAGTTTGAGCATCCACTGAAAGCATATCCAAGTGTTTCTGGCCCTTGCTTGCACGCTCGGCAGTTGTTATAGTCTCTAAGTACATTCATTAGGCGCTCACGGTAAACTAAAGTGTCCATAACGGTGCCTTGACAGACAAAAAGAAATCCCTTAGTATCCGATCTCAATCAAGCAGATTTGAGAAACATGTTGGACACACCCATCGATAGCTCTTCTCCACGCATAGTGCCATAGAATTTACCATAAAGGGGATTTTCAGAATGTTCTGTTAGTAGAACCGTATGCTCTGCTTTCAGTACACGACTTTTGAGCACCATAGGTGTAAGTGATACTGGGACATGTGTAGTATCTCTGGAATCAAATATGAGACCAAGCTCCTCTGCAACCCGATCTGCGGCACGGTATAGAAATGCCGCAACATTGAGAAATTCCTGTTGATCTGCGCTTTTTAGAACTGAGAAGGCTGTAGCTATTATCATTATTATTTTTTTCAAACTTTTACTCGGGTCAAACCGGCTTTACATCATAGCCATAGACTTAGTCAAGTGACTGATAATATTAGGATATTATAATTTAATTTAATACGATGCTTGCAACTTCCTGCGATGATATTGTTGGTATACAATTACGAGCGGCCGCGATCGTTGGAGGTAACAACAGTCACCTCCGGATGCTGTCTTAAAGCTACTATCATATTATATATTTTGTTACATTCTCATCAGAGAAAGTATTAGATTTTAGTAAAATTTGACCCATCCCCCCAGTTTTGATAAAATGTCCACGTTTTGAAACCCCCTGATACCGAAAAGCAGGTTTTTTATGAATGTGTCTGTCAGTCTATTTATCTTTCTGCCTGTTAGTAGATATTTTTGTTTGGTTTGTTATCACTATAACTTTCGAAAGAATTGACAGTTTGATATTTTGAATATTTCTGAGACCAATTTTTTCAATATTCCAACATTTTCTATGCGGATATTAACAGTATTCAAAAAGAGTAACACTTTATCCAAATGAATTTTTTTGATAAAATTATAATTTACCAGAGTTATAGCAATCACAAAATTCCAAAAAACACACGAAAATGAATATTTGAAGCCAAATAATGCACGATATGAAAAAAGTCAAGAAAAGAAAAAAGTTGCTTTGGAATGTCCTACAAGATTATCATAACAACTTATTGAATTCTCTTGAAAAATAGAAAATTCAATTTTTGACTGCATAAAAAATAACGAAAAATTCAAAATTCCATTTCGCGGTCAAACTATGACATATAGGTTAAAAGACGAGTAGACAAAAGTTGTGCATTTGTTAAAGATCTACAAATTTTTGATTGATCACTTTTTGATAGGATGCGTGATTTTTTGTTTTAATCGTAAAAAGCATTATTAACAACCAAAAAAAATGTGCCCGATGCTTGGGCACATTCGCATCAAAACTTTTGTCTTTTAATTTATTTTTCGTCGCGTGTTTGGGTTTTCAAAAAACTTAATATGTTTATGTTTTCATTGCTATTTTTACGATTAAACAAAAAACAGAACTATCAAAACATTATTCATGACAAATTAATTCATTTATACATTCTCATCAGAGAAGGTATTAGATTTGTGTAAACTTTGACCCGCATAGTTTTGGTCAAATGTCCACGTTTTGAGACTCCCTAAATCCAAAAAACAAGTTTTACGAATGTGTCTGTCTGTCAGTCAGACTGGATGTCTGTCTGTACGTTCGTGAATGTTTTTTTCGCTAGTTCATAAGCACGATGACATTCGAAAGAATTTACAGATTTTATTGTCCTTTGGTACTGCCTTTTAGTATCTGAACATGAAGATCAAGTTTGTTAGCCAGTCATTTTGGATAAAAATTCAAAAAGGGAGCATACTTTGAATATTTTTGAGACCACTTTTTTCGAGATTCAAAAGTTTTTTGTACGTATGTTCATATTATTCAAAAAAACAAATAATTTATACTAAAAACTTTTTTTATAAGCCCAAAATTAACCAGGGTTATAGCATTTAAAAAACTGCCAAAAAACACACGAGGATTAACATTTTAAGCTAAATAAAGCATGATGTGAAAAAATGTTTAAAAAAGAAAAATTTCTCCTTTCGAGTGCCCTACAAGATTATGATGACGACTTTTTTAATTTTCTTGAAAACTCGAAAATTCAGATCTTGTCGGCATATTAGAATAATGGAAAATCAAAAATCACATTTTTATTCAAATATTTATGATTAGCATGAAACACTAACCAGATATGACTCTGGGTTGAAACTACACCCCTCCCAACCCATCATTAATTGAAGTTTTGCGGGACTGTCGTTGTATCTAGACACTCCACCCTATTCGCTGCGGACCTAACCTTGAGCCGATATCGGATATGACTGCTGGCGCTCGGAGCGGAAGCAAACGAAATTTTTCTTCAGATAGAAATTTAAATAATGGGTACACTGTGATATTACTTTATAATACTTTTATAAATATATACATTTATAAATAAAAAAGCGAAAGTAGATATTTACTATTTTAAAAGTTCTAGTCCAGAAAGAAATTTTAAAATAGGCTCACGGTAATTAGAAGTTTTTAAACGCACATAAATTCTTTAAGCCGCTGTAAACATAATCTCAATATTATTATTTAGATTGAAAGCTCAATATGAATATTATAATAAAAACTGGATTTGAGTCAATAAAGGATGGGATTGAGTTTCATAAAGAAACTATTAAAAAAGGAAACGCTTTGTCTATAACACATGTTATCAGAGTAGAGGAAATCCGAATAATCGGTATTAGTGAAATAAATCTAGCCAGTGTCATTTGTCACACTTCTGTGAATTGTTTACCTTATTCAGTTAAATTAGAGGTATACGATACACGTCTGTGAAAATTAGAAAGTTTATGAAGTCCTTGATTGTTTCAGTAAATATGTTTGTTTTTTTTAGTAGAATTAATTGGAAAAGAGTAGATTAATTTTTAAAATAGTGATAGGACAAATACTAATTTAAACCAATTTTTTTACAGCCTGACTCAGAGCGAAATGTAATTTAAGTTGCT
>NC_046661.1:16617196-16630855 GCF_010883055.1 Belonocnema kinseyi | reverse complement strand
CCACGCTCTTAGCGCGCGATAACAATGTAACCGCGGCGCGGGAGTTACGATGTTGTAAGTTAATTTGATACGGGGCTCAGTGAACCCAGATCTGAAACAAGGTGCAGTCCAATGCTATCACAGTTCTATGTCCGCGCGAATATAGTAGGAGACGATGTACATGATTGGGTTGCGCGCGCAACCCATTTTTCCTCTTCTGAGTTTGAAAACTCGAAGGTGTACGATAGACGGTCGGAAAACTGCCGCTGTTCTATTTATATCTCGATCCGCTTTGAGATAAAATCAAGAAATTGGGATTTTAATGTTTCCAGGTTTCGTGCTTCAATTTTGAGGTTATGTTTTTTCAGGTGTAGAATATCAATAGTTATTCAGAAGTTCAAGAAATTGGCGATTTTCATGATTTGAATACTTCGCGTGCCTCTTTATATGCGAATATTTTGAGGTTAATTTATTTCAAGTATAAAATATAAATGATATAAATATTAATGCTATTATATACAAATATATGCATATATTTATAATGATAATATTATAATTATATTATATTATAATAGTCTTATTTATATCTTGATCCGCATTTGAAAGAAATTAAAGAAATCGGCATTAAATATTTCTGTGTCTATATTACAGTTCCTCTTGCCCTTAGGCTATATCACTATTTTCTTTGATATTATAATTATATTAATATTGATAATTTTTAGCTGTAAATGATTCTGCTGGAGTTTTTAAATGTTTGATGTTGGATTTATCTATTAAACCAAAAAGTTTAAATAGCCTCGGGACTTTCGAAATTATAAAATTTGTTTATGACAATTATTTGGTATTAAACAATTACAAACTATAGCTTCTGGGAATTTAGTTATATTATACTTTTTCAGGACTACTTGGTACTTCGATTTTTAAGATTTAAAATTGCTAGCAATTTTAAAAAGTGTTAATGTAAAATTTTGTACTTGTTAGTACTTATAATTTGTAATTGTTTTATTTCAAATAAATTTTCTAATTTTGAAAGGCTATTTATATTTTTTCGGTTTAATGGATAAATTGAAATTTAAACACTTAAAACTCCAGCACAATCATTTGCAGCTAATTAATATTAATGTTAATATTAATATGTTGATATAATATTATTATAATTATAATATCACATATAGTTGCTTGTATATTATATTAATTCTCTTATAATGTAATGAAGTATAAGTATAAAATATATCTGTTGTAATAGTATTAATGACGGAATTAATATTCTGATATTGCATATAGAGGAATTAATGGCGTGAAACATTGAAATAATTAAAATCGCCAATTTCTTGCATTTCTTAAAAATTCGGAATAGTTGATAGAATGTTAACATTAATGCTGTTTTATGTAAAATTGAAATTATCTACCAATTTGAAATTGTTTTCATTAGATGGAAATTATTTAGCTTGAATTATATGTTGTCTTTTAAAGGAAATAAGATGACACGTATGTAACCGATTTCACGGAAAAAATTTTGGACAATGTTTTGAATATTTGAATTTTAAAAACTGTTGAAATGATTACGTAAATTATCGAAAAATTGTCCAAGTTTTTCTTTAGTGTGTGATATTGTTCAAACTAGAAAGAAAAAGGTCAATATTTGTAGTATAAATCAATCTGTGTTATCTCCACGAAAAAAATAATATTTTTTTATTTGTTAAAATGTTTGCGTAATTCGAACTGGTTTCTAGTTCAAAATGCTGTAAACTATTAATTCTTCATTCTAAGCTTCTAAAATAAACAATTAAAACATATAAAATTATGCAAAGAAATAATGTTTAATGCAATTAAACTCACGTTGAACACGCGTGTAATTTGCACTACATGTAAAGAATTATGAGTATTTGAATTTAAGAAAACGATAAGGTGTGTTGTCAAGAAATTATCCTCATATTTCTTTAAAGTATTTTTTTAACTATTGATATAAATATTTATAGATAGGTAACACAGATAGATTGAAAATACAAATATTTACATTTTTCTTTTTAGTTTAAAAAATATCACACACTAAAGAAAAACTTGAACAATTTTTTGATAATTCACGTTATCATTTTATCAGTTTTTAAAATTAAAATATTCTCAACATTGTCAAAAAAAAATTTTCAGAGAAATCAGTTACATACATTTCATCTTATTTCTTCTAAAAGACAACATATAATTCAAGCTAAAGAATTTCCATCCAATGGAAAAAATTTCAAATTGATAAATAATTTCAATTTTACATAGAACAGTATTAATATTAATATTCTATCAACTATTCCGCAAATTAAAGAAATGCGAGAAATTGGCGATTTTAATGAATTTAATGTTTCGCGCGATTAATTTTTCTATATGCAATATTAGAACATTATTTCCGTGATTAATACTATTACACCAGATATATTTTATACTTATATTTTGTTGAGATTATTTTAAGAAATGAACAGAGGTGGATAGTGTATACTAAGAATGTATTTAGTGATATAGAAAAGAATTACATAATGTGGAAAAGAGACAATTACAGTCCAAAAATATTACCCCGAAGCGCGCACTGGCAGCGTTACCAATCAATTGAACCGCCGAACGTTCTGCAGCTCCGTTATATCCCCATAATTAACCTGACAAATACAACATTACATGCATACACAAGTTAAGACAAGAATAATAGATTTCTACTACAAATTTATGATAGTTCCTTTTCAGGCAGCATCCTGTTAACTGCACTCTTTATTGGAAGACCCTTTAAATTACTTTATAGCCTATTGCACTTGGGCTTAGGAAAAATTTGGTAGACCTTTTAAACTGACCCGTGGCTTCTCAATACAATAAAATCATAAAAGCAGCCTAGACAGCAGATGCTCAGTTTTCTAGGAAAACTTCAACACCCTCTCTAAAACTATACATCTTTACAATGAAATATCTTTCTTAAACTTAAGACCTAATTTATCTCGCAAATACTCCAATTGAGGTTTTGACAACGCCTTTATAAAAATATCAGCTATTTGCTCTTCGCTTTTAACATACAATATATCAATTTCGCCTATACAATACAGATCAGGCAGAAAATGATATCTCACATCAATATGCTTACTTTTTAAATGGAATTCAGGATTCTTAATCAATTTAATAGCGCTAGTATTGTCGACGTACAATACATAATTAATATCAAAAACTTTACAATCATCAAATCATTTTCGAAACCATTTCAATTCTTTCGCTTCTGAAGCAGCACTCACATACTCAGCTTCGATCGTTGATTGAGCTACACATTGTTGTCGCTTATTTTGCCATATAATGGCCGCACTCGCATGCTTACATACAATACCAGATGTAGATTTTCATGTGCTCTTATCACCTGCATAGTCTGCATCACTAAACGCTTCAAGATCACCAATTCTTGCATACAATAAACCTATATCTGAAGTGCCTTTAACATAACGTAAAATTCGCTTAATTAATTGCCAATAAGAATCGCGAGGTTCCTCTAGATTTCTTGCTGCTACATTCACCGCAAAAACTAATATCTGGTCTTCTTACCGTTTGCAAAAACATGATACTTCCTACGGCTTCTCTATAAAGAGCTTTACAAACACTCATTTTCTTTACTATCTGACCAGTTCACATCTATGTTACTACACCCTTTGATTCGCTCATATTAAATCTGTATAAAATATTTGCAACATATTAACTTTGATGAATAAATATCGATCCGTCATTCAATCTATCGATTTCCACTCCAAGAAGACTCTTTACATCCGTTGTGCTCTTAATTTAAAACTCTGCGCTTAATTCATCGAAAAATTGATCAATTAATGCTTGATCAGAGGCTGCTATTAAACCATCATCAACATACAAACAAAAGAAACATTACTTGACTATTGCCATGGTACGTATGAAAACAAGGATCTGCTTGACTTTGTTTGAAATTTAATTTAAAAATGAATCTTGTAAAATGTTCCATCCAACATCCAGGTGCTTGCTTTAAACCATATAAACTTTTTAACAATTTACATACGCGATTTTTACCATCATCAAAACCTTCTGGTTGTTTCATGTAAATGTCTTCTGATAATTTTCCATACAAAAATGCAGTAACAATATCAAACTGACCAAGATGTAAGTCAAGCTTTACTGCAGTACTAAACAGAAATCTGGTTATATCAAAACGAGCAACAGGACTAAAAGTTTCATTATAGTCTGTACCCTTTCTTTGTGAACATCATTTTATAACAAGACGCGCTTTATACCTGATCGAATTATCAGGATTTGACTTAGTTGTATGAACCCACCCGCTATTAATTATTTTGTAATCTTTCGGTTTTTCTACTAAAATCCAAGTTTTATTCTCATCATGCGACTTCATTTCATCACGCATAGCTTGTAGCCATAATTCTTTCTCTTTATATTTTACCGCTTCATTATAACTCGAAGGTACTCTTCTCGCTATGTGTACAACTGGACAACCATAAAATTCTGTTTGTTTAGTTACACGCTTTACACGCGGCGCTCTTACATCAACATTATTGTTTGATTGAGGATGATTTTCATACAACTCTTTCGATTGTCTCGTTCACATTATTATCACGCTATTCATCCCGATCAACAGCTTTATTCAATTTCAAATCTACAGTTTGCATGCACGTCTCTTCCGGCTTAAGCTGTACATCATGGCTTATTATTACATCTCGTGCCTCAGGTACATACACACGGTAGCTTTTTCCATCATCTACATAACCCACTTTATAACCTTTGCGCGCCTTTTTGTCTAACTTTCTCGTCTTTTCCGCAGGTATATGCACATAGCATTCCGTTCCAAAAACTTTAAAATTTTCGATTCCTGCCGATTTCCTGTACCATAACTCATAAGGCGTTTTATTACTTTGTTTTGTCGGTCCCGTCTTATTAATCACGTACACTGCAGTATTCATGGCCTCCGCCTACAAGTACAAAGGTATATTATATTTTGAATGCAACATCAGATGGCCGGCTTCTACAATCGTTCTATTTTCTCTTTCGGCGACACCGTTTTGTTCTGGAGTATACGGAACGCTAATTGTATATTTAATTCCCTTTTCATTAAGAAAATTCTCGACTGCCGTTGTTCTCTTGCTCACTCCTTGGTCGCTAATTGTTCGCGCTGTTACCCACTTGGCATTTACAATTCTTACTCGTGTGTCTTTTACCCTTGCATATGAAACACCGGAAACAATTTTTCTTCGTGTGACCAACTCTTCCGCAGTTAAAAAAAGTAATCTGCTTTCCGTTATTTCCTTGCTTCTTATAATCATTTTTGTAATGACCTTTTGTTGAAAGTACCACCGATGATCGTTCAACATTAACCACTTCTTCCCATCTTAACTCTTCTGTTATCAATCGTGTAGTCAGACTTTCTAGACTTTTCTTCGATTTATCCACAGCATCCCATGCACTGTGAAAATGATTGAATTTCTTCGGTAGAGTCGTCAAAATTCTCATTACCAACATTTTCTCACTCACTTCACTACCGAGAGTCTTCATTTTTCCTGCCAGCTGCTCTAATTTTGACAAGTTGTATGCAACACTTCCAGATTCTTCACATTTGAAGTCAAAGAATTGCTTCTGGACCATACTTAAATTCTCATCCGATTTCATATCATAAATCGCGTTTAACTTTTTCCACATGCCGTGTGCTGTTGTGCAACTCAAGAGTAAGTCTAATGGTTTTTTATGCATTGCCGTGAGAATCAACTTACGTGCAATTTTATCTGCCTTCAAGAACTTCTTTACTTCGTCGTCCTTGCCCGTAGCACCTGGATGACTCAACGTTCCTTCACACACACTGATAACGTCGTCATCTTCCTCCACGAGTTTTCGCATAACAAAACGCCACTGGAGCCAATTTTCTTTGCCACGCAGCTTCTTAACTTTACACTGCTTAATTCCATTTTGGTATAATTTTTCGCACAACACAAGTCACTGTTTTTTTTCACACGGCAAGCACTTATCACACACTTTCCGGCTCTGGCCCCATAACCTGTTGAGATTATATTAAGAAATGAACAGATGTGGATAGTGTATAATAAGAATGTATTTAGTGATATTGAAAACAATTACATAATGTGGAAAAGAGACAATTGCTGTCAAAAAATCTTATCCCGAAGCGCGCACTGGCAGCGTTAACAATCAACTGAATCGCCGAACGTTCTGAAGCTCGGTTATATCACCATAAAAGTCCTGACAAATACAACATTACCTGCATACACAAGTTAAGAGAAGAATCATAGATTTCTACTACAAATTTATGATAGTTCCTTTTCAGGCAGCATCCTGTTAACTGCACTGTCTATTAGAAGACCCTTTAAATTACTTTATAGCCTATTGCACTTGGGGTTAGGAAAAATTTGGTAGACCTTCTAAACTGACCCATAGCTTGTCAATTCAATAAAATCATAAAAGCAGTCTAGAGAGCAGATGTGCAGTTTTCTAGAAAAACTTCAACATATTTCATTATACATTATAATAGAATTAATATAATATATAATTAACTATATATAATATTATAATTATAATAATATTATATCAACAGAAATTAATATCAACATTAATATTAATTCGCTGCAAATGATTGTACTGGAGTTTTAAGCGTTTGAATTTGAATTTATCTATTAAACCAGAAAAATGTAAATAGCCTTTCGAAATTAGAAAATTTATTTATGAGAATCATTTGAAATAAAATAATCACACATTATAAGTAATAACAAGTACAAAATTTTGTATTAACACTTTTTAAAATTGCTAACAGTTTTAAATCTTAAAAATCAAAGTGCCAAGTAGTCCTGAAAAAAGTATATTATAACCAAATTCTAGGAAGCTGTAGTTTGTAATTGTTTAATTCCAAATGATTCTCATAAACAAATTTTATAATTTCGAACGTCCGGAGGCTATTTAAACTTTTTTAGTTAAATAGATAAGTCCAACATCAAAAGCCTTAAAACTCCAGCACAATCATTTACAGCTAATAATTATTAATATTAATATCATTATAATATCGAAAAGAATAGTGATATAGCCTAACGGCAAGAGGAACTGTAATATAGACACAGAAATATGCAATTATTTAATTAATATCTGTTCAGGTAAAAATTCGAAGAGAGAAAATATGTAGCTTTTTTTTATTTGTAAATTTAACAGGGAAAAAGAAACGCTTGCTTGTAGTCAATGTATGCCATGTATAAGTTCCTTTGATTCTTACGAGCTTGAGTCATTGCAACAGCGATTATAGTGGTTAGATCTTTACAGTCTCGCAAGTTTTTACAACATCCTTTTTGCTCTTCTGTAAGAATGTTATTCTCGTCACAATGAGAATATACCTTATCTATCATGATAGTTGTAAAGCATTTATAAATTGTTGGAAGACAGGCAGTCGCTCGAAATTCAGATGGATTTTGGCTGTCTGGTTTTTTAGGTAACATATACCTAGTGCCCGGGAGCATAAAGCCTGGCATCAGATCTGGGTATTTAATGGTTTTCTGAAAAACACCTTGCCAAAGCATGATGCGCACTCGTCAGGTACTTGTACCAGAAGTTGTAAGCCATGTCCGGACCTCGAGCTTTCCAGTTACTTGCCCTTTTCAAGATCGCTGAAATATATAAAGCTGTGATGCTTTTCAGCTGCATTTCAGGGTTATTGCTTTCTCTTGCTTTCTCCAGTTTGAATCATGCAGTGTCCAAATTGCATCTGTTCATTTTTCACCAAATATTCGACCAGCAGTTAGTCATTTCTTTCAATTAAGAGATTTTCTTTTATCTATAAATGATAAATCATAGTTTTTTCATTATATCTTACGGTCAATATAAATTAAAATAAACTTGAGCCAAAAAACCTTTTTTCGAACTCAAAGCTTATTTGATTAAAAACTCCTTTCTCATTCCTTTACGTTTCGGTATAATTCGTACCTTTTTGAAAAGGTTCTACCCGAAATGATTATATTTTTATAATAAGTAATATTAAGGAGAATAATCACGATATAATTTCGTAGATTAATGTTAATTTTTTTACCTGAGTTATCGAAGTTTGAATTAATAAAAACATAAGATTAATGTCCTAGAGTAAAAAATTTAAAAAAAAAAACAATTTCATTGAAAATTCTTCCAGACAACCATTTTTTCACAGTTCAAACTTTAAAACAATAAATATGGTTATAATGAAGTCTCAAAAAATTAATGAGACTTTAATCAATGATGAGAAAGGGCAAAAATAAGTTTAAATTAAAAGTGAGAAATATTTTAAGTAAATAGATGACATTATTTTATATTACTTTGATAAATTTTATTAATATTTACAATTTCAGTGCGTACGTTAACTGAAATATTTCGTAATTTGTTTATAAAAAAAGACTCAATAATAGGTCGTTGATACGTTTTTTTTCTGTAGCTAATATTCTAATCTCTTTTGTGATCAGAAATTCTAGTTTTCAATCTCCGGCCAGTTTAACCTAAATAAGCTTTATTACAAAAGTTACAGATAACTAGACAAATAACACGGTATAAATATGCAAAGCAATCACTATCTTTTTCCTTCAACAAATAATTATTTAAAGTATTTTTGTATGTAAAATAAGCGTTGATATTAAATTTTTTTATGTGAATTCCTTAAATTTTCACGTAAACCCGAAATATAAGGTAAGGTAACATTTAAATTAAATCTATTGTGAGTATGACACCATTTGTTTTTAATTAGTTTTATTACTGTTATTGTAAATCTCATGAATGCGTTCTATAATAATGTCATTTACTAACTCAAACGGATAGTCCTCATGTACTAAATTTGTTTTTGAATGATTTAAAATTTTTTTCTGAATTAGATATCATTTAATTTAACAAGCCTATCTACTAAGCCTTTACTAAACCAAATTTGTGACAAATGAAATTGTGTGAATCATAGTTTAGGTATCTACCAGACCAAGAAGGTTCTTTGTACCAATTTGTTAATAAATCACCATTTGGAGTGTTTATAATTTGCAAATCAAGAGATTTAATTACATTATTAATGCAAACTTCGACAATTCAGGTAAAAAATGTTTATTAATCTACGCAATTATCTATCATGATTGTTCTGGATATTGAGGTAGAAGAGTCTATGATATTCTCTCCTCACGCTTTGCCCACATTTCACTACCAAAAAAAGACGCATAATATCTCTCTGCATATGGTTTGTCCATATGTTAGGGAAATTCTACAGGGTCATCTCAACTGCAGTGCAAAAGGGGAGCCTCGACCTGGAGAAACCATTTTTTTTATCACGGTGGGTATTATTATTATTTTTTAACTTTTACTCGGTGAACCCGGTTTTACATCATAGCCACGTACTAAGTCACGTGACTAATGAGATGAGGATGCCATAAGTTAATTTAATATCATGCTTGAAAGCTCCTCCGAAGATGTTGTAGGTTAACAATTACGAGCACGGTGTAGTCTGGAGCTCGTCCCTTACTCGTCCTACCTCGTCAATTAGTCTTTGCCCTTCTTTCTTTCTATACTAAAAAATTTCTTCAATCAAATGTTTCCAGAATTTGATCATAAGTATTCAACAATTCCACAAAATTACAAAGTGCAATTCCAAAGTTTGAAATAATTATGAAAGTTTTGATTTTTTTAAACAAATCTAATGAATTTTTAATTTATTGCTATAACTTGAAGGAATTTCGCAAAATTTTCAAATGGCCGACGCGTTTGACACAAAAGCAAAAAAAAAACAGGGGACAGTGTCATTTCATACTTGTCCTGCTTCTCCTGCAATTTAAAAACCAGTCCTTCACGAAATCTGGGTTGGTTGGTTGGTTGTAATGTTGTTATTGTGCCACACCCGTGTTTAGTCTCAAGGCAGTACTTCGAATCCGGCCATCTTCGTCGAGTTTTTTTTTTGGATCTCAGCGGCTTTCCGTTGTTACCAACATTCTGAGATTATACCTCTTAGGTACCAGGCCTACCCATCGTACAAAAAATGACGCCCTTCCTTGTCACCGGTAAAAAAAATGATCCTCGCCTGCTATGCAATCCGCAAGTCTCCCTTGCACGCTAGGGCGTGGTAGCCCCCGTACGGAGCCCGTGTATCCTTGGTATGGGACAAGCTTTTTCTGAAGGGACCTACAGTTTGAAGTGGGTTCCGAACCACCGAAGCCCCGATAGAAGTATATAGAAAAATGTCCATTGGTACCGGCTCAGGGATCGAACCCCTGACCTCTAAGCCACTGAGGTCTCTCGAAATGAGATCTGGGTTAATACAGTCGCATTGTTTACATTTTAAATTTCGTAGAATTTTCAAATGGCCGACGCGGTTGATACATAGAAAAAAGTTTTAAAAAACAGGCGCGAGTGTCATTTGACACTTGCGCTGCTTTTTCAGCCCTTTAAAAACCAGTCTTTCACGAACTCTTCCTTAATACTTTCGCAGTGTTTACATTTCAATATTTTTAAAAGTCATTACCGCGAAAGTAAAAGTGTACCCCGGAAATCAAGGAAATTCAACAGCCGCGTGAACATATGTTAATTTTATCGACTAATATAAAATATTATGGTAAAAAATGAAATTGGAATTTTATTTAACTTTAGGTGACTTCAAATATTTAAGGCATCATTCACAATTTAACTAATTTGCTTATAATATACGTGGGGAGGGGGGGGGGGGATATTCTCCTTCTATTATATTTGTTATTACGATTATTTTTAAGGATTTTTCAACTGCGAATTTCATAAAATTTTCAAATTTAAATATATTGCACGGATTTATATAATATTCTAATGCTTGCCCAAAAATTTATCACAAGAACTCAACAATTCCACAGTATTACGGCATGCATTTCCAAAGTCAACACGGTTGATACAAAAAAAAAACAGAAAAAAGTAGGCGCCAGTGTCATTTAACAATTGTCCTGCATTTCCTGTCCTTCAAACCCCAGTCTTTCACAAACTGTGGTTTAGTACAGCCGCATTGTTTACATTAAAAAAATTATTAAAAAGTTTTTACCGGAAACTAAAAGTGTAGGCTGGAAATCAATCAAATTCAATAACCGCCTTGAAAAGAAGTTGATTTTGTAAAGTCATATCAAACATAATGGTCCAAGCCGTAAAGAATCAATCAAAGGATAGACACGCAGAACTGGTCAATATTTTGTTTCCCTCTTTTAAAAAACAGCAAATTTAAAACTTCAGTGTAAAATCGAAACTTCATTATTTTCATTAAGAAATTTCTTCTCAGAATTGCACTAGACCCTTCTATTATATTCCAAACTTGATTAATTTGTCCGATTTTTGCATGAACAACACATTTTGTTTTTGAAATCATATTACAAATTTTATTATTTTGTCCAATTATGCACGATACTTTTTATCCTACCCTCCTTGAAAACAAGCGTTTAAAGCAGATAAAGCATGTTTGGTGTTCTTTAAAATTTTAAATTATAAATGAAATGAAGAAATAGCTTACTTAGCAGAAGGTGACAAATGTTGTTATAAACTCTTGTTATAAAAATATAATAAAAATAATAAAATCAACTTTTTCGAAAATCGACACATGCTACAAGAACATTTAATTGGACACGATTTTTCGCCTAAATTATATCTATAAATTTGATTTAGAGTACTTTAAGCTATGATGCTAGTAAGCAAATTAGGTTATAAAAAAACGCAAGTTGCAATTATTGGTGTAAAGTTTGTCTGCTTGTTTGCATAATGAAAAATCCATAAATTACATTTTTCGTGCAAACCATTCGATATACGGTAAAAGATGAGTATACAAAAATTGTGCATTTAAAAAAGATCTATCAATTTTTTATCAACCACTTTTTGATAGGATACGTAGGTTTCGCTTTAATCATGGAAAACATCATTAGCAGTAAAAATGGTTCTCGAGATTACATGTAATAGTGTACAGTTATCAGGAGTTTCACAACGTGCAGAGCTTTAAATTTAAAGCTTTTTCCCGCGGTACAGTAGCGGATCTACATCCGCTTGCATGCGTAGGCAACTTCATATTTGTTCGTTGTGCATGAGAATCGGACTTTCAGTTTCTTACTTTTTGTATTTTCGACCAAATTAGTATTTTCTGGATAATAGGAAACTCAAAAAAGAGAAAGAGATCAAGGAGTATATCTCTGGAGAAAAGCTCCTTAAATAGAAAAACAGAGGAGAGGTTAGAAAACTTAGAGAAACAAATTCTTAACCTCTCAAGCTTAATGGCGCACATAGTAAAAAATGTACAATAAGTACAAAATCAAGCAAATGAGCAAAGTCAGACCTCTACGGATCTTCCACAGAATGAAGCTCAGGGCCCTGACAACAAGTCAAAAAATACGAACCAAAGTGTTCATGTAGAAGACAAACATGACAAATTCCGTGGAAGAGGTTCACGGTGTAAATGAAGAAATTTTGGAGGTCTTAGGAGAAGACCTGAACGTATTTGCAGAGGTGCCGGGTGACCTACATGCTCAGCTGAAACCTATTTGGGAAACTGTTATGAAAAAAGGACTCAAGGAAGAATCTAGGAAGAAACTTCTGAATAAATATTCAAGAGAAGGTACTTTCTGGCCTGAAGCTCCAAAGGTCAATCTAGAGATTACACCTACAATGTCGGAAATAGCTGTGAACAGAGATTAGCATTTCATATTGACAAAAAATTGTGTCCGGAAAACGATGACGTCAATCGGCTCTGCGATCTCGATGCTTCTGGATGACTCAGAAGAAGGGACTGATCGCTTATTGCTCCTTGAACGCTTCAATGATGCTGGCCGCTTGCTATCAGAGATATTTCATCAACAATCTATTTGTCGAAAATCGTTTATTATCCCTTTAATGAAGAAGACGATTAAGTCCACGATAGACGCGACCACTGCAGATGAATGGTTATATGGCTCTAAATTCTCAGAGCAGGTAAAAGAGGCACAACAAATTAAAAAAGCATGTGCCAAAATAAAAGCTCCGGAAAAATTTACGATTAAAAAGCGACATCGAGAACCAGGGAAACGCGAAAGGCCCATCTGCGAAGTCCCGCCAGGTGGGCAACTACCGCAAGGTAACTTGGAAACCTCAGTACAAGGATCTCCGAAAGTCCTGGGACGACCGAATCAAGCTTACCCTCAAACAGCCAAGAAGAACTAATATCGCCGCAAAAAATCAAGACCCCTCACTTTAGAAGGCAATAACTCCGCAGAAAAAATGTGAAGACGTTCGCATAAGAACCACATGAATCCGCTAAGTTTTCCTAATGAAATGGTGTTTCTCTAATTTGCGTAAAAAATTTCGTTCCGAGCTAATGAGCAAAATACAAGTAAAAATGCGGTCGCGAGGCCCATTGTTGAGACACGCTAACTTACACATGACCCCAGAGCTAAGAATATGTTGGAAAAAATTTGAAAAAATTCTGGAGTGTTCTACAACATGTTCAGAATCCAGTAGAGACTTTAAAATTTTAAAATATTTAAAAATGTTAGTTTTGCAAGGATTTTTGTTGAATGTTTTTATTTAGGGATTGAATAGAGCTATCGCGCTGTTTAATGGCATAAAATACGTTGTCAAGACGTTTACTAGGCAGTCTGATAAGTCCCTGAAAAATGAAACACGGAGACGTTTTTTTGGCAAAAGTCGGTTTTATTTTTCAACATACTCTCCTTTTAGGTCGATACA
>NC_046661.1:16614416-16617096 GCF_010883055.1 Belonocnema kinseyi | reverse complement strand
AATACTTATCCAGCTTAGCCTTGGCCTCGGATATCGTTTTCTTTCGAAGATAGTAGTGTTTGATCAAAACTCGAAACTCAGATTTTTCCATATTAAAAAAAACTCGAAGCTTAGTCGCTTCTCAGTGCTGTAACTTGTAAATGCGTAAACATAAATGGCTGAAGTTTTGACAGGCGTCATTTGAACAGGCGTTATTGAATACAGTAAAATAAAAAATGTTACAACAAAACCTCAAAATATGAAGTTTTGTACCTATGCAATACAAATGGGTATTTTTTACGTTATAGAAATATTGTTCAAATTTTTAACAGTTTTTACATTATTTTTGAACTCACGAAACGATTATTATTGTAGCATTTTCAATCTAATTTCAAGAAGAATTCAAGGTTACCAAGTTTTTGAAATAATCTATCTGAAACAGGTTCTTTTACATGAATGTTCTTTAAAATTAAATTTATTAAAACTACAAATTTCTAATGTATTGTTTATCTCTTTTTTTTTTAATTAACCATACAGAATATTTAGACAATACCCGGGCCACCAATTCACTTGACAGAGTCCTGCAATACGAGAAAAAGGTAGGTCTACGTCTCATCTGTTTTTTCTCTCTCTAGAGTCTATTTCAGTTCTCCCCAAAGAGTTACTGGTCCATAACTATATGTCGATGGTTTAAAACGAGATCTTAAGTACTTCCTGCTTTTACTACAAACATGAATGAGATGAAAGGCATTTCTAAGTTCGAGATAAAACTTGAACGCGCCTGGTTATAATAAGCTTTTGGCTACCCGAATATCCTTCATTTTGAAGTGAGCTGGAACGATATATTCATTTAATTTTTTCCAATTGAAAAGGGAGCTGTCCGATCCATCAGACCTTTTTTCTCATGAAAAAAGGTGACAGAAATTGACCTGCACAATCCTCATACACTTCAATACCTTTTTTCATTAGGAGGTTAATAATCTAATTTTGTATAAAATTGATCTCCTCAGGTGATTAAGCCGTCTACATAGGAGGACTTAATTGTCACGGAGTAACTCTAAACTGGATTTTATATCATTTTATCACATTCGAAATCGCACTATCTCCTGTGATACCTTTCGAAATATGATAATAATTACGAAGCCTACCAGCTAGCTCACTTACCTCTATTAATATCGCCGCAAAAAATCTAGACCCCTCACTTTAGAAGGCAATAACTCCGCAGAAAAAATGTGAAGAGGTTCGCATAACAAACACGCGAATCCGCTAAGTTTTCTTAATGAAATGGTGATTCCCTAATTTGCGTAAAAAAATTTCGTTCCGAGCTAATGAGGTATGATGCTTGGTCTAAAACTATAACAGATTTCGCAGGCAGAATGCTCAAAACTTTTCGAAACCATTGTTCGTAGTGTTGAGCGTTCATCTCATTATGGTAATCGTTTGTGTCCTTTTTTGCAATAAAGCACTCCATACCTTCTTCTAGGAAACCGTATTTGCTTCCGATGTGTAAAATAATTAATCTTTTTCCTGCTCCAGACGGTGTAAGAAAACCACCGCAATATCCTCCGATTTTCCGAATTATACTTCTGTAAATATCAAAGTTTGAGAAATCTTTTTCTGAGAGTTGTTCCTGTAATATTGAATTTTTCGAAGAAACTCTGCTCGTTGTTCAGCGACCCTGTTACTTTCCATCCACACGGGCTTCTTTTTAAGTTTAGTGTAAGAAAAATTTAAATTGGTCATCCAGGTTCTTAATGTAGTGGGGCTAAATTCATGCAAGTCAGAAATATCTTCTTTTAATTCGGCATAAAGATCATCAATCGTCGGAAATTCTTTTCGCGCGTAAAATCGAGAATTTTTCTTCTGATGACACCTTGCAAAAATTCGTCGCACTCAATGCGAGGTCTTCCAATTTTCTGATGTGGTTCCGAAAAATCCCCTTCTTTCCACTCTTTTGTTATTCGCTTAATTGAACTCTGAGAGACTTTTAAGCATTGTGAAGTCCTGTAAAGGACTTTATTTACATCACATGACTGACCTGCATTTTTTTCCGCTTCAAAATATTGTCTGGCATTAATAATCATCATTTTCTCCTTGATTCCGTATGCTGTGGATCTTTCACATTTGTCTTCACTAGATTTTGTTTTTGTTCTTTTCTTTATAGTTGCGAAGTCAGGGGTTGACGATAAATTTCCATTGACGCTGATCTCCATTGACTCTGTCGAAATGTCACTGCAACTACCATAAGTTGGAATCATTTGTAGAAGACGTGTCCACACTTTTTTGAGTCAGCAGTTGAAAGTGGCCATCGTTTCCACGACCGTGGAACATTCCAGTGAATAGTAAATGAACGGTCCAACAGTTCTCGTTAACAATAAATGACAAAATAAAATTCTGCATATTATCCATCAAGCGAACCACAATTACGTTGATATTGTAAAGCTCTGAGGCTGCTCGACGTTCCACAAGAGAACCGTACACACCTAATTGGCTCATAAGGTCACCGTATTTTTGAGGATTGAAACAATTTAAGTTGCAAGTTACATCTATACTGTAAGCAGGCCAATTTTTTTACGTGCTTAACGATCTCTTGCCGAACAGCATAATGACTTCGCGTATTCAAAAAAAGTGCAAGCGATTTGAATAAACAGTCACCAGCACCTCCAGCATCTTTAACTTCAAACTCTTTCCCTTCCACAAC
>NC_046661.1:16591969-16614316 GCF_010883055.1 Belonocnema kinseyi | reverse complement strand
CTAACGTTTACAGTAGGGCAATTTGGACGAATTTCTACCTACAAATGTACCTCAACAGTAATCAACTATAAATCTAATAACGGCACTCAGAGAGTTATGGAACCCGAATGCAAAACTATCTACAGGCCTCTACAGTTCTACTTTCTGAGCTGTTCTAAACTTCATTAATTTTTATAATATTTAAATAAAACTTTTTCCCTCGTGACACTAAGAAATAAACAACAATAGATATTACACAAATTCCTTTAAATATAATAAGTGAGGGTTTTGTCTTTTTTCGTTGACATCTAGTAACTTTAGAGATTTTAATGCTATCGAGGGTTATATTTTTAAACATTATGCGTATCGAGATGCAGTTTCAAACAAATATTTCTGGAAACAAAATTTTCAAGACATAAAGACAAATATCTCACAAAAAATTAAAAATTGCAACCCGAAAATATGAATTTGTAACAAAAAGTTAATTATCAAGCGAAAGTTTATTATTAAACCAAATAGACTAATTGTCGACTAAGAAAATTTATGTTATAGTTTAGAGTTACTCCGTGACAATTAAGTCCTCCTATGTAGACGGCTTAATCACCTGAGGAGATCAATTTTATACAAAATTAGGTTATTAACCTCCTAATGAAAAAAGGTATTGAAGTGTATAAGGATTGTGTAGGTCAATTTCTGTCACCTTTTTTCTTGAGAAAAAAGATCTGATGGATCGATCAGCTCCCTTTTCAATTGGAAAAAATTCAATGAATATATCGTTCCAGCTCACTTCAAAATGAAGGATATTCGGGTAGCCAAAAGCTTATTATAACCAGGCGCGTTCAAGTGTTCTCTCGATCTTAGAGATGCCTTTCATCTCATTCATGTTTGTAGTAAAAGCAGGAAGTACTTAAGATCTCGTTTTGAACCATCGACATATAGACATGGACCAGTAACTCTTTGGGGAGAACTGAAATGGACTCTAGAGAGAGAAAAAGCAGATGAGACGTAGACCTACCTTTATCTCGTATTTCAGGACTCTGTCAAGTGAATTGGTGGCCCCGGGTATTGTCTAAATATTCTGTATGGTTAATTAAAAAAAAGAGAGATAAACAATACATTAGGAACTTGTAGTTATAATATATTGAATTTTAAAGAACATTCATGTAAAAGAACCTGTTTCAGATAGATTATTTCAAAAATTTGGTAACCTTGAATTCTTCTTGAAATTAGATTGAAAATGCTAAAATAATAATCGTTTTGTGAGTTCAAAAATAATATAAAAACTGTCAAAAATTTGAACAATATTTCTATAACGTAAAAAATAACCATTTGTATTGCATAGGTACAAAACTTCATATTTTGAGGTTTTGTTTTTGTTGTAACATTTTTTATTTTACTATATTCAATAACTTTACTTACGTATAAAAACATATCCCCATATAAACGTCTTGACAACGCCCACAAACTACACAGGCTGCCACAATTTTTTTATATTTATTTACAATAAATTATAATTAAATAAATTATAAATAACTCAATTCTGAAAAGTGCGGTAAACGTCACATTATTGGGGCACTCGCGATACAAAGCACGGTCTTGTGCTACGCCAAACTTCACCCAACGAAGATATTTTCGACCAATTATCTTTATCTAGAAAGAGATAGGTCTACGTCTCATATGTTTTTTCTCTCTCTAGAGTCCATTACCGTTCTCCCCACAGCATTACCGGTCCATTTCAATATGTCGATGTTTTAAAGGTATTTTGTATTAATTTACTTGTATGGCATTTGGGGTATGTGTGACTCCTTTTCTATTTACAAAAATATTGAAATCGGTTATAAGTGTGCTCAGCTTAAAAGGCTTATTGTCGGTCATTTATTTAGATGATATTTTGTGTATTTGAAATTCCTACAAGTTGTGTGAAGAAAATGTGGGACAACAATCACATTGCTGAAAAGTTTAGGCTTCATTGGCAATTATAAGAAAAGCCTTTTAGTACCTTCGCAGAAATGTAAATATCTGGGATTTCTTTTCAATTATCAAGATTTTATATAAGAATTGACTGAAAAGAAGAAGGTTCATACAGCTAAATTATTGAGCTCTTTCAGAATAGGTTTCGAGTGTAAAATTCGTCACTTTACTTAACTACTAGGTGTACTAAATGCTTGCTGTTCTGCTGTCGCGTACAGTTTGATATATTGCAAACGGCTAGAACGCGAAAAGTATCTAGCCTTGTTGTTAAATGATGAAAACTATGAGGAAAAAGTGGTGATCTCAAAGCATCTGAAAGACGATTTTGAATGGTGGAAAAATAATCTTACTCTAGGTTACAACCCGAGTAAAACTCGTTTGTATCTGTTAGAAATAAGTTCGGATGTATATGTAACAGGTAGGGGAGCGCACTGCAATTGGACAAGTGCCCGTGGGTTTTAGAATTATACAGAAAAATCTTGCCACATTAATTACTTAGAGCTCTTCGCTGCATTTTTTGCCTTAAAAAATTTCGCACACTGTGTATCTCGTTGCGAACTGTCATTACGGATGGACAATACCACAGCAATAGCCTATATCAAAAAAGCTGGAGGTGTACAGTATCCAAAATTCAGTGAATTAGCTCGTAAGGTTTGGCGCTCTAAGCGCGCTCCAACTTGTGAGCGAAGCTTCCCCATAGAATGCGCCCTTTTTTAATATAAAACAAGACAATGAAATTACATGCGTCTCTAACCACTGCATATTTTGAATTGAAATAACATATATTTATTTAAATGATAAGAGAGAGCCCCGAACAGTAGATAATGATCTTACAGTAGATCATCCTTAATACATCCTCCATAAATTTTTCAAGAAAGCTAAGAATAAAAATGTGTGCAAAATAGGGAGCAAATATTAAAGTAATCATGAAAAATAAATTTATAGATTATTTTGCAATATCTGAATAAGCAGTACCAGTCCGAGGAATATAAATAAGTGTAATCTGCATTTGATATACAAATGTTGAACATCATGTAGAAAAGCTCACATTTCGGACAAAATCGAGTGCGAAGCACGAGATACGTGATGAGAATGTGTTCGTTAAAGCCGAAGAAGCTTTAACAAACAAGAATTCATAATCACCAAATTACAGCTGTCGAATGTCCATACTTTTTATCTTGGGTTCAAACGATTCGGTTAAGTTTAGAATTTTCACTCTGAACTCTCTAAATTACTTGGAGTGAATGTTATACACGAAGCTCAGACTCAACACTCTACACTGAAAAAACTAGTTGGTTGGGACAACTAACAAAGTAGTAGGCCCAACTATTTTAGTTTGTAATATATGCCGCTGCTATTAAAGTGGTTGAGGCTACTACTTTTATTCGCAAGATTGGTAGTAGTTGCCCTTACTACTTTATTTGTTCTCGCTACAACTTTCGATGTTAGGTACTACTTTCAAGCAGCTGTGTTTACTACTTCAAATAGTAAGCTTTACTCCTTCACTTAGTAAGTCTTAGTAGTCTTAGTAAGTCTACTTCACTCAGTTGATCTTACTACTTAAAGTAGTCATCCTTACTATTATATAATCTTATATAATATTACTATTCAATCTTATATTTTCTTACTATTCATATAATTATATTCATCCCACTGGAAAGTTGAATCGTCACGGTGATGTATTTATACAAATTAGGGTACCTTTTCACGGAGGCCTGTTTTGAAGTATTCGCTGAATTTATATGACACATCGAGTTCACATGTAGGTTATCAATCAAACAAATTTGACTCAATATAACAAAGTCACTAAAAATAAATCCTATGAAATATATTCATTCCAAGATTATTTCAAAACAGACCTGCGTGAAAACGTGCCCTAGGGCCTAGGCGTAGGCCGTAGAGGACGCCCTAAGGATCTATACGATGCTCTTCAATATTTTCCACGTGTTTACACTTTATACGTAAAGGTTCAGATTAAAATGGCGATCATCGAAAACATGACGCGATATACCATCGAAGTAGTTGTTGTAGCTTATACCAACTCTACTAATGAGGAGCTTCTTGTCGCAACTAACCATTTTTTTCAGTGTACTCACTTTGTGAGTCATTGGATCAAACCAAAAGAGTGAAGGTGTTCCCCATTACTGCTAGAATGAAAATTTTCACACTAAATTTTGGGCTTAATGTTGACTCTCTTAAATTAGGGTACAGTAGGACTCTTCGAATTGGGAAGGGCCGGGTCTCAATTTGCCTGCATGCAGCACTGACTTCCGTCTCGTGGAGTCTGCTGTGTGTTTACGCGCGTGCGTCTGCATACCGCGGGAAGTGAGGAAGTTTACTAGTGGGGACTACTTCCCTCCGAGGATTTCGATGCGACAGGTCCTACTGTATGTGTACAGTAGTACGGAGCATATGCCATCAGGTGCCCAGATATTATGGTCTCGGAATAGGGATCTAAAATACTCGAATACGCCACCTGGTGACAGGATCGGAAAGCCCTGAGCGTAGGTAAATTTTGACGGGAAGTATAGGCGAATATACGAAAATAATTTTTCTAAAGGTTTACAGTGTTTTTTACACTGAAACCGGAATAGAAATAAAAAGTTACAAATAAAATGAATCAAACTTTATCAATGGAGTTTTTGCCACGAAAATCGAAGAGCAAAGTGTTTTGTTGTGTGTTTGGTTGCTCTTCTACTGCTCGAAAGCAAGAAACTGTTCGGTTTTTCTGAAATGTAAATAAAATCCTATTTAAAAATAGCATTAAAAATCTTATAGTACATTTAAAGCATTTACTGATAGTATAGCTCGAGAAATAAAACAGAAAACAGTAACAACTGCACGAGATTCAAACGGATTTTTAAGCTTGTTCCACTGTCAACAAAAAAGTTTGAAGACAAAGTTATAATCATCGTCAAATATTTGTCGTTTTTATTCTTTATTGATTTTTCAGCATTCCGAGTCACAATAATCAAAGCAGGTTCTAAATAAAAATATTATTTCATGTACAAATATATCAACATAACATTCAAATTTGAAAAAAGTTACTGTTGAATTGTCATTCGAAGTTGATATGAATTAAATTTTGCATTGAAATGTCGATAGTTAATATTACATTTTAAATGTTTATGAGGGGGAAAAAATGAAGAATTTATTATTTAGACAACAAGAGATTTTAAATTCGAAGTTTGCAAAAAAAATGCAATAATAGAAACTGAAGTTTCATTTTCCACCTCTTTTCCGCAAAATAGAAGGTGTCCTGCATATAAAATTCTTTCTCCTTCTACGAAGTTTCTACATGCCCGTGTAGATTTGGTGAAATCACAAACCTAAGCTATTTTTACTTTAATTTTTAAGGTTTGAGACTAATTTTCAATGTTTTTACATGAGTATTATGAGACGTCTACCTACTGTCGCCGGACATATTGCTTTTTCCGCTAGTGGTGCCCTCAAGATTTCAGATCCCAATAGAAATTAATTCTTCAGTCTTTAAATTAACCATACATTTTCACCGTAGATATATTCTGAAAAAATATGGCGATGGGTGTTTATTGGTCTTCGCAAGCTTTGGTCAGTTGCTTTTGCTTGAAATTACTGTTTCTACTCCGCGAAAATGAAAAGAAATATATTATTATGAATTGTAATAATTATAATTGCATTACATATTTTATCAATAAACGGGCCTGCATATTTTTTTACTTTGCCTATTAAAATTTTTAGAACGATAACACAACATTTTCTATTTGAATACATTTTTCTTTGAATCAACTAATATTTTATCAACTCTGTTATGAATATAAAATTATACATATAGTGATATTTTGTTAAAAAAATTAAACTACTTACTCTGAGTGAATCATATTTTACATTTCAAACGTGGGGGTTAAAATGTTTCACCAAACAGTAGAGTGGGGACTTTACACTTTTAGAGTCGTCACGCAACTCTTTCATAGTGAAAAGTCATTCTAAATCGAACAGTGCCTTTTCACGCTAACGAAAGGTGAAGGTAGACTAGTGTTAGATTAGATGAGATCTGACTGGAAGAAAGAGTGAAATTTTATTCTAGTAGAGTGATATCCCACTCCGAGAAATTCCGAGAGAACTGCGTATTAGATATCTAAAGAGATATTTTATAAACCGAAATGTATTTGAGTTTTATTTTGAATCATTATAACTGTAATTTTTAACGGGACATCCTAGATGAATTTTTAGAAAAATATACCTTTAAATTTTCTCAAATAAATACTTTGAACAGTTTTATCAAAACGAAAGGATGTTCGTCACATCCGTTGCAAGGCGATAATGTTGCCGGTATGGACCTATGTTAAGTACATGAATCTGCATAGCATTTTCTTAGAAATATCTACTCTATACCTCTAACTATTAACAAGCATGCGTTACCTTGCACGCAGGATAATGGTATCAATAGGGACATAGCATGATTTACAACAATTGAATTTTTAATAGTAAATTATCGACTCTTTACATTGGTGAAAGAAAATATGGTTTAAGTACATTATTTACGAGAAAAATAAAAATTCATTAGTGTATTTTAAATATTATAATGACTTTGAGATGCTAAATCGCTTCTATGAATTAGATAACAAAAGCGGAGGTTGATTTCATGGCCTTATGGCTAACTTCTTTATCAGAAATAAAAAAAAGTCGAAACAGTTCACAGATCTTTGGGCGCGGCGTTCTAACAAAGAAGTGACTGTATTTGCATATTTAAAAATACATTCTCTTTTCTAACTAGTTTGTTCAGTTATGACGTGTAAGTTATAAAACTTCACTCTGTTACACTATCGAATAATTAAGTAAAGCTCTTCTTTATTTTAAATTTTTGGTTAAGTTGCCAAGTTGCGCCATACACTACCGACAGAAAGTTTAGGCACATCTGTGTACAGAAACTAATTTAAGACTTTGTAAGTAGAATTATTTTAAAGATTACAAGATTTCGGGTCGAATCAGCCTATGTTGAAATTATTTTTATGAACACGTCAACACATATTAAGGTGAACCTTATAAAACAATTAGTCAAAGTACGGGCCGAGCACCTACACAGATAAAACTGGGGGTTCACTAAAGTTACGGCTTAAATAAAAGTTGGTATCATTTAGAACTTGAGCTCCAATCTATACCTGTAGAAAGCCAAAAGGGTTTCTTTAGAACAGTGGTCGGCGAACTTTTTTCTCAGTTTTCAGGTATGATCTTTTGTCAACAGGCATGTCAAAGTAGGGAAGTTTAAACACTTTTAATTTTTCAGCTATCGATTTAAAATAGCATAACCAGCACATACGAATTTTTTTCGTTTCCAACAGTATATTACTTTCCCAGAAAAGTTAAATATTGGGAGGAATTTAATATCAAGAAACTTCAGCTTAATATTAAATTTAATACAAACAACTTCTCAAATTTATAACCTTTATAGACAAATCACACGTCGTTGGAATCGCAAAAATACGTAGATTCCAAATATATTACTTTCAAATCACTGTTTGCAAAATTAAGAATTTTGTAATCTCAAATTTTTTCCCATTTTCCAACAAAGGACCACTGAGAAAAGGGACGGTCTGCCCAATATCGCACGTACCTGACCAGAAAGTAGGTCGTTGGTCAGCCCGGTCAGGGTACGTCAGGAGCATGCCGACCACTGCTTTAGAGCGCTCTTGAAAGGAACATGGCATTGGTAAGTTAGGGATCGATATACAGTTATCGGCCGATGATTTAGACGAAAAATTTCTTGTATATGAATATGCCTTTATGTTGACAAGTTTGCTACATAACCTGCAAATTATATTTCTCAAGTCATTTTATCTATTTTAATTTAAGTAATATTTTGTAATTTATTTATCCTCAGTAAGTTATATCCATCAGAACTCGAATCCATCTGTGCTTTATGGTAAAAATGATGTTATTAATTGAACAAAATATCGGAGTGGGCAAAGCGAAAAATAGGTTCTTGATAAATAGGCTGAATTGCAATTGGGATCCTTTAGAGCACCATCTTTAGTATCAATTAGAGCTTATTTGTCATTTTGGGTTCCTTTTCAGCGAGTGGGATATATTTTAGTTGCAGCTTCTTTGGAACCAAAAATATGTTCTAATGGAAACCCCAGTTTTTTTTTGTGTACAAGTCTCGGTAAGAAGCGTTCCATTAAACGGTATTAAAACTTTTGAACTCCTAAGTATGCCCTTTCTGTCCCTCGTTTTTTTAATCCGCATTAGGTAGAGAAAATAATAAGCTTTTAATCCCTTTTAAATCTAATCGGAGTTGCCAGACGGAACCTTCAATTCATTAAAAACGCAATTTTAGTTTGAAGCGTTAGAATGCTCTCCAACAGCATAAAATTTGTAAAATCTAGTTTGTTGAAGTGGACGTTAAAGTTGAAAATCTCAAAGTGACACTAACATAAAATTGAAGCAGATTTGACTGCAGATTGCGATAAAAAATGTTATGTTTAATTTTAAAAAAAGTTCCCGAGATATGAACCTCGTGCATACGCGTAAATGAAGTTTGATGTTAAAAACTTTGCTAATTTTTAGAAAAACGACCGAGAATTTAAAGTTGAAAAAAAGTTTTTTTTCTCGATAAAATCACAGTTGAAGATCGTCACACACACACACACACACACACACACACGCGCGCGCGCGCGCGCACACAATTTCTTTTGTGATCATATCATAATAACTTCAAGAAATATCAATACACTAAGATCTTATTAAAATTGCGAATGATAATGCAATTATATTTTAAAACAATCCTTTTACAACAATAGTTCACTGATTTTCAAAGAATTTTTGATGCAATAAACCCACTTTTGAGCAAGAAATTGTCGTTATGTAGTTTTGTGCTGATACTTATCAGTTATGATTTTCTAAATATATGAATTATGAATAAGTTTGGATCTAACAGTAAGCTGTTATACATATTAAGACAAAATAATACAGTACAGTATTGCGAGAAACGTATTTATCAATGAAATTACATATCATATTCAGAAAACGGAAAGCTTTTCAATTTGAGGAGAAAATACGTTGTCATTTTAATTTTAAAGCCCTGCTTAAAATGACGGATAGAACCCAGATAAGAACCGGATGAAAGTTGTTTCTTATCTGGCGCTATTGGAATTAGACTCAGGTTTTGTCCCCGGTTTATACCCGGTCCTTGATCGGATTCTATCTGGATTGATATTTTTTATCTTCGACTTCTATACGGCTTGACTGGGTTCTATCTGGGATCAGATAACATCTACCGGATTTCTACATGGGTATTATACCGCGGTGATGTATTCTCTTTTAAAAGGCAGGTTGAAAAAAACGTAAAATAGTTCTATTAAATCTAAAACTCTAACTTAAATACAGTCTATATCGAAGAAGTCTTGAAACTATAGAGAACAGTTCTATAAAATTATAACCAATTTTTCACCGCAAAAAAATTAATCTTTTGTATTATTATATTCTAATATTTATTCACATGTTTAAGTACACTATTATTTATTATTATACAATCACTACACTATTTATAATCGCACGCTATGAACATTCTTATTCCCCGCGGGTTCGAACTCTATAAGTTTCGCATTCCTAACGCCTAAAGCCTCTCGGCTAACCTAGCTTGAAGTATCAAAAACAAAATTTGAAATATGACGTACAGCTGAGCAGGTGGTCTGCAAATTTTTGTGACTCATTCTATAAAGACATTGCTACGCTCATAATGATATACGAGTATGTACTAAGACTTTAGATTTTACAAATTATTATTTTCTATTTTATGTGCGCAAACAAAATTTAAACTAAATCCAAAAATATTTCAAGATATTTTAAAAGATTTAAAAAAATTCAATGTGTATGTTCAGAAATTTAATAAATTTTAAGGGATTTCCAAAGATTTCAAAATATTTAACAGACTTTAAAGAGTTCAAGAACATTATTTATATTTTAAAATTACTTTAAACACTTAAAACTCATATAAATTCTAGCCACATTAAAGATATCTTAAACTCTTTTAAATATTTCGAAATCTTTTGGAATTTGGAATTCTACAGCAGTCATTTTCCTGTTAAATCCCTTGAAATTACTGAAAATCTCTTTAAGGCCATGTGACGTGAGGGTGACGTGCTGTCGTCAAACTCTGCAAGCAATTTGCAATGTTGTCAATGGGCTAGTTATGAGGTTTATATTGATCAAAGTGGGGCAAAACAACAAAAATCGCTCACGAACATTATGCACAAATAATACAAAAACTATTGTTTGCATTTGAAATGCAAATAAACATATTTGGTCTGACATACGTATCAGTCTGGTATCAGCTGTGTCAAAGCAGCACTAGCGCAGCGAGTAGGCAACTTCCATGTACATAGGAAACAAGGGACTAGGCATGCTATCCTAACTTGGGCGAGCGGGGTTGAATCCACGGGAGGGGGGAGAATTCAATGAGTGGGGAGAGCCGCCATCTTACGATGTGTCATTTGATTATGCGCACGAGCATTTTTGCCGACAAACTGTGCATGAAAATATTAACATGTGGGCGGTGCCATGTTTGTCGCGGGACAGCAAAAGGTGGCGGACCTGCCCCCTCATTGCATCACCCCCGCAATGGCATGCCTAGTCCCTTGTTTCCTATGTCCATGACAATTTCGAACTTCTAGGGGTCTGTGGGTAAAACAGATTGCATGATTACCGTCAGAGAAAGTTAAAAGTCAAACTTCTGCTATAAAACCTAAATGTGTGCGTCGATAATCATTATTTGCATAAATAAACTTTTTTCTTCCTCCAACTCTGTGCAAGGCCACAAACGATCCTTTAATATTTATTAACATTTCCCGAAAAAAATTTCCGCGTTATTAAAACTATTATTTACAATATGGGTGAAAAATGTTGATCTTAGGGCTAGAACCAGGTAGCCGGTACACTTTCACTTAATAATTCACAAGTGGCCAGGTACCTTAGAGAGACCGGATAAGAACCGGGTAGAAAAGTATATCCTTATTTTAATTTCTAGCTCTATTTATTAGATAGGAACCTGGTTGGACCGGGTAGCCGCAACACTATCACTTACAATTCACAAGTGGCCGACTGCCTCAAACAGACCGGATAGGAACCGGGTAGAAAAGCAAATCCTTATTTTAATTTCTAGTTCCATTTGCCAGATAAGAAACGGGTAGAACCAGACAGTCGGTACACTTTCACTTAATAATTTACATATGGCCATGTGCCTTAAAGAGACCGGATAGGAACCGGGTAAAAGAGTATATCATTATTTTAATTTCTGGTTCCATTTGCCAGATAAGAATCTGGTAGATCCAGATAACTTACTAATTTATAAGTGGTCATGTGCCTTAAAGAGACCGGATAGGAACCGATTAAAAAAGTATACTATTTTTATTTCTGGTTCCATTTGCCAGATAAGAACCGGGTAGAACCAGGTAGCCGGTATACTTTCAGTTAATAATTTACAAGTGGCCATATGCCTTAAAGAGACCAGATAGAAACCGGGTAAAAAAGTATATAATTATTTTAATTTCTGGTTACATTTGCCAGATAAGAACTGGGTAGAACCAGGTAGCCGGTACACTTTCACTTAATAATTTATAAGTAGCCATGTGCCTTACAGAGACCGTATAGTAACCGGGGAAAAAGTATATCTTTATTTTAATTTCTGGTTCCATTTGCCAGATACAAAACCGGGTAGTAGAGGTAGCCAGTTCACAAGCGTCGTTTGCCATATAGAGACCGAGTAGGCTTCGGCTAGAATTATAATTTTATATGATTATTATTTTCATTTTGTTTCCATTGACCAGATAAAACCCGTTTAGGCACAGATGTAATATTTAAACAACATATTTTTTATTGCCATTTCCCGGATATGGACCGGGTAGGCCCAGATAGATTTCACAAAATTAAATTAAAGATCAAATAAAAACCGTATAGAACTGAATAAGGATCGAAAAGGTATGTAACCGGTTCCTTTTCGGTTTCAATTGGATTTCAACCTGCCATTTTAAGCAGGGAGTATTAATATCTTTTTCCTGCGATTTTGCAGACAATTTAATAAGATATCTAAAGATTTCATAAGAGATGCCGAAAATGAATTCAGAGAATTTTCACGAAAATCTCTTCATTTATAGGATGTTACAAAATCCGAGGAATAATTGAGGAGCCGCCAACGAAAAGGGCTTATAGGGAAATTTGCGCGGATAAGTTAGTATTGACCGTCAGGCTGTTTTTAAAACATAGCTAGAATCAGAAATCTAAAAGTTAGCTTTTATAGAGAATATCATAGCGCATTTCTTTTTGTAAATAAATAATTGTTGTAGAAATTTTCCTTTTTGTGTTTTTTAAAGAAAATCTCATTTCTCGCAACAAAAATGTAGTCGATTTTTTTAGTTTTACTTGCCGATTTTGTAGCGAGTTTAAATGTTCTTTTTTTTAAATTTGTAAAAAAAAGGTTTCCCAAAATCTCGAATGTAAAAAACGGTCAGTGGGGAAGTTTTTCAATATGAACTTTTGAGAAAACTCAAAACGAGAATCTTGTTGCTTAAAAGTCAAAAAAGTTGGTTGGAAAATTTTAAAATCCTAGCTCTCAAAGATGGATATTTATTGCGTTTATCCGTGATCTCACGTGCCCCTTGCGAAAATGGCTCTGAGCCGACTCAAGCAGGACCGCCTACGTTTGCAAAAAGGCGTTTAAAAATAGCCGCGAAAGGTAGCTAGAAATTTGAAACTTTCTAAAAAAGGTCTTCGACTTTGGAAGAATAACATTCTGGCTTTGAGTTTTTTCAAAAGATCATATTAAAAAAATTCGCCACTGATCCATTTTTTGCATGAGCATGCTTCTACTCGCTCTCTGATTCGCGTGCCTTTTTCACGGAGCACGATTCTCATTGGGCAGGCGCTTTGTCGTTTGGACTTTTTGTTAAGGACTTGGATATGTTGGTGAAGAAAGAAAGCTTCTCTAATTTTTACTGGGAAAAAGTCTAATTTTCCCGGTCTAGTGGTCAAATTTGTTACGCATTAGGTCTCAATATGTGACCGTGCGCGCAGAAAGGAATTTAACGCGCGCTAGCTTCATTTCATGGGAAGAGCGACTGAACAGGCGAAAGAGCAAATAAAAAACCATCGATTAGTGTCAAAAACTGAAAATCTACATTTTTTCCACGTTAGGTTCTTTTCTTTGTGCACGTTCGGAGAGATTTGTCCCGTGGATGTAGCCTCTGATGGAAACTACATATTTTCTGATGAATGATATTTAGATGCCCTAAGGCAATAATTCTATGTCCTTACGCACTTCCGTCGTTTTTGTTAATGAAGGAACAGCTTTGCAACCCTCTATTTCACAATAACTTAAATGCGTGATGCACTGAAGCGATGTTGATTGACTGCGAGTGTTTTATAAAAGATTTCACGACTTTGCACACTATCAATTTTCGATGGTAAAGAATGTATCGCTCATCATCAGAAGCAAAGATATAGATGTGTGCAGCTCTATCGCTTCATTGATAAATGAAATAGGAACGTTGAACAAAAGCGGATGATGAGGGCGTTCAGGAAGCGGAAATTATTATGAATGACTAGATAGCTTGACCGGGAAAGATTATCAAAAGTGGCCAGTGCAAGAGGAGAAGGTAACACTTTTGTTTTTACTTAGGGAAAGTGTTAGTCATTTGCCGAATGTAAAACAATCTCTATGAATACTTTCTTTGTTAGGTCGATTAGATTATTTTAAAAGAAGTCATTGAATATTTTAAGAGTTTCAGTAACACGACCTGAGGTATATCCAGAACGAGATCTAGGAAATGATAATCCGATCAAGAGAAATAAATGCTAACCAGATATAAAACCCATTTTTTAAAATTATGTTTAATTTTTTTCAAAAATTGAAGTTGGGGGCTTAATCGAAAAAAGTATTTTAAGGCAACCTTTTTTCTTAAATTTTTTCCCTATCTTTCGTTGTTTCCGAGGAGAAAGCGAAAAATCAACTTATCAAGAAAAAATTCTCGTGATCAAAAAAATAATTTAAACATCATAAAGCTCACAGGATGCTTCCACGTTTGATTACAAATTTATTTTAAAAAACGGCAATAAATAAAAGGCAGTGTTTTTCGTAAAAACAACCTGCTCATAAAAAAAACGTCTGACTTTTTGTTAAGCATGACCCTTTGATTACCATTGAACACTTGCGCAATCTCAAGTTAACTTGTTAATTTCAATCTGTCCCTTTTAAGAAAAAAAATTTCATGTAAAAGATGAATTCCATGACATTTCGTAGCACTAATTTTAATCACTGAATGAGATGCGGCTGTACTTTAACAAATTTGTTCATTCATAGTGACAAATAAATTGTTTAAATTTTTTTTTAATTATAAAAATTGGCGAATATACGGAACTTTGAAATTATTGAGAACCGTTTTTTTGTCGTTGAAAATTTTATATCTTAAACTCTATGTGACCGATTTTAATTTACAAAAGCGAAAATTGTTTGTAACCGCACAACATAATTTAGCTGAAATTATCTTCAAGCAAAGGTCTCATAACTGGATCTCGATTTAAACTAAAATATTAAACATAGCGATTTTCAAACAAATCAATTAAAAATTTAAAAAAATGTTAATTCAAAATCCTTAATATAAAAACTCTAAACGATATGGTCGATTGCGATTGTCACAATACTCGATTTCATTGCTATATGCGTGTGACGCCAGGCGTCAGTCGGTTAGACAGCATTGGAAAATATTGAAAAAATGGTCACGATTGCTCGTTCTTTGATAGCTACACGCGTGCGACAGAGGCATCCGTGAGTCATCGTGAGTTGGACAGTAATGGAACGTTACACGTGTTTTCTTGAATTTAACTATCCCGAAGGAGCTGCCTTGATTTGCGCTTGCTTGTATTTGAGTAATGTTTATTAGCTACGGTGAGCGTCTGTACTTGATTTTTAAATACGTGCGCGAACTAGAGCCAATAAGCCCCGCACAGTTCAAGCATGTGCAAGTATTTTTGGATCAATGTTGGGAATAGTAATCGAATCGAAATTCAAAGTCGATAATACGAATCAACGCTTATCCTTTAGCACCACCTTGCCACCCATACCGCCGCAATACAGGGCCTCTGCTTGTTATTTATGATCGCATTCTTATTTCAATTTAAGCTTCTATGCTTGGTATTTATGATCGTATTTTTATTTCAATTTCGGAAAGAACATTTTAAAGCCTTCAAAGCATTTAAACTAGCTATGTGGACCATTAAATATATCTACCTGAGTGCCTGCGGAGAATTTTTCAGAGCTTCTCAGAGCCTTGAGAATCTTTAGCATATACTCTGAGATTTCTATCGGTAGGGTTAGTATATTTTTAAATACAAGTTAATGTTTAAGCTATTAAGTGTTATCAATATCAACATTAACATTAATTAATATTCCTAAGAAGCATGGCATTTGTTATAAGTTTTGTTATCAAAGTCCTACAAAAACTTGACAATTTCACCAAAATTTCATTCAAATTTATAAAATTGTTGGTGAAAAAACAGAAACTATTTTAATCAGGATTAAAATAAAAAAATAGCTTTTTATGTTTTCATCCTACATCTTTTTGATAAATTTTTTAAGTGCGAGCAGTTCGCTCTTGAATTGCAAAATGTAATATTAACCTCAAAATCTCAATAAGTTGCTACCGCATTTTATATCAGCAATGAAATTTTATAGACAATTCCATGCATCACAGGAATAATACTTAATGTTATATTATATAAGTTGAATGCAAATAATAACCAAAACATTAACTTATAACTAGAAATACACGCATGTTTCACTAACTTTGCTCAATATCAGAAAAGTAACATCAAACTCCTTGCACTTCACCTTCACCACAAAACAGCTGCATAAAATATATAGGCTTCCAATTTTTTAGGTGCTTTCAAATAATATATGGTTTAAGAAATGTGGGATTAAATGAATTGTGTTTAGTTTTATGGATGTATCGGGTCTACATATCTGCCGACAATTTCGCCAAATACTCAATTTTTATCACCCAATGGTCGGTGAGAAATTAGTTTTTGACCAACTAAAAAGGAACTGACAACAAAATAATTGAATACTCAATAAAAAAGATGAATTTTCACGAGAGAAGTTTTATATTTCAAATAAAAAACACAAATTTTTAACAAAATACGGGAATTTTCAAACAAATAATTCAATTTTTAACTAAAAAAGATCAAGTTTCAATAAAAAATACCAAATTTTAAACAAAAATAGAATAATTCAGTTTTTAGTATATAAAAGTTAATATTCACTAAAAAAAATCAAATTTTCTACAGGTTATTTAAAATTGTAACCAAAACAGGCGAATTTGACACCAAATATTAAAAGTTTTAACAAAAAAGATGTTTCTTCAATCACAAAGATTAATTTCCTGTTCAAAAAAAATTTTTTTTAACAAATAATAGCATTTTCAACTAAATTAATTTTCAATCCAAGTACAATAATATAGAAATATTTGTAATAAAATAGAATTCACTTAAAATCAAACAGGTTCTACACATTATATAGCATAATCTCTCAGCGATTAACGTTTTTTTATAGTAAATTATGCAAGACGTTTTTTCTTATATGAGACCAAAAAATCGAATTTGGACATCGGTGTTAAGAATAATAAAAAACAGATTAATTTTTCACCCATAAAATAATTTTTAACTAAAACGATGAAGCTTCATTAAAAATATCCAATTTTAAAGAAAAATAGAATAGTTCAGCTTTTAGTTTATAAAAGTTGATATTCAATCAAAAAAATAAAATTTTTCTACAGATTATTTCAATTTTCAATTAAAACAGATGAACTTGACACCAAATAGTAAAAGCTTTGACAAAAAAGATGAATTTTCCCACACACAGATAAATTTTCTATTTAAAAAATATTTAAAAATAAATAATAGAATTTTCAAATAAATTAATTTTCAATGCAAGAATAATATCATAAAAAGTATTTAAAACAAAATAGAATTCACTTGAAATCCGGTAGGTTCTACACTTTATTTACCAGAATCAAACTATAGAAGTTTTATCAAAAAAGATGAATTTTTAATCACAAAGATTAATTTTCTATTAAAGAAATTTAAAAAAATAAATAACAGAATTTTGAAGAAATTGTTGATGTAAGTTGTTGGCTTTAGAGTCGGATGAATTGAAACTAATTATGCAGTTTCAAACATTTTAGCACACAATGGTGGCCTTCATCAGAAAGTTTTATTAAATCTGTGAAAAGTACGCAACATCTTGTAGGTACGCAGTTTTACAATTGCAAGCATTATTTTTTAATTAATATGTCAGTTGTGAACTAATAGAAAATGAACATTGCTTATTTTTAAATTTACATTTTGTTTAATTTTATTAAGAACTGTTGATAAATCTTGAAGTAATCTTAAAACATTATTTTATTTTAAAGAAGTACAATTGTTGAGAAAACAATACCTATGTAGTCGAAAAAGTTTTGTCATCAATTTCTTATTTAATGAAACAATTGTCAATCGAGAAAATTGCTCACAAATTATTTTTTCAGTTACGTATACGTAATTATATTAAATTTTTTATTCATTTTTTGTTATGTTTCAGGTAATCTGTTTGTACGAAATTTATTATCATAAATTGTAAGAAACATTCTACAGATGTAAATTGTTTTCAACTAAATTAATTGTTAATCCAAGAAGAATATTATAAAAATTATTTAGAATAAGATAGAATTCGCTAAAAATCAAGCAGGTTCTATACATTATTTAGTAGAATCTCTCAGCTATAAAAAATTTTTTATGGCTAATTATGCAATACGCTTTTTCCCATATAAGACAATAAAAAATTCAATTTGGACATCTATGTTAAAAATAATAAAAAACAGATTAATTTTTTACCCATAACATTAATTCTCTACAAAAGACGATTACTTTTCAACCAAAAATTAAATAATGAAAATTTTCCTCAAAGGCATTAAGTTTTAATAAACAAACAAAATCAAGAAAATATTTGAATCCACAGTAAACAAGATAAGCTTTTAACAAGGAAAATTAATTTTCTACCAAAAAGACCAATTTTCAACTAAAAAAATTAATTTTCATTCATAAATATACTTTTGCTTCCTAAAATCGTGCAGTTAAATTTTTAATAAAATAGTTGAATCCTTAATCAAAATGATTAATTTTCAAACAAATAAATAGAGTTTTCAACTAAGAAAGATAAATTTTTAATTTAATACATGAATTTATATACAGTAAGGACAAGATTATTGTAGTCATAGGGTTGTTGCGTGTATGAGAAATTGCCCCATTTTGCAACCTGTAATACACCAGAGTTTGGAAAAAGATATTTACGCAAGAGCCATTTTTAAATTCTCGCATTTTATTGGTCGGCTGCCATGATGAATTGACATGGGTTCAGTCATACGGTGGACAAAATTGTAAACGAAATTTGAATTCCCGTATTTAATGTTGTTCAATGTTAAACAAATTAAAAATAACATTTAGAGGAAAATTAAATTTGTTAAATGTTGCGGATGTGTGAACTGAAAATTTAATTAACTCATTCAAAGACGATCTCGTATATTTTCGCGATGAAAATTATCTTGTTTTGTTTGCGAGGTTATGGTTCATA
The DNA here is from genome assembly GCF_010883055.1 of Belonocnema kinseyi. Lineage (NCBI taxonomy): Eukaryota > Metazoa > Arthropoda > Insecta > Hymenoptera > Cynipidae > Belonocnema > Belonocnema kinseyi. The sequence goes on along the minus strand of NC_046661.1, from coordinate 16,595,733 downwards.
ACAGGTTTCAATGACAATATAAAAGAAATCGTGTCTCGTTTGCTTGTTTTGACAGTTTCCAAGTGCTTATTTAAAGACACAATATGCAGAAAAAGTGCACGAATCATTCGTAAAAGTTCAGCATTTTTCTTGACGAAGTCATAAGTTGGAACATTTACAAAAAATCGGAAGCTTTTTATATTCTTATAAAAGAAAATATGAAACACACAATCATGTTTTTCGAAGTCTAAATCTTCGTCTGCCAGAAATGAACTTGGAGATGCCAGATGAGTAGATTTTTCTTATTATAAGGATCTGCTAGTTGGAATTTGCTTTCTGAATAACATTTTTTTTAGAATTATTTAGAAAAATGTGCCAATGTGAGAATGGGCAATCTTCGTGCAGGGTGTTTGGCGGAACTATTCGTCCAAAAAATATTGACACTAAGAAATTGTTCGGAGCACCTAGGGTGCATATTCGTGGGGGGGGGGGGGGCAAAAATTGTTCTACGCTCAATGTGGCCATTGGAAGCCCCCTTTACAAGGCAATTTTGGCTGACTAATTTTATTTCCGTGTTTTATTCAGGGATAGGCTTTTATTCAGGGTAGGTTGACTTTTAGAAAAGTAGTTCCGCATTTCCAGCTAAAAAAGATCAATTTTAGACAAAAATATTATAGTTAATGTTTTAACCAATAAAAGATTTTTATTTTAAATAAAAAACCGTTGAATTAAAATATAAAAGAAAAATTTTAAACCAAATATTTCAATCCGCAACAAAGAAAGATTTTTGAGTCAATGAAGAAAAAAAAACGTATTTAAATTGTAGAATTTTCAAGTCAAAATAGATCAATTTTAAACCAAGACAATTCATTTTCTACTGTTAAAAAAGATTTCTCAACAAAATTCATAAATTGTTAAGAACATAGTGAAGTTTTCAAGCTGAAAATACCAGATTTCTACCAAATAAATGAATTTTCAATAAAATAATTACATTTTTAACCAGAAATATAAAATTTCTACCCCAAAAGAGGAATTTTTAAACGACATTCATACATTTCTGAGCAAAAGATTAATTTTTTTTTAATTGGATAGATTTTCTATCAAAAACCAAATTTGAATGAAAAAAAGAGTATATTTTACAAAACAGATAAATTCTAATGACAAAATAACCAATTGTCTACGCAAATAGTGAACTTTCTTTATAATAAAATATAAAAATTGATCAAAAAGTTATTTTTTAATGAAATAGTTACATTTTTAGTTAAAAAATCACTTTTTGACCTGAAAAATAAGTTTTTTAACAAGTTTCATTAATTTTAAAACAACCTCTAAAATTTACAACCAACGCAATTAATTACCTATCGAAAAGAACGAATTTTCAACAAACTATATCATTTTCAAACTAAATAGTTGAATTTATAAACTCAAAAAATATATTGTTAACCAAAATTAAATAAATTTCCATTAGAAAATTAATTAATTTTGAATAAGAAATAAAAATCTTTAACAGAAAGTTGAATTTTCTACCACATTCTTGAACTACAGAGGAAAATAAAAAACTAAACAGTTTAATTTTCATAATATTTACAAACATTTTAAAACGATTTCAAATATTCCAAATATTTCAACCAAATTTTAAAAGATTTCAAAAGGTTTTACAAATATTTCAAAGATTTCAAAACATTTCAAAGATTTTAAACGATTTCCAATTTGTTTAGAAAATTTCAATAGATTTTACAAAGATGTCATAGATTTTACAAACATTTTCAAGATTTTAAAACTTTCAGACAATTTCAAGGATCTTAAAGATGTAAATCAGATTTCTAATATTTCAGAAATTTTTTAAATTTCCAATTTTCTTAAAAGATTTAAAAACATTTCACAAATATTTAAAACATTTGATGAAAATTACATCAAGATTTTAAAAAATATATAAGAATTTCAAAACATTTCAAAGATTTTAAACGATTAAAATTTTTTTTAGAAAATTTCGATAGAATTCACAAAGATGTTAAAGATTTTACAAATATATTGAAGATTTAAAAACTTTCAGAAGATTTTAAGGATTTTAAAGATGTAAATCAGAATTCTAAGATTTCAAAAAATTTCTAATTTTCTTAAAAGATTTTACAAATATTTAGAAGAATTCATAAAAATTACATGAAGATTCTAAAAGAATAAAAGAATTTTAAAGATATCAAAACATTTCAAAGGTTTCAAATAAATTCCAAATTTTTAGAATATTTCAAAAGATTTTACCAATATTTCAATGATTTCAAACGAATCTATAAGGATTTTAAGATTTGAAAAATTTCAAAACATTTCCAAGATTTTAAACGAGTTCTATTTTTTTTCCATTTCATAATATTTCACAAAAGTTTGAAATAGTCCAGCTATTTCAAATAAATACGAAAGATGTAAGAAGGATTTCACAAGTATTTCAAAGAATGTATAAGGATTTTAAAGGATTTCAAGAATTTACAAAAATTAAGAAGGTTTCAAGGAATTTGAGAAGATTTCAATGATTTCAAAGGAACACAAAAGTTTTTACAAAGATTTCAAACAATTTCATAGAGCATTCAAAAAAATATACAAAGATCTCAAAGAATTTACAATTTTTTTTTGAAGATTTCAAAATATTGCACAAAGAGTTCTAAGATTTTACTAAGATTTCCAACATTTCACCAATATTTAGAAACATTTTTGAAAGATTTCAAGGATTACAAATGTTTTAATCAAATTCTAAAAGATTTCAAAAAGTTTAACAAATATTTCAAATCATTTCAAAGATTTTAAACGATTTCAAATTTGTTTATGAAATTTCCATAGGTTTCACAAAGATGTCAACAATTTAACACATATTTTTATGATTTTAAAACTTTCAGAAGATTTTAAGGATTTTAAAGATGAATCACTGAAATAAAATAAGTCCGCAAAAATTGCGTTGGAACGGGGGTTTCGAATGGCCACATAAGTCATATAGTTGTCCTATAAAGAGCGTAGAACAATTTTGCCCCCCCCCCGCAAATATGCACCCTAGGTGCTCCGAACAATTTCTTAGTGTCAATATTTTTTGGACGAATAGTTCCGCCAAACACCTTGCACGAAGATTGCCCATTCTCACATTGGCACATTTTTCTAAATAATTCTGAAAAAAATGTTATTCAGAAAGCAAATTCCAACTAGCCGATCCTTATAATAAGAAAAATCTACTCATCTGGCATCTTCAAGTTTATTTCTGGCAGACGAAGATTTAGACTTCGAAAAACATGATTGTGTGTTTCATATTTTCTTTTATAAGAACATAAAAAGCTTCCGATTTTTTGTAAATGTTCCAACTTATGACTTCGTCAAGAAAATACTGAACTTTTACGAATAATTCGTGCACTTTTTCTGCGTATTGCGTCTTTAAATAAGCACTTGGAAACTTTCAAAACAAGCACACGACACACGATTTGTTTTGTATTGTCATTGAAAACTGTTATTAACCATAACCTCGCAAACAAAACAAGATAATTTTCATCGCGAAAATATACGAGATTGTGTAAAAATGAGTTAATTAAATTTTCAGTTCACACATCCGCAACATTTCAGAAATTTAATATTCCTCTAATTGTTATTTTTTATTTTTTTAACATTGAACATTAAATACGGGAATTCAAATTTCGTTTAAAACTTGGACCACCGTATCACTGCACCTATGTCAATTCATCATGGCGGCCGACCAATAAAAAGCGAGAATTCAAAAATAGCTCTTGCGCAAATATCTTTTTCCACACTCCGGT